>NW_006399859.1:291685-312285 GCF_000299155.1 Elephantulus edwardii
TTTTTATCCAATATTCTAGTGGCTGTGAATTTATAAATTGTTCAATTATATCTCTAATGTATCAATACTGAGGTGTTCATGTTATTGTTGGTTACCCAACACTGAACAGAGCAAAACAAACATTTGTGTTACTCTAGGTCTCCCAGAGAGGAGATCAATTTGCGTATTGGGTAGCATGTTGTACAGTTAACTGAAAGGTCACTGGTTTGAATCTCTCAGCTTCAGTGAAGATGTTAATCTCCTCCCAAAAGGACTAATTGAGGTCATTATGTGTATGAACAAGCTCATTTGCACCATATTCTTTGTTAGTTTTTCCAGAAGACTGAGATTCTACCAACATATTTGCATATTCTAATAATTGTGTTCTAGTAATATTGGTGTGAAGTTGCTTTTATGTGTTAATATATCTGACATTACACTTGACCTGAGTAATATGATTTTGCAAGTTTTGTTTTTATGCTAAGGAATGTAATCACTCACATTTTCAAAATTATTTCTTTAAGTTTGAATTAGGGGTTGAAATATATTCATAAGCATTTCTTCAGCTGTGGCATATTTCTGTCATTTCAGTGTAGATTTGATATAAGGATTGAATGATTTAAGATGAGGTGTTAGTTTCCTACAGCTAATGCCAGGAAGTATCACAAACTAGGTAAATTGTAAGACAGAAATTTACTGTTTCACACTTTTGGAAGCCTGTTTGTTGTTGTGTATTATCAAGTCAGAACAGACCCAGAGCTGACCCTCTGGTGAGTTTTCAGAGGCAGTTAATAGCATGACAGGAAATTGCCCATCCTTCTCTTGAGGAGCAGCTGGTGGACTTGAACCATGTGCCTTTGGGATTGCAGTACACCTTCTTGCCACCAATGTTCAGGCTAAAGTCCTTCCAAAGTTTCTTCAGGAAGATCTTTCCTTGACTCTTAACTTTTGCTTACTCCTAGACTTCTTTGGCTTGTAGATGAAAGACTTTGTTATACTATCTTTCTTTTCTCTCTCTCTCTCTCTCTCTCTCTCTCTCTCTCTCTCTCTCTGTGTGTGTGTGTGTGTGTTTTCATATGTTTTTTTTTAAAATTTTTAATAAGGTCAATACTTATTTTGCATTCAGATCCACCATAATCTTTTATGAACCCAGGTTAGTGTAACTTATAAATATTCAAGTACCCTTCTGCCTAACAAGGTGATGTTTAATCTATATTTTTGGGAAACACAATTCCATAAAGCTTGAAAATGCATCAAAAAGGAGTGTGAAATACAGTGAAAAAAGACATGTTTTGTTTTCTATAACATTATTTATAAATTGACCCTAGAGAATCTTATAACAAGGAGTAAATATGTGACCCTCTGAAGAAAATTGCTTGAATATAGTTAGCACTAATTTGGGTATACTCATTATATAATGTATATAGGGGAAAAATAAGCAGTTCCCATATATAATATGAATTTGGGTTATCTCCATAGATTTGGAGTGGCTAGTTGTTGATGTTGAATATTTTACATTTCTTTTTAACTACAGAAAATGGTCTCCTTCAACAGCATACCAAGCATATAACCAAGAGGAACTAGGAGATATATTTATTTTGACAATATATACTTTGGGGAAGGCTGGATTACTTATACATATTAAAGAGATATTACCAATTCAGTGGTTGAAAGATAATGCATAAAGTGTGCTAAGATATGCAACTTGGCATTTTCATTATGCTCTCTCTAAACACTATAAAGTATCATTTTAATGTGACACTTCATTGGCATGTTGTAGGCAGACATTGAAGAATATGCTACGTACATTGTCAGGTCCTAGTCTGTTTCTCCTCAAGGTCAAGGACTCATCATTCATAATTTACTGAATGGATGTAAGTATGACTGAAATGCAGGAAAACTAAAATATGAGGAGAAAACAAGTACCATATGAGAAGGATAAGAAATATCTGATTATAATGTTAGTCTCTCCTATTCACTTGGGATCCAATCAAAGGGCATTTACTCGGTGCTAGACACTGTCTCATTTCAGCCACAGAAAGCTAAAATGCAGAACTCATTGCTGTGAAGTTGTGATCCATTCATAGCTGATCCTCCAGTGCTTTCTCAGAGACTTTAAATTGCACAGGAGGGGATTATCAGAGAGTGAAAGAAGGAGCAAGAGAGAGAGGCAGAGACAGAGAGAGACAGAGACACAGACAAACACAGGGTGAAAAGTTACTACTTGGTCCCAGACAGCTTTTCATAATGACCTTAGATAAAGCTTATGATTCCAAAATGTTGTTGTCCTAAATTGTTATTGAGTCAACTATAACTCACAGTGACCGTATGAATAATCAATCTGAACTTTGCCCTACCCTGTTTCATCTTCACAATCTCTCATATGCTCAAATCCATTGTTAGGATCACCATGGTTTCAATCCATCTCTGTGAGAATCTTCTTTTCTTTTTCTGACCATTCAACTTTCCCAAAATGTTATCTTTTTCAAAAACAAAAACAAACCTGATAATACGACCAAAGTATGTAAGAAGAAATTTCTTCATCCTTTTCTCTAAGAGGTACCCTAGTTGCACATCCTTCAATATAGGGTTGTTTGTTCTTTAAAAAGTCCATGGAATACTCAGTGCTCTTCTCAAACACAACTCAAAAGCATTGATTCTTTTCCTGTCATCTTTATTCATCGTCAACTTTCAGATACATAGGAAGTGAAAAAAAGGCCATGTCTTGGATCAAGGCCACCTTAGTCTTTAAATTAATACCCTTTTTCCTTGGTTCTTTTGAAAGGTTCTTGACAACAGATTTTCCATGTCTTTCAATTGCTTTACTACTGCTTCTATGGCTGTTTATTGCAGACCCAAATAAAATTAAGTCCTTGATAACATCAAACTTTTCTTCATCTATCATAATGCTGCCTACTGGTTCATTGGTGAGGATTTTTGCTTGATGTTGAGATATAATATATAGTGTAGTATTTGATCATATATCTTCACTTTAGCAAGGAAGGTTGCATTATTTGCATAATACAGGTTATTGATAGGTCTTCCTCCAACCCTGATATTACCTTTTCCTTTCTATAGTCCAGCTTCTCAAATGATTTGACCAGCATATAACTTTAATAGATATGGAGAGAGGGTATAACCCAGATGCACACCTTTTCTAATTTTTAATCATGTAGTGTTCCCTTGTTCTGTTCAGAAAACAGCTTTTTCATTTAATAAGTTTCACATAAACATAACTATTTGTTTCGAGATTCTCATTCTTCTTAATGTTAGTCATAATATGTTAAGATTGACACATCAAACACCTTTGCATAACCAATAAAACAAAAATAGACATCTTTCTGGTCTTCTCTGCTTTCAGCCAAGATCTATCAGACATCAGCAATGATATCCTTCATGTCATGGCATCTTCTGAATTCAACTTGAATTTCCAGGAACTCTGTGTCAAATGGAGTAATCTTCTTATTATTTAAAAAAAATGCTTAAAGGGAACTCTGGTGGCCTAGTGGCAAGAAGCTGCACTGCAATACCAAAGACATGTGGTTCAAAGCCACCAGATTCTCTGCTGAAGAAGGAGACGCAATCTCCTCCTGTGCCAATCAGATTGGGATCTGACTCAAAAGCACAGGACAAGAGGGGAGAGGGGAATAGAGAAACAATAAATTTTTAAAAAATCTGTAAAATTTAAAAGAAATCTGTAATGATTAATAAAAATTGCTCAGTAGCACCTCTCATGCCCACTTCTGTGGGTACATGTTGTTAACTGGATGCAGAAAGAAAACGGGTACATAAGGAAATGAATTCTGAAAAAGAGTAAGGCTTAGGCAGAGGTCCTCTCACAGCTTAGCACTGTGATAAGGCCCCTTTAGGTTAAACCAATAATAAAAGATTTCTGATCTCGTGAGGCTGTATTTTCCTTATCCGTAAGTGTTGCCAACATAACAATAGGTAAGCTTAATTTTTTATTACTAGTTTATTTACAAAATTCTAATACAAATTCGAACAAATTCTTTCCATTTCCCTCACTCCCTCACCCATCAAAATGTCCAACCCAATTATTAATCCCTTCTTCCCCCTATACATCCACATTCCTCTGCTTCCAGCCGCTCCCACCCCTATTTAATCCATTCTATAATTATGGTTTTGTACAATATTTATCCTTGTGGGGATGAGTTAGTTCACTCAGCATAATGCTCTCCAGTCCCTCCCAAGTTAGGTAATAATTTACAAAGTAATTTCTCCTGCGTGCTGCATAGTATTCCCTTGTGTGAATGTACCATAATGGCCAACCACAAATGAATGGATTGAAGGTAAGCATAATCTTTAACCAAGATCAAAGTTCAGACATGGTATCCTCTCCGGTGGGAGGCTGAGAGGAACCTTCTGTTTGCAGAGGGCATCTATTATCTCCTCTGGGGGGCTGGCTGGGTAGAATTCTGTTCGCAGAGGGTTCTCAGTTCTGTCTGGCCTCTGATCTCAGCTGTGGCCCAGTTATCACTATGCCGACCTTTCCACAGGTATGGGTGGTGGAGAAGAAGCTTACTGGGAAGAAGCTCAAGACAGAATAAAGTATACTACCTCTATTCATCAAAAGTCTTCAAAATATGCATTTAAGATTCGAGCACTCCTCTAAATGTGGCATTTCAACCAAAAACTGTTGTTTTTCTTTCTTTTTAAAATAAAAAATTAAGAAAGATAGAAAACAAAACCAAAATGAGCATGTAGCCTGGGAGGCATAATTTTAAAGAGAAAATTGCAGAAAATTTGTGGGAGAAGCAGATTTGACATTAGATGAAAATGTTATGATTTAGACAGTTATTGAAAGCAAAGAAATAGTAAGAATAAGAGATGAATTGTCTAAAGTGCAGGGATGCTTCAAGGAATAACAGGCTTGTTTTAGATAGAGAGTAGCAGAACTATTTAAAGACAGGAATGGGTTAGGAAGCTGTTATGAAATATTTAGGATGTTAGGCTAAATAAATTGGACACTATTGTCCATTCTTTGTCGAATAAGTCACTCAGCAAACCATTACCTGCAGGTGTTTTGATATACCGTAGCTGATCTTGTTTATCTAATTAATGGCTTATGGGTTAAAATAGGGAAATATCATTTTCAAAGGTACGAAATAATCTACAATTTCATATTGATGGTAGAAATGTGTGTATCTGTGTGCCCACATGCATATACACACATATGTGTGAATGTGTACAGTCATTTTAGAGAAAAAAACACTGAGACTCGTAGAGCTAAGTAACTTGTTCACAATTGTCTGCTAGTAATTAGTCAACCAGGTTTTGATCCTAGGAACACTAAACACCAATAGTCCTATTAGCCACAAGGCTGTGCCCCCAAACAGAAGGTATTAGTCTGTCCCTTGAATGAAGACTGAAAAATGGAACCAAGAATTTAGGACCAATTTTGATTGAGGGATCTGCTGAAATCTGTACATGCAAATAAGGACTCTCAGATTCCCTTAAGAACTATTCTGTCCTGAATTCCATGGGGCCACTACACACTGTAGACAGATCATATGACACACTGTTCAGTTTAAAAGTAATATACTTAGGGAAATAAGGAAGCAATTGTTCCTCAAGATATGCTCCTCTCTAAATATTTTGAAAAAGAGAGAAAATGCATATTTATTGTAGATATTTTTAGTCTTATTGGCAATTTGCACGTATCTCGAAGGCATGAGAGAAATGTATGAAACAAAAAGAGCTCTAAATTGAATAAGAGCAAGAAATCTGAGGCAAAAGACTTAAGTAAAAAGACTGCTTTAGGATGTGAGACCATACCTCATCTTGTCTTTCTCTATTGTTGTTGTTAGGTTTTGTCCAGGTGAGTACAACTCATAGAAACCCTGTGAACAACAGATATGAACTCAGGCTTATTCTCCCAATTCCTCATAATCTCTGCCACAACAAAGTTCATTGCTGCAGACACTGTGTCAGTCCACCTGGCTGAGGGTCTTCCCCTCCTTCACCATCCCTCCACCATCCCAAGCATGAAGTCCCTGCCCAAGGAATAACCTCTTCTAGGAGCTTGAAGACCAAAGTATGTGAGAGGAAGCTATATCATCTTTGCCTCCAAGGAGCACTCTGGCTGTACCCTCTCCAAGAAATGTTCTTTTGGTGGTTCCTGGGATATTTGGTACTCTTCTCCAACTGCTCAAAGGCATCAATTATTCTTTTGTCATCCATATTCATTTTGAACTTGCAGATGAATAAGGGGTGACTGAAAAGACTATAACCTGAATCAGTTGCTTATTAGCTCACAAACTGACATCATTGTTCCTCAGTAATTTAGAGAAGTCCCTGTCTACAGACTTTCTCAGGGCAGTATGTTTTCTGATCTCCATTTCTACTGATTCCAAGTGCATTGATTATGGATCTAAGTAAGATGAAATCATTGACATTGTCAATCTTTTCTCCATCTATCATGACATTGCCTATGAGTGCAGTGGTGAGAGGTATTTTTTAGACATTGAGGTGAAATCCGTCTTGAAGTCTACATTGATCAAGGTTGTGTTATCTGAATAAACAAAGTTTTTGATGAGTCTTCCTCCAATCTTGATGACACATTCCTCTTCCTAGAACCCAGCTTCTTGCACAATTTGCTCAGCATACAGATTAAGTAGGTATGGGGAAAGGATACAATTCTGACACACACCTTTCCCAATTATAAACCATGTATAACAACAAAAATAATGTTTCCTTGCTCTGTTCGCACAATAGCCTCTTTCTCTAAGTATACATTCAATATAAGTTCAATTTAGTGTTCTAGAATTCCCATTCTTCTTAACGTTTAAGCTATAATTTGTTGTGATCCACAAAGTCAAATGTCTTTGTATAGTCAATAAAACACAAATAGACATTTTGGGGTTTATTTACTTTCAGCTAGGATCCATTTGACATCAGCAATGGCATACCTGATGCCACAGCCTCTTTTAAAGCAGGTTGAATTACTGATAGTTCTCCATGTACTATTCTAGCTGTTTTAGAATAATTTTGAGCAGTAATATGCTTTCATGTTGATATTAATGATATTATTTGCTAATTTCCACATTCTATTGGATCACCTTTCTTGGGAATGAGAATACATATGATCTCTTTCAGTCAATCAGCAGGCAGTTTTCTTCCAAATGTCCTGAATGTGAACACCTCCAGAGCCACATCTGTCATTTGAAATATGTCGATTGGTATCCCGTCAATTCCTGGGACCATACCTTTTTGCCAATGCCTTCAGTGAAGTTTTAACTTCTTCCTTCATTACCATTAGCTCTTGATTGTTTAGTAATCTCAGAAATATTTCAATGTTGGTCAGTTATTTCTTGGTACAGTGACTCTGTGTATTTCCTCTATTTCTTTTGATGTTTCCTGGATCTTTCAAGATTTTGCCCACATGATCAGTATTGCAACTCGAGGCTTGAATTTGCTTTTCAATTCTTTAAGTTGGAGAAATTTTTAGCAAGTTCTTCCCTTCTTATTCTACAATGCTAGGTTTCTGCAGATTTTGTTATAGTTGTATGTTCTGTCTTCCCAACCCATCTTTTGAAATCTTTTCTTTAGCTCTTTTATTTCAGCATCTCTTTCCTTTGTTTTGACTTCTCAGTGCTCTAGTGTAATTTTCCTATGAAAAGGGGTGAAAGGTAAAACTCGGTGTCTTTATAAGTTAAACACAGATTGTATTATTTTTGTGTTCATGCAAAACCTCTACGCAAAGTAGAAAGCAGTCCTCAGAATAGAGCAAGGAAACACTGCATAGTTCAAAATCAGGAAAAGAGCGTATGAGGGATGTGTCCTGTTTCCGTATCTTTTCAATCTATATACAGAACAGATCATTCAGGAGTCTGGACTTTATGAGGAGGAATGTGGCATCAGGATTGGAGGAAGACTCCTCAGTAACCCATGTTATGTAGATGACACAACCTTGCTTGCTAAAATTGAGGAGGATCTGAAGCGCTTGCTCCAGAAGGTCAAGGACTGTAGTCTTCAATATGGATTTAAGCTCAACATAAAGAAGACAAAGATTCTCACCACTGGGCCAATTGGCAGCATTATGATAGATGGAAAAGAAAATTTGACAAAATTAGGTAAAAAATGGAAAATTGGGTAAAATTGCTCTCAGGGACCTCTCTAGAGTACTGAGAAGCAATGATGTCAGTCTAGAGACTAAGGTGCACCTGATACAGGTCATGGTCTTCCCAATTAATTGCTATGCATTTGAGAGCTAGTCACTGACTAAGGATGACAGAAGAAGAATTTATGCTTTTAAGTTGTGGTACTTGAGAAGAGTCTTGAACATACCATGAACCACCAAGAAAACAAATAAATCTGTCTTGGAGAGGGTGAAACCAAGTTTCTCCTTGGAGGCTAGGATTTTGAAGGTCTGTCTCATATACGTTGGGCACATGGACAGGAGGAACCGATCCTTGCTTGAAGAAAGACAGCATGGTCAGAAAGGTGTATGGACAGTGCAGGAGAGAAAGACCAGGATGAGATGGATTGATACAATAACAAGGGCAATGGACGTCAGTGTGTCAAAATCAGTGAGACTGGCCAGGTTAGAGCAGGCTTCAGAGCTGTAATACACAGGATCATTATGAATTGCAGGCAATTCAACAGCACATAACAGTAAAAACAAAATTGCTCTCAGTCACTGATTGCAAATTTAAGGAAAAGATAATCCTTGACAACTTCAATCTTTTCTCCATGTGTCATAATGTTGTTTATTGGTTGAATTGTGAAGATATTTGTTTTCTTCATATTGAGGTGTAAACCAAAGTTATTACCTAATTCAATTAGTCTTTTGATTTCCTGGCTACTTACTAGAACCAAGATTGTTGACTGTGAGCCAGGCAAACTGAATCTGTTAACAACCTCAATGTCTTCTCCATCCATCATGGTGCTGCCAATAGGTCCAGTGATGAGAATCTTGATGTTGAACTTCAATCCATATTGAAGATTTCAGTCCTTGACCTTCTGTAGCAAGTGCTTCAGGTTCTCCTCAGTTTCAACAAGCAAGGTTGTATCATCTGCATAAAATGGGTTGTTAATGAGTTTTCCTCTAATACTGATGCCACTTCCTCTTCATAAAGCCCAGCCTCCCGAATGATCTGTTCTGCATATAGATTGAAAAGATATAAAGACAACTCACATCTTTCACACACTCCTTTCCTGATTTTGAACCATGCACTATTTACTTGCTCTCTTCTGAGGACTACCTTCTTGCCTGAGGATAGGTTTTGCATGAACACAAAAATAATACAATCTATGTTTAAACTCATAAAGACACTCAGTTTTATATTTCTATAATTGATTTCATGATAATTTTAGTGTGACCCCTGTTTACATTCTACTTTCTCAGAGAAACCTTCCTGAAGTAACCCATGATCCATCCTCCTGCTCTGCTCTTTCTTCAACGAATGCAATATTTTATGCATTTCCCCCTATTTGGTTATTTTCTCTTTTCCATTGGAATGCATACTCTACAAGAGCAGAGAGTTCTGTTTTTCCTAATAACTGCTGCACCCTCAGTTTTTAGAACATCCTCAGTATTCACATCAATGCTCAAAATACATTCACAATATCCACACACATCCTCAGGCAGGTATGCAACATTTCGTTGATGAAGAAACAAATTCAACTGGGACTTGTGATTTGCTTAAGGTGCAAAGCCAATGAGCAGCACAAAAATTTGCCTCTATTGTTTTCTCTCTAAGCACCTCCAATTTAAAACCCACATTCAATTCAAGTTGGTTAAAAAAAAAATAGTTTGATGTGCAGAGGAATCTGGAAGCTATTCAAAGTCATTCACCTTTAAAAGGAGACTAAGGCTTTTATAGGTAGCCGTAACAAGAGCAATGTAGACCAGAAACCTATGGGAATGCCCTTAATGCCTTGCAATTGTTCAAGTTAGAAAGCTTGCAGCTTAAGAGTCTCTAAAGGGAAATTTGGAAGCTTTTAAAGTAAAAAATCTCACCGAACACCTGTCAGACATGTCATCCAAATTATTTCAATTTATAGTTTATTTTCACAGCATCTAGTATTACAACAGCCCAGACTTTTCCCTTTGTAATTAATGTACACTTAAAAGAGGCAAATTAGAAGTCATTTGCAGATTTTTTTATGCCTTCATTTGCTACTCCAAATTTACCTTTTACTTTCCTCCTTTATAATAATTATAAAATCCTGGGAAAAGACACAATTTTGGTAAAGTAGAAAGTCAGTGAAACAGGGGATGTGCATCAATGAGATTTATTAACATAGTGGTTGCATAGCAACGATAGTGAAGATGGTGTAGAACCTGGGGGTTTTTCATTTTGCTGTAAATGTGGTTGCTTTGAGTTGGAATCTACTCAATAGGACATAACAACAACACTTCAAGGGAAAGCTTGTTATTGTTGTTGTTGATTATCTTCAAGTCAAGCACAACTCATAGCGACCCTGTGAACAAAAGACCTCAAGCCTTTCTATTTCTGTATGTTCCACTTCATTTTTTAAACCTTCAGTTTCTTGAACTCATGCATAATAAATGTCCCATTCCAATTATTAATGGATGTTTGCAGATGTTTCATTTCATTTGCCACATCAGCAAATGAAAACATTCGTTGGCTGAATACATTACTACATTCAAGTCATTAAAGCAGCTTCTCTTTTGATGAAGCATCTCTTCCGCAATAGTATTTTGAGCACCTTCCAACCTGAGGAGCACATCTTATGGTCTTATGCCAGACAATGCTATTTAGGACTTTCAAGGACCCATTATTTCAGAAGTATATAGTTAGTACTGTTTTCTATTCTAGATAGCAAACAACAACAAGAAGAGTTCTTAGAAATGTTTATCTCTGAATCTATAGTCAATGTCTTTCTATGTTGTTATGTGCCACTGAGTCACCTGTGACTCATGTACAACAACTCTAAAGCCTGTCCTATCCTGCACCAGTCTTACTGACTCTGAACACCTACCACCATTGCCTCAGTTACTGTATCGATCCATCTCATCTGGGTCTTCCTCTCCTGTGCTGTCCCTCCACCATTCCAAGCATGAAAGCCTTCTCCGAGAATTGGTCCCTCCTGGCCATGTGTGCAAAGTATGTGAGAGGGAGTTTCAAAATCCTAGCTTCCAAGGAAAACCTTTGTTTCACCCTTTCCAGGACAGACTTATTTGTTTTGTCGTCCATTGTGTGTTCAAGACTCTTCTTCAGTACCACAACTTGAAGGCATCTATTCATCTTCTGTCATCCTTAGCCATTGCCCAGCTCTCTGATGCTTACAAGTAATTGTGAAGACCATGGCCTGAATAAGGCACACCTTAGTCTCTAGACTGATATTGTTGCTTCTCAGTACTCTGGAGAGATCCCTGACAGTATATTTTCCCACTGCAATTCATCTTTTGATTTATTGAGTGCTGGTTTCAAGAGTGTTGATTGTGATGCTGAACAAGCTGTAAGTGCTAACAACCTCAATCTATCATGGTACTGTCGGTTGACCCAATGATGAGAATCTGTCTTCTTTATGTTGAGTTTCAATCCATAATGAAGAATATAGTCCTTGACTTTCTGCAGCAAGTGCTTCAGGTCCTCCTCAATTTGAGCAAGCAAGGTTGTGTCAACTATTTAACACAGGTTATTGATGAATCTTCCTCCAATCCTGATGTCATATTCCTCCTCTTAAAGCCGAGACTCTTGTGTGATCTATTCTGTATATAGATTGAAAAGGTATGGAGATCTGACACACTCCTTTGCTTTTTTTGAACCATGCAGTATTTCCTTGCTCTGTTCTGAGGACTTCATCCTGGTATAGGTTTGCATTAGCTAATCAAATGTTTTGGAATTTCTATTCTCCTTATGGTGAGCCACAGAGTCAAATGTCTTTGCATAATTTATGAAACACAGCTAAAGTTTCCTCTCAGACTCTGTGCTTTCTGTCAAGATCCATCTGAAATTAGTAATAATGTCTCCAGTGCCAAGGACTCTTCTAAACTCAGCTTGTATTTCTGATAGTTCTCTGTGAATATACTGTTGCAGTCATTTTTGGATGATCTTCTGCAAACCTTTGCTTGTGTGTGTGTGATATTAGTGGTATTCTATAATTTTCACACTCTGTTTGGTCACTTTTTTTTTTGGAGAGGGAATAAATATAGATCTCTTTCAGTCAGTTTATCATGTAGTTTTCCTGCAGATTTCTTGGCACAACAGGATGAACATATCCAGAGCAACAACTGTTTGCTAGAATGTGTGAACTGGTATTCCATCAATTCCTTGGGTTTTTGTTTTTTGTTTTTTTTGTGGGTCTTTTTGCCAATTCCTTCAGTGCAGCCTGAATTTTCTCCTTCATTACCATTGCCTCTTGATGAAATAATTTGATGAAATTTTTCGGACAGCCAATTATTTTGGATACAGCTACTCTGTAGTCTCCTTCCATGTTCTTTTAATGCTTCTTCAATTATAATGACAAATTTGTTGCAAAGAACTTTTTTAATTTCTCAAAAGCAAAGATGTTACCTTGAGGATTAAGTTATGCCTGACCCAAATCATGATATTTTTAATCGATTCATGTAGATATGAAAGCTGATCAATGAATGAGACGTTCAAAGGAACATTGATTTTTTTAAAATTATTGTATGGGGGGGAAATATTGAACATAGACATCCAAAAGGACAAGCCAGTTTGTTTTGAAATAAATAAAGCCAGAAGGCTCCATAGAAGCCAAAATGGTGAAATTTCACCTCATGTCCCTCTGATATGCGATCATGTTAGCACTGGAGGGACCAGTTCCTGTTATGTTCTATCATGCTTAATAGAAAGAGTGATCATGAAAAAGGAAGAACACCTTAAGTCAAATGAGTTATCACAGCAGCAGACACAATAGGCTGAAACATAATAATATAAGGCCATTATACAAACAAGTAGTTTTTTTTGTACATTAAGGATAGCTGTGAGTTGGCAACTCAATGACACCTAACAACAGCAAAACATTGTTACTTAAACGATTCACTTTCCAATTTTTATAACCGCTAAAATTTTACTATCCATATCTTCATCATAGCACACAGAAATATCTAACTTAAGATATGACACCAAGACTAGAATGATAGACTAATACAAATACAGAAGAGATAAATAAAATTGAAACACATTAACCATCAATGCTGTCATTATAAATGGGTTTAGTAAGTTCTGGTAGGTTTAAAAAAGATCTTTTGGGTACTTTTGACAGGCCATGTATGATGAAGTGTGTTACAAGAGAAGTTTGTGTACACAGTGATTAGATAGTGCAGTATCTTCATCTGAGTCCCTTCAAAATCGTGTAGGTTGCAAGTTTAGTGGTTTCCTAACTGCAAATACTTACTACCTCATCAGTCTACTCTATCTTTCACAGCTCTATGATTTTTCAACATGTAAATATCCTGTGCACCAACAACTTGGTAAGAAGTATTGTAAAGTGCAAAATGTTTATAATGACTTGCAAACTTGAGCTATCTAGAAACTAATGAACTAGCATTTCAGCTTTGAAAACATCCTATAAAAGAAGGCAAGTGAGACCACTGAAGTACTTGTTGCTGTTGGTCTTAGGTGCCATCCAGCATGACTCACAGCGATCCTGTGAACAGCAGATCTGAATTCCATCCTATTCTGGGCCATCTTCATACTTCGTGATATACAAGAGCCAATTGGGGCAGTCATAGTGTCAATCCACCCTGTCAATGGTCTTCCTCTCCTTCGCCAACCCTTCACCCTTCCAAGTATCATGTCCCTCTTCAAGGAATAGCTCTCCTAGCAACATGTCCAAAGTATGTAAAGTGAAGTCTCTTCATCCTTACCTCCAAAAAGCACTCTGGGTGCACCATCTCCAAGATATATTTATTTGTTCTCTTGGCTGTCCATGGGATTTTCAGTGCTCTTCTCCACCACTGCAACTCAAATACATTAATTCTTCTTCTCTCATAATTATTAATCGTCCAGTTCTCAGATGCTTAGCAAGTGGTCAGAAAGAGCATGGCCTAAATCAGACTCACCTTAGTCTTCAAAGTGCCTCATTACTCCTCAATAACTTGGAGGCCCCTAAATGCAATGAGATACGTCTCCTGATTTTCTGATTGCTGCTACCAAGGGTGTTACAGTTGTTGTTGATTGCAGTCGAGTCAAGCATGATTCATAGTGAGCCTATGAACAACAGATTTGAAACCTTTCTATAACTATCGCTGTTTCTCAAATTTCATAGTTTCCAGAAGCATGTCGTTTAGGAAGTGGATCTCTTTCTTTAGGTGAGCCTTCTTCTTTTTTTTACTTTTTTTTTCTGTTATATGCCCTTGAGTTAATAAAACTCTAGTAACTCTAGGAGCAACTGTTTGAATCTTACACTATTCTGTAGCACCTTCATGATCTCTGCTTTTACTAGCTAAAAAAAAACTACACCTACTCTGTATGTTGGTTTACTTACTTATTCATCCTATCAATCAATAACTAATTTCCTAATCTACTTTACAGATAATTATTGTGTACTTACTATGTACTTGTAACATAATTGCCATTGATAGGACAATATTAATCAAGCAGTAGTCATGGCTCACCAGGGTCTTAGGGTCTAAGGCGAGGCTTTAAATCACATACCCAATAAATAGTAAATGATAGTAGCTAGGCTCATTCAGTGCATGTAGATATGAAGAGCATTACCAGTGCTGTGAGTCAAACATTTGTCTGCCATGCTAATAATACAGCATTGGTTAACAATAAAGCAACATTATTATTCTAACGTTAATAAGATTAGAAGTATTAAAATCAAGGCTTTTAGAAAGTACTAATAATGTTCTATTGACTTGTTTGGAATACGGTTGTTGAGGTATGTTATTTCATGAATATTCATGGCGTTCTTGTCCTAAAATATGTTCAGTTTTATTTTACGATGTACTCCAAAAAGAAGTTATAAACATATTAGGGCCTCTTATTTTAAAATTGATTGCCATATTATTTTCCTTTTACTGCTATAGTAAATAAACCCAAATACTAGATTAAACACATATTTATTGCTTTACAGGTCTTTGAATTAGATACAGAGCCCTAGAGGCTTGTTGATTAGGTGTTGGGCTGATCATAGCTCCAAAGTAGAAAAACAGACATTCTCCTCTTGTAAAGAATCACAACTTCCGAAACAAAATGGAGCTTCACTGTGAGTAAAAATTAACTCAAAAGCAGTGAGGTTTGGTGTGTGAGATATTTGATGTGGTTTTCACTGGGCTAAAATAAAAAAGACAGCAGGGAGTGGTTCTTTACAGGAGTCCCAGTAATTGAAAATGTTTGCTTCCATTTTCCAGCAGAATACTTCTGCTCCTATAGGGAGAAAACATAGAGATATAGAAATGTTTGTTTTGGATAGTTTAATAATTTTTTAAAGAAGTAGTCTGGGAGGGGGTAAAGGCTCTAATTTTGCATTCTTTTGAGAAGAAACATAGATCTGATTTTAGAAAGCAGGAATGGCAATAAAATGTCAGTCATAAAGGCCATCTACTCCTTGGTAACCCATTGTTGTTAGGTGCATTGAGTAATCTGTGACTCAAAGAGACCGACGTGCAGAAATTCCAGGTGACCTAGCTATTCCATTATTCACCATGCCAAAAACATGGAAACAGCCCAGGTGTCCAACTGCAAGTGAATGAATTGAGAAATCATGGCACATTTACACAATGAAATACAACACAGCATGCAGGAGCAATGCCTTTGTAAATTATTACCTAACTTGGGAGGGATTGGAGAGCATTATGCTGAGTGAACTAATTCAGTCCTACAAGGACAAGTAATGTATAAAATTATTGTAGAATGAGTATAAGGATCCAAGGGAGTGAGGGGGTGGAAGCAGAGGGATGAGGATGTACAAGGGAGAGGGGGATTAATCATAGAGTCGTACAATTTGATGAGTGAGAGGGTGAGGGAAATTGGAAAACAATGTATTCAAATTTTGTAAGTAAACTAGTATAATAGTGAGAGAAAGAAAGAGAGAGAGAGAGACCCCCTTATATTCAAGGGAAGGAAACTTGTTCAGTTCTACCCATGTTCACATTGTTACTATATTTTAGTCTAGTTTTCTTAGCCACTATGCCAATCTGTCTTTGAGGGTATCCCTCTTTTTTCATTGACCCTCTACCTTGTAAGCACAAGTTCCTTATCCAGAACCTAGTCTCTTCTAACAACATATTTGTTCTATGTCAGACAATATCTCAGATAATAGCCTCTCATTTAAGATATAATCTGACTGTACTTCTTTCCAAGTATTATCTTTTGTAAGACCATGGTATACCTTGCCAACACAGTAATTCAGGCACCAATGTTTCTGCAATATTCCTTATTTATTGTACTATTTTCACATAGACATGGGAAAATTAATAATCCCATGACATGTGTCAAGTGAACCTTTGTCTTGAGTTTTCCATTTTTCCTTTTTTGAACACTTTAAGGAGATCTCTTGTGGCATATTTACCCAACACAAAATGTGATATTGCTTGTTGACTATTGCAAGGAACAACATATGAACAAGAAGGCAATAGTGATGAAGGAGGAAGCCAGGCTGCTAAATGAAAGGTAGGGATTCCAGTTCATCCATCATGCCATGGAAAATGATGGGAAGCTTCATCTCATAAGAATTTACAACTTCAAAAGGTGTTCACATATTCACTCAAAGCTATTGAGTCAAACCAACTCATAGCTGACCCTCCAGCAGGTTTTCATAGGCATTTTAATTACACAGGAGGAGACTACTCATATTACTTTCTCAGAATCACTGGTAGATTTGAACCAGCAGAGAAGCATGGCAGAGCTCTCTACGGACTAAGGAAGCTATCAGAGTTTACTTAGAGAAACCCAATGAAAAGCTTCTATGAGTTAGATTCCACTCAGTGGCAGTAAGTTTTTACTACATACATGGATTTTTAAATTAATGAGCAATGTTTTTTGTCCTTTATTTCTGAAAAATGTCAAGGTGAAAATAATATTGGGGGAAATATCCTAAATTATGCTTGGCTCCACAGTCAACACTCTTGGCACCAGCATCCAGGAAATTAAAAGGCATATTGAGATGGGAAAGTCTGTGTTTAGAGAGTACTCTAAAGTACTGAAATGCAAGGATGTCAATCTGGAGACCAAGGTGTGCCTGATATAGGTCATGGCCTTTGCAATCACTTGCTATGCATCAGGGAGCTGGACAATGACTAGGGAGGATAGAAGGAGAATTGATGCCTTTAAGCTCTGGTGCTGGAGAAGAGCATTGAATATACCACAGACTGCTAAGAAAATGAACAGCTTTGTCCTGGAGAGGGTGAAACCAGGCTGCTCCTTGGAGGCAAGGATTCTGAAGCTGCATCTGACATACTTTGAACATGTTTCAAGTAGGAACCAGTCCTTGGAGAAGGATGTCATGCTTTGGAAGGTGAAGGGACAGCACAGGAGAGGAAGACCCTCGATAAGACAGATTGATTCAGTGACTGGGGTAATGGGGAAGGTGAGTCTGAAATGGTGAGATTGGCATAGGATAGGGTAGAGTTTAGGGCTGTTGTACACAGGGTCGCTATAAATCACAGGTGACTCGACTGCACATAACAACAACAACCAGAAAAAAATGTCTATCACTACTTCATTGACTATGCAAAGCCATTTGACTGTGTAGATCACAACAAATTTGTGGCTAACCTTGAAAGGAATGGAAATCCCAAAACTCTTGATTGTGTTCATGGGAAACCTATACTTAGACCAGAAGGCAGTCATCATAACAGAGCAAGGAAACACTGCATGGTTCAAAATTAAGAAAAAAGTGGGTCAGGGATGCATCCTGCCTCCATACCTTTTCAATCTATATGCAGAGCAGATCATTCAGAAGTTTGGACTTTATGAGAAGGAGTGTGTGGCATCAGGTTTGGAGGAAGACTCATAAATAACCTGTGTCACACAGATGACACAACCTTGCTTGCTGAAACTGAGGAGCACTTGCTGCAGAAAGTCAAGGACTATAGTCTTCAATATGGATTGAAACCAAACATCAAGAAGACAGATTGTCAACAATAGGTCAACTGGCAGCACCATGATGAATGGAAAAGAGATTGAGGTTGTTAACAGTTTCAGCTTACTTGGCCCCACAATCAACTCACTTGGCACCAGCAATCAGAAAATCAAATGAACTACAATGGGAAAATCTGCTGTCTCAGACCTCTCCAAAGTACTAAAGAACAATGATGTCAGTCTAGAGACTAAAGTGCTCCTGATTCAAGCCATTGTCTTCATAATTGCTTGCTATGCATCAGAGAGCTAGACAATGAATAAGGATGACAGAAGAAAGTATGCCTTTGAGTTGTGGTGCTGGAGAAGAGTCTTGAACCTACAATGGACTACCAGAACAAATGAGTCTGTCTTGGAGAGGGAGAAACCAACTTCCTCCTTGGAGGCAAGGATTTTGAAATTCTACCTCACTCACTTTGGGCCTGTGGCCAGGAAGGACTAATTCTTGGAGAAGGATATCATACTTGGAAGGATGGAGGGACAGTGCAGGAGAGGAAGACCCTGAATTAAATAGATTGGTAAAGTAACTGGGGCAATGGGGGTAGACGTGTCAGAGTCCTGAGCTGGTCTCATTGACTCCTTCCTGGCCACAGGCCCAAAGTGAGTGAGGTAGAATTTCAAAATCCTTGCCTCCAAGGAGGAGGGTCACTGTGAATTGCAGGTGACTGGATGGCACGTAACAATGACAACAAACATCTCCTTTATTGTAACAGATTAGTAAAATAAAACTATGTTAGTAATTTAAGATAATTTCTTATAGTTCATTTTTCATTGGTAATTTGTACAGTATAGCATTTGATAAGCATGTGAAAAAAATTATTATACTCAAAAAAGAAGAATTCTATTTCAAATGAGGGACACTTATTTTTAGTAAATGTAGCATTTAATGGTTTAAGTATTAGACAGCTCAGGAATATACCTAGAAAAACTTATAAACAGAACAAAAATCATGGGATAAAATGAATACTTTTCTTAAATATTTACAGTGCAGAAACACAGACATTTCATTTCATGTAGCTAAAATATATTTTATTGCACTCTGCTGCTTTCAGGATGAAGTTGCAAATACTAAATCACAAAAGAAAGTGATAAATAGTTAATGCTTATACGAAGGAAACATAGGAAATATTGAATTATTTTTGTCTTTAAATAGGCTTCAGATGGTTGCTAATCTTTAGTAAATCTCTGAACTTACCATTAAAGCAATATAATTTAAGTTGAGGCTTTGAGAGGCACTTGGCTTTTTATGGGCAGTCAATTGAAAAGAGACATGATTAACACAACAGTGAAGTGTGATTTTCTAAAGAACTATTGAAAAAAGAATGAGAATTTGACTTTATTAAGTCAATTATTTTAATGTCAGTCAGAGAGCATAATAATGATCAGTTCAAAAGTGAAAATGAATATTTGAAATATTTTAGCAAAACTAAATAAAACTTGATGAAAAATGGAATCAGTAATTGCATTACATTCTTTCAGTATATGCATGAGAAAACACATCCTAAGAAAAAACAAGACATTCCTCTAGGTCGTATAGCCCTGGCGTACAAGTTGCCATACCATGGTCACTTTTGGTTGCTCTGAGGCTTAACACTGTGACACTGATGTGTCAAATGCATTAATGGTTGGCTACCCAATGTGAACAGAGAGTGCGGTTGAGCTCCCCAATTAAAACAAGCTTGGAAGGAGGGGTGGCATCCACTTCCATAATAGCTTGCCTCCGGAAACCCTATGAACCTGGAGAGAGGATAAAAAACACCCAAGCATGGAGGACTCTCCTTCATAGGGTTGCTATGAATCGCCTGTGACTTGACGGCACTTAACAACAACAAGAAAAAACAACTAAGTCTTATCTCAAATAAAGGGAGAAAACACTACTGAACACAATCTTTCAGGACTAAAGGTACCAGAAAAGATATCCTTCTTTAACACATATATCACTATGTTACAGAAGCTAGCATTGAAGACTTTTTGAGATTAACACATCTTGAAACAAATTTTAAAATCATAACTTTTATGTGAGAAGTGACAATTTAAAGACATAGGAACATGTTTAAAGCAAGGTAGAATGTCAAGAAAGATTTTATTAATATATATATATGAATAATTCACATAAAGAGAAGAATTACTGGCTTATTTGAGTCAAACAAAATTCCTCTTCCATATGATCACTATATGAAATATCAGAAAGAAAGATACATGATAGATAAACATTTTATTTTTAGGACAGTCTACCCAGTTTCAATTCATGATGATGCTGTGAACAACAGAACAAATCACCGTCTGATCCTGTACCGTGTTCACAATCATTGTTAAAGTGAAGCACATTTGTGGCATCGGAGGCCTTCTTAAATTTTGCCCACCTCCTGCTTTACCAAGCATGATGTCCTTCTCCAGAGATTACCTCCTCACAACATACGCAAAGTATGGGAGACAAGGTCTCGTCATTCTCATTATTAAGGTGTATTCCAGTTAATAAGGTACAAGAGAGATATGTTAATATTTCTGGTAGTTCATAGTATTTCCAATATTCTCGGGGTTGGGGAGAGACTGAGTAAGATGGGTTCAATAATGTAT
>NW_006399859.1:314385-337719 GCF_000299155.1 Elephantulus edwardii
TTCTGGATATAAGTCCCTTATCTGATATGTTATTACCGAATACTTTTTCCCAGTCAGTGGCTTCCCTTTTTACCCTACTGGAGAAGTTTTTGGATGTGAAGCTTCTAAACTTAGATATTGTTGCTATTATGTGCTGTCAAGTCAGAGCCACCTCATAGCTGACTCACCAGTGGATTTTCAGAAGCAGTAAATCACATAAGAGGATATTGTTTCTCTTTCCTCTTGTGGAGTATCTGGTGGATTCAGATTATCTATCTTGGAGTGGGCAGGGCAACTCCTTACCTCTAAGTCACCTGAGTTCCCTCATATATGAGGGAACTAAAAACATATTGATGTGTGCCAGGCACACCTTGGTTCTCAAATGGCATCACTTGTTCCATACCCTTTTAAGAATTCTTTTGTCATAGAATTTCCTAGCCAAGTTTTTAATTTGGATTCATGACCACGTCCACTGATTATAAATCACTAATCATTAATCCAAGTAAAATTAAAGCTTTGGCAACTTCAATATGTTCCATTTATCATGACAGCTTATTGAACCAATTGTGAAATTTTTATTATTTTTTAATTTTAAGTATAAACCATAGAAAAGCAGTTGTCTTTAATATTCATCTTTTTTTAAAAAAAAATCTTCATCTCTAAATGCTTCAAGTCCTCTTAATTTGTAGCAAGCCAGGTCTTCTGATTTGTGGTTAATATTTCTTTCTGCAGTGCAGCTTCTCAGATTTCTTGCTCAGCATACACATAGAACAAATATGATGAAAAATGACTTTACCTTTCCTGATATTCCTCCACGCAGTATCTCCTTGTTCTGCTGAAATTACTTTCTCTTATTTGTGTACATGTTCTGCATGTACCCAACCAAGTGTTCTGGCATTTTCATTCTTTGAAATTTTATCAAAATGTTTAAGATCTGCTCAGTAAAATTAATACTGTATTTATCTACAGTCAATAAATAACAGGTGAACATCTTTCTGCTGTTCTCTGCTTTTAGCCAACAACCATCTGGCAGCACCAATGATATCCTTCATTCCGTATCCTTTTCTGAACTTGGTTTGAGTTTCTGGCAGTTCCTTGTCAATGTTATGCTATAGCCATTATTTAATTATCTGCAAAACTTATATTTTGTTTCATAAAATCCTGAATTCTGCTGGATCTTTTTTTGGAATATGTGCAAATATGAATCTTTTCCAGTCAGTTGGTCAAGTGCCTCTCCTCTAAATTACTTGGCTTAGACTAATGAGTGTTTATAGTTTTGCACCCATCTGTAGAAGAATTTTAGTTTATATTTTGTCAATTCCTGAAACGTTTTATTTTGCTAACACTTGCAATGCAGCTTGGACTTCTTCACTCAATACCATCAGTTCTCTATCATATATTACCTCTTGAAATAGTTAAACATTGCCTGACTTTATTTGACCCCCTAACTATATCTGTTTTGTGTATAATTTTTTTTTGATGATTCCAAATTCATGCAATATACTGTCCAATCCAAACTGCACTTGCCACCATGCATCTATCACTTTGTTGTATTATGGTGGTTTGTATATTTGTCAAGACATATGCCATAATAAGAGAGATCCAAATCAAAACCACAATGAAACACCATCTCACTCTAGTAGCAATGGCAAAGTTTAACAGGACAGCAAGTATGGAGACAGTATGGAGAGATAGGAACACTTATCGTTGTTGGTGAGATTGTAAAAAGGTACAGCCACTCTGGAGGGTAGTTTGGCATTTCCTCAGAAAGCTGAACATAGACATTCCATATGACCTAGCTATTCCACAGCTTGGACTATAACCCAAGAAAATTAGACCTGAGGCACAAATGGAAACTTGTACACCAATGTTCATGGCACTGTCATTCACCATTGCAAAAATATAGAAACAGCCCAAATGTCTAACCACAATAGAATGGATTTTAAAATTATGGTACATTCACATGATGAAATACTACTCAGCATGCAGGAGTAATAATTTTGTAAATCACTAACTAACTTGGGAGGGACTGGAGAACATTAAGCTAAGTGAACCGACTCAGTCAGATAAAGACAAATTCTGTATAAGACCATTATTGTAGAGCTTGTATGAGGATCCGGGGCAGAGGGGGGAGCAGAGGGCTAAGGATGGGGGGGGGTTGGGGTGGTTAGTCATAGGGTTGCATAATTTGATGAATAGAGGGAGTGGTGAGTAAGGGACATGGAAAAGGTTCAGTGTGAAAAACAATGTATGCAAGCTTTGTAAATAAACCAGTATATAATGAAATTTTTATTTCAATTAAAAAACTACACAAATTTTTTTTAAAAAATGAAAAGCTATGCCATCAATATTTCAAATAGCAGCTAAGTCAGTTATGGGGAGCTAATTTCAATGGTGTTTCCAAAATAGGATACACTAAAAAGCAGGGTTGACTATTTTGGTAGCCTCTGACATTTTTTTGTTGTTTTCTTATGGATTGGTGGGTATGTTAGCCTATCCACAACGTGGTTGACTAGTCTTACCATTAAACTAAGTAAATCCAGTGGCAGAATTTGAGTATCTCACCACTAGTGAAGGGAATGCAGAATGCCCATTGTACCAGAGATTCTTGTGCTAGCCAGCCCAGGGCCTACAGGAGCAGTAGCCATAGCAGCTACAGCTAAGAACCAGAGACCTGACAAGAAACAGAGTGAGGACCACTGTCCCACAGGGAACCAGAGCTAAGATCCTATACTCAGGTTTTTTTGATGGCTGGTGTGAGAGGCAAGAGCTGTAACTGACATGATTAAGTTTTATAACTCTGGCCTAAAACTGGGGTGAGGCTGAAGGCTGAGTTGCCTGAGACCACTTGAAAGCAGCTTTCCTTTCTTTTCAACACCTGTCCTGACTGAGTGACTGTATTCTGCTACTAACCTTACTTATAACCACTTGACTTCCCTAATGTGGTACTATGTGTTCTATTAGCTATTGCAATGTATTTTGGATGCAGTAAATCATTAATGTTGGTGTTGGTATGAGTAGAAAGAAGTACAGGAATATGGGGGACATGGATGACATAAAGAGAGTTGGTTTTGTATTTACAATGTAGTTGAGAACAGTTCTCTTTTGTGGAGTTAGTAGGTGTTAGACTCCACCATCTTGAGGCACCTTTGTTCTTTTTTATAGCTATCCATTTCTGACATAATGGGACCTCAAAATCTTTATTAACAGCAGGGATACATTGTCCAATATTATACTAGAATATGAATACTTTTGGTTTGGAGGTATTAACTATACAACCAGGAAATGATGCCTCTAAAAAGCAGTTGTTGTTTTTCTTGTTCTGTGTCACTGAACTGAATACAACTCATAGCAACTCTATGATCTAAACCCTGTCCTATCCTGTAAATGTTATTAAATTGAGATATACTGTAGATTGTGGAAAGCATGTACTTGATGGATACTGATGTATTTTTCCATGTTACAATGTTAATGAATGTTGTTAATGTTTACTATAGAGTCAGAACCAACCCATAGCTGACCCTCCAGTGGGATTTCAGAGGCAATTAATTCAAGGGAAGAGATTTCCCATCCTTCTACCACTGTTAATGAATACTGGATACAATAATAGGAATTGTTGGAGATTACGGAAAGAATGTAAGCCCACTTTCAGCTAATTATTAATTGAATATTTTAAAAAGAACAATTTGAGTAGTCAAATATTCAGGAGGCCTCCGAGTGTAGCTGTAAATTCGGGGCTTAATTTGGCCTATATTTGACATTTTACTGAAATAAAGCCTTTTAATGACATTTTTTAAAAAGTACAATTTTCCCTAAAAGAATATTTGTAGTAGGTGGTGGAATTTGGTAGTGGGTACGGGCCTTACTCTAGGCAAAGATGGTTATTTGTTGTTATGTGCCATCGAGTCGCTTATGACTCATAGCAACCCTATATACCCTATGTATAAGATCCCTAAATGCCACTCTATCCTGTGCCATACTTCCTTCTCTGACACACTCATTCCCACCACTCAATCACAGAATCAATCCATCTCTTCGAGGGTCTTCCTCTCCTGCACTGTCCCTCCACTCTACCAAATATGATGTCCCCCTCCAAGGACCAGTCCTTCCTTGCAACATGCCCAAAGTATGTCAGACGAAGCTTCAGAATCCTTGACTCCAAGGAGCATTCTGGCTTCACCCTCTCCAGGACAAACCTGTTTATTCTCCTAGCAGTCCATGGTATATTCAACACTCTTCTCCAGCACCAAAGCTCAAAGGCATCAATTCTCTTTCTATCATCCCTATTCACTGTCCAACTCTCTGATGCAGCACACCTAATTCGGAAGACTATAGCCTGGATCAGGTGCACCTTAGTCTCCAGCCTGATGTCATCGCTCTTCAGTACTCTTGAGAGGTCCCTCACAGCTGACTTTCAAAATACAATTCATCTCTTGATTTCCTGGCTGCTGATACCAAGAGTGTTGACTGTGGAGCTAAGTAAACTAAAACTGTTAACTATCTCAATCTCTTCACCATCCATCCTGACGCTGCCAGTTGGCCCAGTGGTGAGAATCTTTGTTTTCTTGACATTGAGCTTCAATCCCTATTGAAGGCTGCAGTTCTTGACCTTCTGCAACAAGCACTTCAGGTCCTCCTCAGTTTCAACAAGCAGGGTTGTGTCATCTGCATAACAAAAGTTGTTGGTGATTCTTCCACCAATCCTAATGCCACATTTCTCCTCGTACAGACCAGCATCTTGCATGATCCGTTCTGCATACAGATTGAAAAGGTATGGAGATGAAATATATCCCTGATGGACCCTCTTCTTGATTTTGAACCATGTAGTGTCTCCTTGCTCTGTTCTGACAACTGCCTCTTGGTCCAAGTATAGGTTTTGCATCAGCACAATCAAATGTTTTGGGATTCCCATTCTTCTCAGAGTCAGCCATAGCTTCTTGTGATCCACACAGTCAAAAGCCTTTGCATAGTCAATGAAGCACAGATAGACATTCTTCTGTTATCTCTGCTTTCTGTCAAAGTCCATCTAACGTCTAACATTAGCTATAATATCCCTAGTACTATGACCTCTTCTAAATCTAGCCTGCACATCTTGACATATTGTTATATCTTTCAGCAGAATCTTGGTTGCATGTGATATTAATGATATTGTTCAATAATTTCTGCACTCTGTTTTGTCACCTTTATTTGGAATGGGAACAAATATCCATCTTTTCTAATCAGTTGGCCAATGGGCTATCCTCCAGATTTCTTGGCACAACTTAGTGAGCACATCCAGGGCAGCATGTATTTGCTGAAATATGTCGATTGATATCCTGTCAACTCCTGGAGCCTTGTTTTTTGCCAATTCCTCCAGAGGAACTTGGACTTCCTCCTTCATCACCATAGAGTCTTGCTCATATGTTATTTCATTAAATTCTTCTATGTCGGCCAATTCCTACTGATACAGTGATTCTGTGTACTCCTTTCATCTTCTTTTAATGCTTCCTGGATCATTTAACATTCTACCTAAAGTATCCTTAAGTATTTAAATTGAAGTCACACTAGCTGCATCATAAGAGACTGACAACAACATGATGTGTTCAGAATCACAGAAATTCTGATGGCTTGAGAGTTAGGCCATCACATTAAGGGCTGGTCAAAGGGAGAGGGGTGTTGAATGGGTTAGGCAAAAGTAGGAAGGGATGGTGGTGGAGTAGAGAAAGTGTGGATTTAAAAAAATAAATATGTAGCCAGGGTGAGCAGCAACAATTAATCTATTGGTCATTTTTCTAACTAGGTAAATGTCTTTCATGTACTCTTTTCTGTAAAATATTTGTCTGTCATATATATATATATATATATATATATATATATATATATATATATATATATATATATATATATATATATATATATATATATATATCACACACACATACAAATCAAATAAACACACAAATTGAGAAAGACTTGAAGAAGGCTTGGCCATCCACATCCAAAATGACAGGCCTTCAAAAATGCTATGTACAATAGAGCACAGGAAAAGATTAAATTTTTAAAAACTCTGGGAGATTTGCATTTGAATGGATTTACAGACCCACCTTGAACTATTTATTAAAGAGATTTGTATTTGAAAGAAAAGCAAACAGGATGGAGGGGAAAGGAAAGAGAAGATATTTAATTTTAAAATTGGTTCAAGTTTTTGACTTCCAGTGTACAGAGACAAGGAAAAGTTGGCCCATCAGTACCCCTTTCCAGGATTTGAAGTTAAAGGGAGCTGCTGGGTGGGTATGCTCTCTCATGAAGACCACCTGGATCCACTGGAGTAGAAGTAATAGACACAGAGCAATGAAGAGATGGTTGAGTTTGGAAGTGGTGCATTGTCCCTGTTGACCTAACAGCCACAAAGATAGGTTTAAATAAAGAAGAGTCTCAGGATTGAGGACCAAGGAGTAATGAGGACTCCTGATTTGTTGACTTTACCTCATATTGAGGATAAGGCTGATTTAGAATCTAGGATGAAGTATGAACTCCTGAGTTCGTGGCTAATGTCCATTTGAATCTAGCCATAGATGGTTAGGGATGAGTTGGCCAAACCCAACCACGTGAGACAAAGATGTTTCTAATTGTGAGCTAGTGTTGATTTCTGCAACCTGTTTACTCATTCTTGACTGGACTTCACTTATAGATGCAGATGCTTGAAGTTCCAGTGGAAAGATTCTTCACAGCGATCCTTATATTGGAGAAACATGTGAAATCTGCTCTTATTATGATTTATTATATTAGAAACTGAACGGGGCAGTTCTGCTCTGTCCTACAAGGTCTCAATGAGTCAGACACAACCAGGTTTTCAGATTAATTGCAAACAACTACAGTTCTATCCCTCGTTAGAACAGGTCTTTTGTCCATTTGAAAGAACTATGATTTATAGATTTATATTTTTTTACAATCTCTTCACACAGAAATATTACAAATTTCACATAAATATTATAAATATTTAGATGGCAATTTGCTAGTTTTGTATATAGTTCACTTACTCACTCCCAGAAATGCCACTAACAAGCACACAATTCCTTAAGCAAATTTCAAAGTCTGTCGCTGTATGTTGGATCTTCAGAGGGAAATTACAATACATTGATTTTCTTTCTCTAACTGAGCAAGCAACTGAAGAAGCAATTTGAGTGATTAGTGAAAACAGCTTGAGTCATTAAAATCTGCTAAATAATAAAAACAAAGTAGCACTCTTGTAAAATATTTTTATGGCAAATTTAAAAAATAATAAAAATTCAAAAGTAGGAAATCAGTAAGACATTTTAGGAAATTACCAATTACTTTAACTTTTGAAACTTTCATCATCTTCTTTAATTTCTCCCCTCAGATGTGCTCTATCAGAGCTCACTTTCTGGCTTTTAATTGTAATTTAAAACAGAATCCACATTTACAGTCGTAATCTGTTACTAAAATCCAGTTTATCTTATTCCTCCCTATTGCTACTAACTTTTTATTTTAAAAATTTTCAAACTTACAGAAAATGTTAATTTTCTTAAATACAATGAATGTCTTATACCATCTAAATAATTTCTAACATGTCTGTTTTCTTATTTTCTCCTGTTCTTTTCTACTCATGCATAACTATCTGTTTTCTTTCTTCTGTCTATAGTCTATCGTCTATCTATAGAGTCTATCTACTGATGTATGTATAATGTATCCATGTAATGCATTAAGTGAGATGATGGGATAAGGCCTCCTATTTAAAAACCCTTTTGGTCAGCAGTATGGGGCTGAAATCCAGTTTGAAAGTCATCTGCAGGAGCCGGGATCATCTGCATTGCTGTGCAGAGGTAACTTGTGGTTGCTGCTATGCTCAACACTGTGACACTGATGTGCCATATGTGATAATGGTTACGCAGGGTTGACAGTGTTAGGTGGAGCTTCCCAATTAGAACAAGCTTGGAAGCAGAAGTGGCATCCTCTTCCAAAATGACTTCCCTCCAGAAACTCTATGTACATGGAGAAACAACCAAAGTTATACAAGTGTTCAGATCTCTCGTTCATAGGTTTGCTATGAGTTGTCTACAACTTGACGCCACTTCACAACAACAACAACAACAACAATGCATGTAAGCACTTTGCTTGTTTCCACAATCAACAATCTTGGTACAAGCAGCCAGGAAATAAAAAGGCTAATTGCATTGGGAAAGTCGGCTGTCAGGAATCTCTCTAGAGCACTGAGGAGGAATAATGTCAGTTTGGAAACTAAGGTGAGTACTGTGTTTCACTGACTATGCAAAGGTGTTTGACTGTATGGATCACAAAAAAACTGTGGCTGATACTAAGAAGAATGGACCAGAAGGCAGTCATCAGAACAGAGCAAGAAAACACGGCATGGTTCAAAATTGTACACCAGGGATGTCTCCTATCTCCATACCTTTTTAATTTATATGTGGAACAAATTATCTGGAAAGTGAGGCTCTATGAGTATTAATGTTGTCTCAGGTTTGGAGGAAGACTCAACAATCTATGTTATGCAGGTGACACAACCCTGCTTGCTGAAACTGAGGAGAACCTGATGCACTTGCTGCAGAAGGGGAAGGACTGCAGCCTTCAATATGGATTAAAACTCAACATCAAGAAAATCATCAAAGATTCTCATCACCAGCCAACTGGCAGCATCATTATAGATGGTGAAAAGATTAAGACTGTTAATAGCTTTCATTTGCTTGGCTCCACAGTCAAACTTCTTGGTACCAGCAGCCAAGAAACAAAAAAGATGAATTGTAACTATAAAAAAAAAAAAAGATGAATTGCATTAGGAAAGTCTGCTGTCAGAGACCTCTTGTAAGTACTGAAGGAAGAGCAATGATGTCAGTTTAGAGACTAAGGTGCACCTTATTCATGCCATTGTCTTCACAGTTACTTGCTATGCATCAGAAAGCTGGACAATGACCAAGGATGATAGAAGGGTAATTGATACCTTTGAACTGTGGTGCTGGAGAAGAGTAATGAATGTACCATGGACTACTAGGAGAACAAACAAATTCGCCAGAGAGAGAGTGAGACCAGGTTGTTCCTTGGAGTCAAGGATTCTGAAGCTCTGTCTGATGCACTTTGGACATGTTACAAAGAGGGACTTGTCCTTAGAGAGGGACATAATGCTTTGGAGGATGGAGGGGCAGTGCAAGAGAGAAAGACACTTGATGAGATGAACTGATTTTGTGACTGGGGTGTTAGGGGTAGGCGTGTCAGAGACAATAAGATTGGTGTAAGAAAGAGCAGGGTTTAGGGCTGTTGTACACAAGGTCACTATGAGTCAGAGATGACTTGATGGCATATAACAAAAACAACATATAAAAGGGCTATCAATTCCCAATTTACATGCAATTTGTAATTGCATGCAATTCCTTATAAAGTTTATTCTATCAAAATTCTGAGATATGTACAATGGTTCATAATTAGAAGCAGGAATTACTTTGTAAGATGCATCAAAACATTATTATGTTTACTTTATTATTATGCTAAATAGGTTTTATAAATTTAAAACTTTTTCTTTAATATTTTTTACATAAAAAGGTCTACAATATACTATATACTAAAATAAATAGGTAACTTATACTATATACAAAACATACATAACTTCTAATTTATGGATAAATTCAACTGAAAGACAGACTTAGAAATGGAACTCATTCATGACATGAGGACTGCTTATACAGTCTGCTATTTTGTTTAAAAGTTTTAGGTTATATCACTTAAAAATTTTTGTTTTTAACAAAAATTAATTACATAATTAATAACATAATGCCATTTTCATTAATAAGAAATTTAACATTAGGCAATGAGGTTTGATAATATTCAATTTATAGTTTATGTTGTACTTCCTCCAAATATCTTTTAAAAGATCCCTCTAACTTGTTTACTTCATGACGAAACTAGAGTATATCTGAACATTTTGACTAATATTTTCAAGTTGAAAGTAAACAAAATCATTAATTGTTACAAGCAGTTTTCATTTGTAAGTAATAGGCAGTGAAATGGAGAATATATGAGATTTCACAGTTGATTGAATAGAGTTGCAGTGATGAAAATTCAGGCAAAGCACAATAAATTCTTCTCTTTTTTTTTTTTTTAGTATTAGCCTTCTTTACACATAAAGTTATCAAATGAAGCAATAGCACCTAGAAAACAAACCAGCATTTGCCAAAAGCATTTATCACACATACACAAACGCACACTGAGGGCTTGTTTAACCCTGTGCAAGCAAATGATAAGACACATAATTATCTTAAAATTCCATTTCAATATTTTCAGCTAAAGTGCAAGAAACCACTTTTAAAGTACAAGTAACAAAGTCCAAATGTTTCCCACAATTGCAGAAGTGCTTATTTTACAAGTCACCTAATATGTTCAGATTTCATAACAATGCAACACAGAAAAAATATACACACTTTAAAATATATGGATTGTAACCTCTCAGATTATATGGAAACAACACAAAGATAATAATTATATTTAATAATGTCAGGTATAGTGAAGAATCTACAGATTTTGATAACTTGTTAGAATCCCTTAATAGAAATACTTGAAAGAACTGTTTTCTTTTTAAAAAAGTTAATAAAATTAACTATTCACAAAGGAAAACGGCTGAACTGAAATGGATAAAATGTACTCAGAACCTTTAAGAAAGTGCACACCAAGGAGCTCTGGTGGAGTATCGAGCTGCTAACCAAAAATGTGCACAACAGTGGAGCTCCTGAAATCACAAAAAGGCTTGTTTTCCTTGTGTAAGCCTGTAATTTAAGCAGTATATTTTCCTCTACAGATATTTCATCTCTATTAATTTTGCTACAAAGCAGAATTATGCATTAAAAATGGTCATAAAAAGCAATTCTAAAATTCCAAATACTCATAGCCTTCCCCTTGAGAGTTAATGATTTTTTTAATAAATGACACATAACCCCTCTGATTATATCACTTCATATGTAAAAAGGGAATCTTACCTTAAGTAGTAATTAAGGTCCCAAAACTAATGTGTTTAAAAAAAATTGGGTTGTTGGAGTGTGCTAGGCTTGAACCTCAGTTCTAAACATCAAAGAGAGAGGAAGTCAGAGATGCAACATGCTCAAAGAATTAACACATTGCTGACTTGAAAATTAAGTTATGGTATCATATGGCATAGAATGAAGACAGTCTCAGGAATCTGGAAACAGCACAGAAAAGATGGCCTCATTCCCTTAACTACAGGCGCCTAACCCCTGCCAATAAGAATGAATCTAAGACATTATTGTCTCCAGAGTCTCCAAACAAAAATATAACCAGTCCAACTCTCATTTTCATCCATGTGACACTTGATCATAGAACGTAGCTATCCTACACTGGAACAAACTACAGAACTGGCTGGTATTTAACATGACTAAACCTGTGGGCAATGTTACTCAGCATTAACAACTAATATCATAAATTAATTGAATCACATTAATAAAATCCAAACCTCTTTATGTTTTCTGCTTATAATTGGTATTCAAAATTTCCCTAGCCATTGACTGACTTTGCTATGTAGATAGGCAGAAATTTGTGAATAGGGCATGTTAGCCTATCCATAAGCGGATTGACTAGTTTTGCCAATCCACAAGAGGATTGGCTCATCTTGACATTAAATTGAGAAGATTCAGTAGCAGAATGAGATAGAACTTCACCCCTAGCAAAGAAGCAGCAAGATAATGCAACATGCTTTTAGGGGCCGGAGATTATTTCTTCAGTCAGACTATGGCCTCTAGGGAAAACAGAGCAGTCAGAGTAGTCCCAGCAGAGAACTAGAGATCTAACTGACATGAGATGGAGCAAACCCTTCTACCTCCTGGAACCAGAACTCAGAGCCTTTGGATAACTGGTGTTGGAAGTGAGGTGCCATAACTGGAAGGACTAAGGGCCTTGTAACACTGGCCTAAAGCTGAGAGGCTCAAGGCTAAAGAGCCTTTAAGCACATTTCAGCATCTGTCCTGAGTGATTGTAATCTGTTACTAACATGAATAATAACTGTTTTACTTTGCTAATATGGTTCTGTGTTGTCTGTGAGCTATTGCAATAGATTTTTGATCTGTTAAAGCATGAAGATTGATATTCTGATGAGTAGAAAGATGGAGGGAAACATGTAGGACATGTCTGACCTCAAGGGAATTAGTTTTGTGTTGTTGATATTGTTGATGGGGACATTTCCCCTTTATAAAGTTGGCAAAGGTCATATATAATCATCGCCATGAAGTCCTTGCTCTTTTTACAATACACAAAAATAAGTATAAATCTCTGGAATATAGCATGCTGACATTCATAGGAGTAGTATTATAAAGATCTCTGGACTCAAATAAGTGGTGAAATTTTGAAAATTATTCACATTGTGTTGAAAAACAGTCATCAGATCACCTACTTGTTTTTACGGTACCCAAATAATTGGCATGTCAAAGACCACGAGAAAAAATACAAATATATGTTCATTACTGTTATGTTGCAACTATTGTTGTTACTGTATATCATTGAGTTTCAATCAACCCACAGCTGACCCTTTGGTACGTTTTCAGAGGCAATTAAGCACATGAAAGGAGATTGTTCATCCTTCTCCATGCAGAGCTGCTGATGTATTTGAACTGCATGCCTTCAGTATTGCAGTGCAGCTTCTTACCACCAGGCCACAGAGCTCCTAATGTTTATGATAGTGAATTAAAAAGTCAACTAATGTAGTTCTGGTAGCCCAGTGGCAAGAAGCTGGGCTGCAAAACCAAAGTCACGCAGTTTGAATCCACCAGATGCTTCGCTGGAGAAAGAGGCAGAAATACAACTAAGTTAGAAAAATGTGACTTAGATTTAAGTTAGTTAAAACAAACAAACAAACAAAATCCCCCAAAAACACATTTACTATAATAACTATTCTATTTACACTTCATTATTTTATTTAAAATCTTGATTTCCACTGCTGTGTTTGTTTAACCAAACTTTCCATTGAGTTTCTAAGGCTGTGAACTTTTAAGGAAGGAGATGATTTCATCTTTCTTTGAAAGGTTCCTTGTGGACTGGAACCATTGACATTTCAATTAGATTCTTTTTGTTATCTCTGTGTACCATCAAGTCAGAACCCACTCACACATGGCCCTCCAGCAAGTTTTTGGAGGCTTTAAATCACATGGGAGAAGATCGGCTATCTTTCTCCCATGGAGCAGTTGGTAGATCAAAACACATCCCTTATGGATGACACGTCAACTCCTTACCATTAGACCACCATCACTCCCTTCTTTTGTTCTTGTTGTTGTATACTGTTTAGTCAGAACCATCCCATAGCAGCTGGCCCTCCAGTGCGTTTTCAAGCAGCAATTAATCACACTGGAGGAAATTGCCTCTCTTTCTCCCATATAGCAGCTGGTGGATTCAAACTGTGTGTCTTCAGGATTGCAGTTCAGCTTCTTGCCACTAGGCCACAGGAGTGCTTTCAAATAGGCTATGACTAATAGTGACCCTATGAACAATAGATTGGAAACTTGTCCTGTCCTTCTCTATCATTAACATTTCCACCATGCTTAAGCCGGTTGTTTCAGCCATTGTGTCAATCCATTTAAGTATCCTCTGCTCCGATAGGATGTGTTTTTCCAAATACTGGTCTCTCCTATCAACATGTCCAAAATACGTTTCCTAGTACTGTGTCATCAAGGCTCCTTCTATGAATGATGAGGACTTTCTAAAAATTTTATTAGGATGACAGGCATAAATCATCACTGCCTGGACAAAGGAGGATAGAAATTGATAGAAATCTGAATCACAATAGTGATGAAAGCTCTCATTGAAATCTTGTTTGCTAAGGCTTTCATGCAAACTTCAAAAGACAATATTCACTTTGTATTTTGCTTCAGAGGTCATTATGTATATACATCGCAACAGAAAGAGTAACCCAGAATTTGTACAAAGGAGTAAGCCCAATTCTTATTCTAAACCAGGCATTTTTGTGAGCAGATTACATTATGTTAATTTATTTCTTCTTCAAAAGAATGCTGATATTAGTATTATCTTCATCTCTAGCATACAATGGAGGAAACAAAGATAAATGTCATAATCTACCAGAGACACACAGCTATAAACAATGAATTTGGGATTTAATCACAACTCACATTGCCTTTCCATGAATACTTTTTCTCATGTAGCCAGTTTCATTATTAATCCATGCAGTGGTTAAAGATATAAATATTCTGGGATAAATAAAACTTCCCTAATTTATGCTACAGATATAATCTCCATTGTGTTAGTAGGAAATAAACAGGTAAAATATTCACCAGGGGATAGGAACATTTACGAAGTACAGTATAAGGATAGACTTTATAAGACAGAGCTTCACCTCTGAAAACTTCATTTCTAACCTTAAAATAAAATGAACAATTAATTTTATTATAAGAATTTATTAATAAGTTTATTATTCAATTAATCTTATTTTTAGAATCAATGAAGATCAAAACTATACTCATTGTGAAAAGATTCACATTTTCTTTTGCCTGACATAAACAGTGGGATGATAACACTTTGAACTCATGTAATTTTTTACATGATTTACGCATGCTGCCAATATTTATTTATAGGAAGGTTCTAAATAATAATAATAATAAATAATAATAGTTGCAAAATTGGGCAAAGTGTAGTATAAAACATGTATTCTGTAACCCTGAGTATGTAATTTTTAAAAATTAGCATTTCACATATACCCTTTCTCAGTCAAAACCTAAATGCAAAAACAATCCCAAAAAACACTGAATTGTTCAATGAGGAGAGAACCATATTTGAGGGAAATCGGACTTCTGTACAGAAAGCAACATGAAATAAGAATGAGCAAGTGCAAAAAAGAAGCCAACAAAAGTAATGCATTAAATTGGTGAATAAAATTAATGCTTACATTAAGAGTGTTGATAATGTGTCATCTGTGGGGGAAAAAAATGTCAATTTCACAAACATTTGAATAGTACTTCAATTTAAAGTGTAAAAGGAAAGTAGCATTTAAGGAAGGAAGTGGTAATTTAAAAGACATCTCTGCGGTTATATCATGTACTTATGTACAGTTAATTTGGTGTCTACGTCTAAGTAAGGGAGGACTGATGGCAAAGTGCACTGCATTTAGGCTGCTATAACTGAAGGGCCGGCAGTTAGAGCCACACAGACATCCCACAGTAATCAGTTTTGTTCACATAAAGATTTGCAACTTGGGAAACCAGGAAGAATCATCATAAGTCATGAGAATACATTCTAAAGGAGTGGATTTGCTGTATAAAAAAAAATTATTTCCATTTGTCTGTAATGGCAATATATGAAAATATTTAACTGAATTTTCACCGATAGTGTGTTTAGGATGGTCTAGTTTAAGATATAGGCTGGTGAAAGAAAATTGCTTTGCAACACAGGTGTGGAAGGGGAAGGAGGAGAGAGGGCACCAGAAAAAGGTGCAATAACCCTAATGAGTTCTGGAATAATCTTGGGCCTTAGGAACTTTTCAATGGGATAAGCCATCATCTGTCTTAAGCGACTGTAATTGAGATACAAAGTGAAGAGGCTCTTGAGATTGCTTCTTATGGGAGATTTGTCATAAGAATTAATATGTCATGGATAAGGAAACAGCACTGAATCTAAATACAAATTCCCTACAGAATGTCACAAGAATAAATGCTTAAGGCTTGCTGATGTCTATATGTGGTCAAACTTCTCACTTTAGTAAATTGTACATTGAACTCTAAAAATGAGTGAAGTGAAAATTGCTAGAGAGATTCTCAGGAGTACCCAACATGATCATAAAATCATATAGAGGGCAGTACTACTTCCTGTGCATTTTCAGTACACCTATTGCTAAAGAAACAATAAATATTTAGAATCTGGAATACTCTATTTTTGTGATTGTGTTCTTTTCAAATTTTATTAACTCTCAGAATCAGAAAAAATATAAGTAAAACTAAGCAATGGTGTCTCTCTGGAGACTAAAGTGTGTCTGATACAGGCCATGGTCTTTGCAATCACTTGTTATGTATCAGAGAGTTGGACTATGACTAAGGAGGATAGAAGGAGAATTGATGCCTTTGAGCTTTGGTGTTGGAAAAGAGTATTGAGGGTACCATGGACGGCTAGGAAAACAAACAGATTCATCCTGGAGAGGGTTAAATGGCGGTTTCCTGGAGGCAAGGATTCTGAGGCTTCATTTAACATATTTTGGACATGTTGTAAGGAGGGACTGGTCCTTGGAGAGGGACATCACGCTTGTTGGGTGGAGGGACAGCACAGGAGGGGAAGACCCTCTATGAGGTGGATTGATTCAATGACTGGAGTAATTGGGATGGGTGTGTCGGAGGCAGTGCGATTGGCACAGGACAGAGCAGAGTTTAGGGCTGTTGTACATAGGGATGCTATGAGTAGCAGGCAACTCTATGGCACATAACAACAACAACAACAACGACATATTTTTTTTAATATGAATATTCTCATTAAAGTTGGTCAGAACTGACTCATCACAGATTTTCAGAGGCAGTAAATTGCACAGGACATTGATCACCTTTCTCCAAAGGATTTGAACCCCACACCTTTATGTTACTAGCACAACTCCTTCCCACTAAGCCATCAGAGCTCTTAATGTGACTACTAGGAAACCTAAAGTTATATACATAGCTTACATTATTATTATTATATTGGACAATTTTTTTAACTATTACCCTATCAAAACAACTTAATTCTTTTTTTTTTCCCTAAAAGGTGTAATGTTATAACTTTTTTAGAGACTTCAAATTTACTCTTATATCGATTTTATATGAGCTATGGTGCTGGAGAAGAGTGTTGAATATACCATGGACTGCTAGGAGAACAAAAAAGTCAAGTCCATCTTAGAGAGGGTGAGACCAGGCAGCTCATTGGAGGCAAGGATTCTGATGTTTCATCTGACATACTTTGGGCATGTTGCAAGAAGAGGCCAGTCCTTGGACAGGGACATCATGTTTGGGAGGGTGGAGGGACAATACAAGAGAGGAGAACCCTCAATGAGATGGATCGATTCAGTAACTGGTGTAGTGGGTATAGGTGTGTCAGAGACAATAAGATTGGCAAAGAATAGAGAAGGCTTTAGGGCTCTTATACAAGTGACTTGATGACACACAAAAATATACTGTATATGTGTGTGCATGTGTGTATTCTTGTAATATATTATAAAGCAGTTTTATTTTGGTTCTTTTTTTTTTTCTTCTGTAATTTTCTGGAAACAAAATTTTCAAACTCACTCCTTTTGAATCAGTTTCAACCTGTAGGGACCTTCCATCAGATTTCTAAAGCTGTAACTCTTTAAGGAAAGGAGTTAAAACAATCTCAATTCATGCTGCATTTGAAGACTCTGAATAACAAATGAGTCAAGGGAGCTGCCTGCTTCATCCTCATTAATAATTCCCCTTTACAGTTAAAACAGGAACACTAGGGGCACAGTGTGTCACAAACTGGACTTTTTGAGCCCCTCTATTAAACAATGATAGACAGACTTTGTCTGTAAAGAGTTAATAAAAAACCTGATGGAAGGTTCATTGAGTCTGAGTCACCTTGACAGAAGTTGTTGAATGTATTTTTTTCAAGATTATAAATTAGTCCTGATGATATTGAACGTCATACAGAAAAGTTCCAAATGTAATCTAATTTAGTGGTTCTCTAAATATGCTATGTTTTACTCACAGAAAACAGTAACTCCTGGGAATTTACAAGATATTCAGAGGTCCTTATGTCAGTGTTCATTCATAACCAGTAGAGTTTGAACCAATTCGTAGATAACCCTCCAGCAGGTGGGTGGAGACTGTAAATCACACTGGAGGAGATTGCCTGTCTTCCTCCCACAGAGCCACTAGAGGATTTGAACATCTAGATCGGTGTTGCCTTGAAGTTAGCAAAGCAACTCTCTACAGACTATGCCACCAGAGCTGTGGAGGTAAGACACAGCAAATTATGTTGTAAGCAGTCCTGCAGACTAGTGATTCTGATAACATCAAAGATCCATTGGCTAATTTACTATATATAGAAGTTCAGTAGCCTTTGCAATTCCTTTTACCTTATAGCAAGCATAATGAGTAACAATGAAAGCTTTCTAAGATGAATTATGCTCTTACATTGATGATTGACCTTCCGAGGTTTGTTATTGGAGGTAGAATTGGAAAGAAAGATTGGTCACCTAGGTAACCATGTCTCTCTTCCCATCTGTCTTTACTTGTGTAGACAAAGTATTCGACTATATTTATTCATCAAATGGAAAACAAAAACGGAGGCACATTCTACAGTAGTTTAAATTTGACAATTCACTTTGCACCTTTATAGCTATTCCATTATAATCAGATGGAGATGAGTTTTTGTGTTGTTTGTAAATACTGAAAAAAAAAAAATTAGTTGACAGGTAAGGTTACCTGAAGAAGAAATGAAACAAGAATCCAATGACGTATGCAATTTAATATTTGCATAATTGTCTCTCACAGATGTCTCTGGAGAAAAGCCCTTGGAGTATAATGTTTAATACCATTTCTCATCTTTTCCTACTACTGTCATGTCTATTTGCTTATCAGCCCCTCAGGTTCCGTAAAAGCACAAACTAATAAACAGAATTGCTCCAATAGCACCTTCATTGCCCTCATGTGAAGACCACATTTCATAAACAGCTTTAGGGATCGGAACCATTTTTGCCTTCATGTGATGAGATGTCATCAGAGCATAAGGAAATGCATGATAGAAGAAAAATGTGCTCTGTTTCTTCCAGAGGAAATACAGCTTTGATTTAAATTACTTTAGGTAATGATTTGGCTACTAAACAAGCATAATAATTTATTATCTCTAGCATCCAAAACTGTGGGCAAATACAGTCTTCCTCTTTTCCTTGTAGCTGAATCAGAGTCAACACTAATCTACTGCACACATCTTAAAACGGAATCATCTAATTATATAAGCTGTTGTAGTTGTCACAAGTCCTGAGTCAGAACTGACTCAGAGCTGACCTTCCTGTAGGTTTTCAGAGACTGTGAACAGTACAGGAGAAGATCTTTTTCTCTTGTGGAAAGGCTGGTGGATTCAAACTGTAAACCATCAGGTTGGCAGGACAACTCCTTACCACTAAGGCCATCACAGACCACTACTAATTGAAGAACATCTTACTATTTCTCAATATTCATTATACAATTATTTTTGATATGGAACAGACATATAAAATACAAAAAAGATTATCAATGAAGAAATAGAACTGTTAATAATATTCAGCCTTCATTGACATTGTTTTAGCTTACTATTACTGCATAATAAATTATCACAAACCCATTATCTTAAAGAAAATTATTTACTAGAATATAAATTTTTGTGGTTTAGAAGTCCAAAAAGTAACTCAACACATTTCTCTGCTCATAATCTCATGAGATCTCAGAGAAGATGTTACCTGAAGTTTTCGTTTGAGACTTGGGGTTCTTTCCCCAGTTTGTGTAGTTAATGTCAGAATTCATTTATTTATAGAAATTTAATATTTGGTGGCTAGTTTCTTTAGACGCACCAACAAGAGAAAGAGTCTTAGTTGCCTCTATTTCCTGAGAAAAGGGATGATCTTTCCTTCTTTTAAATAGTTCATCTCATTACGTAAGACCCACTCAGGATAAATGCTTATTGAATACTATGATTCTAAAGAGGTTTGATCTTGTTTTCAGGTGAGACATTAGATGCAATGTTTATTAGCCCTTGGGAGTGAATTGATTGTATTGAGCCTCCTTTGTGAAAAGGTATTTGGGCCCTGGAGCTATGGCCCTCAGTCCTGGGTTTTAGTTGCTTTTGGTCAAACATTCTTTTAAGTGGTATAGCACAGATCTGTACAGAGGTAATTGAACAGTGTGACACTGATGTTGTCAAATGTGATAATGGTTACCCATGGTGGACAATGTTTGGTGGAGCTCCCCTATTAAAACAAGCTTAGAAGCAGAAGTGGCATTCCCTTCCTTAATAGCTTGCCTCCGGAAACTATGAAACGTGGAGAAACAATGTAAGGTGCTGTGGCACAAGGGATATCTTTGCTCATGTCAGCTGCATCCTGGCTGAAAATAAAGGATATCAAAAGAATATTTGTTTGTGCTTTATTGATTATACAAAGGCATTTGACTGTGTAGATGATAACAAGTTTTGGCTGAGAAGAATGGGAATCCCAGAGAATTTAACTGTGCTCCTATGGAAACGAAATCTGGACAAGGAAGCTGTAGTGGGAATACAGCAGGGGGACCCTGAATGGTTTAAATTTGAAAAGGGGGTGTGTCAGGGGTTTGTCTTTCCCCATACTTATTCAATCTATTTGCTGAGCAAATTACTCTAGAAGCTCTGTTACTGAACACAAGGGGTTCTTTCTGTAGTCAATTGCCAATAAAACAAATGGATTGCAATATCTATACCCACTTTATTACAGATCTGGGAGGGCAGTGAGTTGGCCTAAAAGACTGCTCACTCCCCACCCACACCCACTCCATCTGGGTGTGGGCTGTAGGCTTTTATACCAGGGTGAGACACCAACTCGCTTAACAATGCACTTTGGTTAGTAAAATCAAAGCATTTCTACATTTGGGGAAAAAACCCACAACATTCACACAGAGAGAAGAGGAAATGGGCAACCTATAAACTAGTTAACATATAGCTGAGGAAAAACTGGTTTTGGAAACATAAGAGTTAATTCAGTATTTCTTTTCCTGGTAAACAGGCAGATTGAGTAACAATTTACATATGACTGGGAAAAACTGCTTCAAAAAGGTAAAAGCTGATCTAGGAGATGCATCTGCTATCCAGGTGAACATACAGATTAAACTACTTTACATGACTAAAGGAAGGAAACTAAGAATTCTAAGACCAAGTAACTAGTTTTTCAAGCTGGAGAAAACTGATGTCAGTTTTATAACTATATAACTGAAGTTTTATAACTGATATATATATAGAGGGAGAAATCTGAACTTATTAATACCACTCCATCAGTTGGACTCTATGAAGGGGAGTGTTACATCAAGATTGGAGGGATACTCACCAAAAACCTCCGTTAATGCAAACAACACAGCCTTGCTTGCTGAAAGTGAAGAGGACTTGAAGCACTTGTTGCAGAAGATCAAGAAATGCAGCCTTTGATATGGATTGTATCTCAATGTTAAATAAAGATTCTTGCCATTGGACCAATAGGCAGCAACATGATGAATGGAGAGGAGATTAAAACTGTCAATAGTTTAATCTTGCTTGGATCCACAATTAACACTGTTGGTACCAGCAGTCAGAAAATAAGGAGACATATTGCACTGGGAAAATTTGCTTTAGGGACCTCTCCAAATTATTGAGGAGTAATCATGCTAGTTTAAGGACTAAGGTGTATCTTATTCAGGCCATGATGAACATCCCATGGATAGCCACAATAACAAATATGTCTTGGAGAGGATACAGCCAGTGTGCTCTTTGGAGGCAAGAATTATGAGGCTTCACCTCATATACTTTGGGCATGTTGCTAGAAGGGCTCTTCCTTGGAGACGGACATGATGCTGGGAAAGATGGAGGGTTGATGAAGGAGAAGAAGACCCTCAACCAAGTGGACTGACATGTTGATTACCACAATAGGCTCTTGTGTGACAAGAAGTGTGAGGATGGTGCAGGACACAAAAGGGTTCAGATCTTTTATTCATAGGGTCACTATGAGTTGTACTAGACTCTATGGCACCTAACAACTTCATAAGTAAAGTTCAAAAAGATTAAAAATCCAGCAACTAGATACAGGTACAACTGTCTAGTAATCATTCCCTACAATAACACTGAAACTTGCTGCATAACATTAGTCAAGAGCAAGTAAGTCTCACCAACAGAAGATAAAGTCAGAAATAGAAAATGTTAATGGTGTAGTCGATGGAGAAAACCAGTATGTTGTTGTTGTTAAGTGTGTCAAGTCATAGCCGACTCATAGAGACCATATGAACAAAAGTCCTAGGCACTTGCTTATGTGTGACTTTCATCCTTTCTCCAGGTTCATAGGGTTTGCGAAGTCAAGCTATTTACGGGGAACGCCACCAAACACTGTCCACCATGAGTAACCGTTATCATGTTTGACACATCAGTGTCACAGTGTTCACCTTCACAGTGACCACAAGTTACCTCTGTATGGCAAAAACAGTATACAAGTTAAAAAAAAAAAAAAAAGAACAAAACTACTCAAATCCATCAACCACTTCTTCAGGGAAAGTTGAGCAATTTTATCAGTGTACTATTTCCATACCTTTTCAACCTATATGCACAAAACATGATCCAGGAGGCTGGGATCAATGAGGAGAAATGTGGCATCAAGGTTGGAGAAAGATTCATCAACAATCTGCAATATGCAGATGACACAACCCTGCTTGTTGAATCTGAGGAGGACCTGAAGTTCTTGCTGCAGAAGATCAAGGACTGCAATCTTCAATATGGATAGAGGCTCAATATCAAGAAAATAAAGATTCTCACCACTGGGCCTATAGGCTGCATCATGATAGATGGTGAAGAGATTGAGATTGTAGACAGCTTTAGTTTGCTTGGCTCTACAATCGGGACTCTTGGCACCAGCAGCCAGGAAATTAAAAGACATACTGCATTGGGAACGTCTACTGTCAGAGACCTCTCCAAAGTACTGAAGATCAACGATGTCAGTCTGGAGACTAAAGTGCACATCCCTGGCATACACTCTTCCCAATGCAATTAAAGGAACCCCCAATGGAGAAAATACCTTTCTAGTCTGAAGACTCATATTCTTCTTCCAGAAATCTAATTCAATATGTTTCTCCCATTGTCTGATTTAATGTGGCCAGTGCCAATGCATCTCATTTTACTAATGACTAAAATATTGATCTTTATATGTTCCACTTCATTTTGACAATTCTTAATTTTCTTACATTCATGCTTATGGATTCTATGTTCCATTTATTAAGAAAAGTTTACAGTCTTTTTTTCTCTGCATTTTTAAATATCTTTTACTTTAAGGGTTCGATCTCTAGTATTATGTTTTTAAAGTGTTTCTCTGAATTATTCAGAGGCTTTTCAAAGGCTAGTTATTTCAGAATTCCAAAGCCAATTCATAGTCTGTCTTAATCTGGAAACTCTGCTAAAACCTACCAAATAGTGGTGAGTGTTGTTATTAAAATTCTGATGACAGAGCATCCAGCAACACAAGCAGCCAGTATCCACCTCAGTAGAGTAAACTGACAGAAACATATTGTACTTACAAGAGTAAACTATAAATAAGTATGCATATTGTTGTTGTTATGTGCCATCGAGTCGTTTCCGACTCATAGCGATCCTATGCACAACAGCTCTAAACCCTGCTCTATCCTGCGCCAA
>NW_006399859.1:339789-350977 GCF_000299155.1 Elephantulus edwardii
TTCTCAAGCGGTTCCTTCCACAGATGTAGTCGATCTGATTCCTATGCATACCATCAGGTGAAGTCCATGTGTATAACCTACGTTTGTGTCTCTTATAAAATGTATTTGCAATGAATAAGTCATTGATTCAACCTTCCAGGTTGAAGTAAGCATAAGCATATACAAATTATAAAATAAGATTTTAAAAGGCAACTCAAAAAGACAAAGCAGATTATTTTAATGTAATGTGCAAAGAGCAAGAGTTGGAGAATAAAAGAAGAACTTTCTTGGCATTTCTTAAACGGAAACACAAATTCAAGCCTTGGGTTGCAATACTAAAAGATGCTATAGGAAAATCTTTAATTATCTAGCATTAAAAACAGTTGGAGGAAATAAAAAGAGTTACTGAGGTTTCAGATCTATTTTTCATAAGGTACTATGAGTTGTACTCAATTCAAGGGCACTTAACAACAACAATAAATCTTATAGGAGCTAGCTGCCCCATTTCCTTCCTATGGGGTGATTGCTAGGCTTGAAATGGTCAATTTTTTGTCCAGCAGCCCAATGTTAAACCCATTGTTCACACCAGAGATCCTTTTTTGGGGGGTGTAAGAACATGTAAAATATAATGCTTAGAGAATTATTTTGTAGCCTTTAAGCAAATCTGGAAGTCAATATATTATTGGGTTTTTTTAGAACACAATTGAATAATTTTCAATAGTTTCTTCTATCATTCTTTTCCATAAACACAAATACTCAATTCCATTATAAATATTCACACTGTATGTCCTTATCCATAAAACCTTTGCATATTAATGACTTTGTTTCTGAACAGCATGGTGGTCTTAGTGTTGTTGGTTTGGGTTTTTTTTTTTTTTGGCATGGTGCCTCATTTTAAGAAGAAAAGTCAGAAGTCCTCTTTGATCATTACTCACTTCCTTCCACTACATTCTGTTTATAAAGTTAGTCACAAAGCCAGTCCAGACTGAAAGGACAGAGAATTTAGATTCCACATATTGATGAATAAAGGACTAGTCACATGCAAGGAGGGAATGAATACTTGCCATTCATTTTCTAGGATATTCTTCCCCAAATGGCCTTCTAGACTTTTTCAGTCTATCATTATTATGATTCGTCATCTCTCTCTGTCTTAAAACTGTCTTTGAAGTTGTTATTGTGGCTATTGTGTGAACTATCAAGTTGGAACCAACCCATAGCTGACCCTCCTGTGGGTTTTCAGAGACAGTTAATGGCTCAGGAGGAGACTGCCCATCCTTCTCCTGCATCTCTGAAGTAGTGCATAAAATAATGAAATGTGAAAAGTGAACCTAGAAGGAAAGGACACAAGATTAAATATACATTATGTAAATAAATAATACATTGCTGGAGAGTCAGCAATGGGTCAGTTCTGACTCAGTGGTACTTAACAGTAACAAACAAAACAAGCACTTCTTTTTAGTGGAAAATGAGGTAGGATGTATAAATCCCAATTTATTTAGGCTTTTATGGGGGAAGGCAATACTGCAGATGGAAAAGTTTAAGTTGAGAGCTTAATGAAAGGAAGGAAGGCAAAATGAAAGTCCATAGAAATGTTTGTAAGTTGACAAGACTGAAAAACAGGATACAAAAAGATTGTGTTCAGAATGATAATAGGGAAGGTAGGGTGGGAAAATTACTTTGAATGACAGGCTGAAGATTTTGCCCTTGACATTTTGCCCAGAGTCAGCCCCAGGCTTACCTTTTTATACTCAATAGAACATTATAAATAAGGGAGAACTGGGAAGAAGTTACTTTTGACTCAGTCAGAGATGTCCAATTCTTGTCAAATGTTTGATGTAGTTTGAACGTATATTTCCATAGTCTTGAAATGTGATGACAGAAGTTTTAGACAAGCTTGTTTGTGCTATCATCAAATTTCTCCAATTCAAAATGTCTTAGAAATATGTCATGATTTAAGAGATTCTTTAGAGAATTAAAATGTATAGTTCTGGGGAAAATGTCATTCCCAGTTTAAAAGTCTTAAATGTTATGCAAACAAACTTCATATATTTAATTAGTAAAATCCAATAACATAATAATTTAGAGTCAAGTTCTTTGCTGAAATGAGAAAGGATGCTTTATCATCCTCCACTTTCACTCGTATGTGCACTCACTTTCAGACAGTATATATAACGGCCTAATATCAATTGTGCACTTATTAGTAAACGCAGGCATTCGGTATTTCACTTTGACTGAAGGATAGTGTTTTTGATCAGAAATAACTGAAAAGGATAACAACAAGAACATGGAGATTTTTCAATGGCACTTAAATCACCTTAAGGACTAATGATGTTCGTTTACAGACTAAAGTGCATCTGATTCAAGCACGGGTCTTTTCAATTTCTCAACAGGCACCTGAAAGTTGGATAATGACTAGCTATGACAGACAAAGAATCTATGCTTCTGAATTGTGGTATTGGTGAGAAGTACTGAACAACTCATGGATTTCCAAATGAATGTTCAGGCTTGTCTTGAGGGCAACTTCAGTTGTTCTTAGAATCAAGATGGTGACATTTCATCTCACACATTTTGGGCATGTTATCAGTCCTTGGAAAAGGACAAAATGCTGGGAAAGGTGGAGAGTCAGAGAAACACAGGAGGGTCCTCAACAAGGTATATTGAACCAGTCACTGTAACAATGGGCTTGAGCATATCAGAGATCAAGAGGTTGGTTCCAGATAGAGCAGGCTTCAGATCCATTTTTCATAAGATCACTATGAGTTGTAGTCAACTCGATGCAATCTAACAGCATAACACCATTTACTTATATACTCACACATTAATTGATGTGATGTCAGAACCAACTCATAGCTGACCCTCCAGCAGGTTTTCAAAGTTGTAAATCACACTGGAGGAGATTTTCTACCTTTCTCTTGCAGAGGAATTGGGGCATTCACATTGACAGAGAGGCACACAGTATTTGGGTTAACAGTGCAACACTCAATGATGGACAACAGCATCTGAGTTTTTTTGTTCATGTAACATATATATTTAGTGTTTTCTCTGTTAATCTGTATTCTAAAATGTATAAGCCTAAAAATTATCCATATGAATAAGGAACATAATTATTATCAAACAAATGAAGGAAAAGGACAGAAATTTGGGCATAGTCACACATACAATTATTGGTGGACTCAGGTTTCAAACCTATAATTCCCAGCTCTAACGCCTAAGATTGTAACCAATCTACTGTCCATTCTTCAAAATTCTTTTATAGTCTATTTTTGGAAAAGGAATCAGATATTGTATGTCATTCATACAAACAACAAAGACCTACTATTTTATTTGAGTCAGGCACTATTTCCAGTAGAATGTTGCAGCTGTCATCGTTAGTGCTGTCGAGTATGACTCACACCAACAATATAAACAACAGATCTGAACTCTGTCAGACTCTGTGCCATCTCGTCAACGCTGAGACACTTGAGCCCACTAGCGCAGTCTTCGCGTCAGTCTATCTCATCAAAGGTCTTCCTCCATTTTGCAGACTTTCCAATTTTCCAAGTATGATGTTCTCTGAGAAATAGCCTCTCCTAGCAAAAGGCCCAAAGTTATGAGACAAACTTCTGTCATTTTTTACTTCCCAGGAACACTCTGGTTGTTCTATTTGTTCTTTAGGCAATCCACGGGAAATTCAGTACTCTTCGCCAACACCTCAGCTCAAAGGCATCAATTCTTCTGCCATACTTATTTGATATCCTTCTCTCAGAGTCATAGCAGATAATTGGAAAGACTATGACCTGAATTAAGTTTGCTTTAGGCTTCAAACTGACATGACTCTCCTCAATAACTTGAAGATATTCCTGACCGCAGACTTGCCCAATATAATGCATCTTTCGATGGACTGACTGTTGGTACCAGGGGTGTTGATTGTGAATGTAAGAAAGATAAAATCATTGACAATTTCAATCTTTTCTCCATATATCATGATGCCACTCAGTCGAGTGGTGATGGTTGAACATCTTCTTGATGATAAAATGCAATCCATGGTGAAGGCTGTAGTCTTTAATCTTCTGAAGCAAGCATTTCAAGTCCTCTTCATTTTCAATAAGGAAGGTTGTATCTGCATAGCCCAAGTTGTTGAGGAGTCTTTTTCTGATCCTTATCTCACATTCTTATTCTCAGAATCCAGGTTCTTGAATTATTTACTCACTGTATAGATTAAATAGATATAGAATACACACACTTTTACTGATTTTAAACCATGCAGTGTTCCCTTGCTTTATATGGATAAGAGCTTCTTGGTTTAGGTACAGATTTCATACGAACATAATAAATGTTAGCCATAATTAGTTTTGTCTTTGTATAGTCAATAAAACACAAATAGACATTCTTCTGGTATGCTTTGCTGGTAGCCAGAAACCTCTCATTAGCAATGATATCCCTGGTGCCAATCCTTGCAGAGGGACCTGATTTTGGAAAAGGTAGAGGGTCGGTGAAAGAGAGGAAGACCCTCGACCAGGTGGATTGGCAGGCGACTGCTACAATTCGCTCTAATATGTCAGGAACCATGAAGATGGCATAGCATAGCACAAGGTTCAAATCTGTTGTCCATCGAGTTGCTATGGGTCATAATAGACTTGATAACACCTAACAACAACAAAGACAACAACAACAGCATCATTGGTGCCACAGCTTCTTCTAAGCCCAGCTTGAATTTCTGGAAGTTCTCTATCAATGTACTGTTTTAGCCCTTTTTGAATGCTTTTCAGCAATGTTTTACTTGCATATGATATTATTGCTATTGTTTGATAATTTCTACAATTTTTTGGATCACTTTTCTTGGAAACGGGAACAAGTATGGATCTCTTTCAGTCAGTTGGCTAGGCAAATGTCCTCCAAATTTCTTAGTATTGACTGGTGAGCACGTCTAGGGTTGCATCTGTCATTTGAAACGTTACTTGAAATCTCTTTGATTCCTGAGGCTTTATTTTTTGTCAATGCTTTGAGTGCAGCTTGAACTTCTTCCTTTGTTACTATTGGCTCTTCTTAGTATGATGCTCACTGAAAATTTTCACTCACAGGAATTGTTTTCGAGAAAGTGATGCTGTGTATTCCTTTCATCTTCTGTTGATGTTTACTGATCACTCAAGATTTTCTCCATAACATCTCTCAGTATTGCAACCCAAGGCTTTGATTTGTTTTTCAATTCTTTGAACTTGAGAAATGCCTAGTGAGTTCTTCCCCTTTTAGTCTCCAGTTCTAGTTCTTTGCACATTCCATTATAATACTTCACTTTCTCTTCTTGCTTTTCACTTGGAAATCCCTGTTCATCACAGTTGCTGTTAGGTGTCATCAAGTCCACTATGAATCATACCAAGCCTAAGGACAAAAGCTAGGAAACTTGCATCGTCCTGTGTCATCTTCACAATGTGAAAAGTTCTGTCCTATTGTTACAGTCACTGTGTCAATCCATATGGTTGTCAGTGGTATAGATCATATATTGAAAACTCAACTCATAACTGACCTGGCAGTGGGTTTTCAGAGGCTGTAAATCACACAGGAAGAGAGTTACTATCTTTCTATAGTCTATTAGAAGGAGCAACAGTAAATATGGAACCAATAAATATAGTAGATTATTTCACACTAGAGTGTGGTTATTTTGTTGTTGTTGTTCTGTACCATTGTGTTAGAACCAACCCATCGCTGGTCTTCTGGATGGTTTTCAGAGACAGTTAATCACACAGGAGGAGATTGTCCATCCTTTGCCCACGGAGCTGCTGGTGGCCTTGAACCATGTGCCTTTGGGATAGCAGTGCAGCTTCTTGCCACTAAGACACCAGTGCTCCCTGTCTTACAACGTTGTTTTAAATCTAGCTGGACAACAATAGGCTTTTTTGTTTGTTTGTCCAGTTGGTTGGCTTATTGGTCAGTTTTTTAGATTTGTATTGGCAGAGATTAGACATCTCAAAATTTAATAAAGAATTTTTCTCTCTTATTTCATAACTCTTGCAGATTCCTTTGGGGTTTATCTCACATCTTTCCTTTCAGCATACAGTTTTCTATTATTATTGGTTTTGTTGTTTGGTTTTTTGTTTGTTTTTTTCACTTGATTACAACAATGAAGATTTCAGGACTTTTAATGTGCTTTGCAAAACAGAAAAAAAAATTATATATATATTTTTTTTTTCTTCTAAGTATATAAACCAGACTCCACAAAAGTAGAAAAGGATGCTATTATTCTTGGATTTTACTTTTTCCTCGATTGTATTTATTTCATTGTTTTGAACATATAACACAAAACAATAAAATACAACATTAAAATTATGTATTTTGCTAAATAAATTTTCACTTCATTTTGTTATCTTTCTCTCTAGAGGGTGTAAGGTAGTTCACAAAGTGTGCTAATAAAAGATTTACAAAAAACCAAACCCACCTTGGGAAAAGAAAATTATTCCAAAATTCACCTTCTCTAAATATAAAACAAGTAACATATGCATCAACTAATCTAATCTAATCAAGATTATGTTAAAAATAACAAAACTTCAGATGACTAGAAATGAACTAATTAAGATGCAAAATAAAAAAGGAAGAAGTAATTTTGAAATTATGCTAATTTTCATGTGTTTATATATTGATTTCTAAAATCTACATATATTTTAACTTCACCTTCCTTTCCATTGCCTTCTGCAAATGAAGCTGAAGCAATATTTTTCCAAACACTTCCAACGTATATTACACAGCAAGTGAATACAAAGTATTAAGAAAAAAACAGGTAATATAACTTTTGATTATTATTAAGACAATTATTCTGAATCTGAATATCTTTATTCATTTATTATTTAAACTAAATATAGTTGATCAGAAAGTACCCCAAATGCTAAATAAGCCAATTAGAATAATCTGTCTAATTCTACATAAAATTGAAAATAAATGGATTAAATTACAGGTTTTAGTGACTATAGGAATATCAAAGAAAATACTATGGGTGACTATGAGAGAAAGGAATATGATTAAGAAGCACATCTGTGTTACTTTCAAATTTTTGTAGTAGTTTCATGATTTTTTTAATCATTAAAAAATTTTTTCTCCTAGCTATTATTATTTTATAAAAAAGAAAACTAGAGCTCCAGAAAAATGAACAAAATAGAAAATAAAAAATAGTTAATAATGGGGCATGATAAAATCATTCATTCGTATTTGAAATCCAAACTTACTAAAATTCTAATCTTCAGATAGTAATAAAATCTAAGTTCTTCTCATTCATTGGAAAGGCTCTACTTTTTTAATAGAAGTATATAGCTTATCCTTCTCTTGTGAGAATATTGGTGGATTCCATTTGCTGACATTTCAGTGGAAGCCCAATTGTTTATGCACTATGCTACCAAGAATCCTTAGACTCATAAACTCAAACTCACGGCCATTGAGTTGGCTCAAGTCATAGTGAACTTCCATTGGATTTCAAGGGCTATAAATAATAATGATAGGAACCTTCCCACCTATCCCTCCTTGGAACTATTGGTGGATTCAAACTGTCAGAGATGCGTATTCTCTGGTTGGTAGCACAAATATTCAAAATGCAAAAATAGAAAAAGACGTATAAATTCAGGCACTTAATATCATATTTCACTTTCATTTTTTCAAACTCTTTATAGCTATAGCAACTTAGTAGAACATTATTCAGAAAAATCCCACGGGCACTAAATTTTGAGTATCATACACATTTGACAACATCTATTTGTTGCCATCATGTGGTCATAACAGAAAAGAAGAAATAAAGTAAAATTAAAGATACAGGGGGAAATGGGGGAAATCCACTGTAGTTAAAAAAAAAAGTCTAGAGTAAAACTATACTAATTTTCAAAGAACTCAACAAGAATTGAACATGACAAATAAAAAGAAATTCTATTCACAGACATTCCTATGTGACATTTCAGTATTTCAATGATGATAAAAAGAACTTAAAGCAATTTTAAGATACCAAAGAAGATTGTATCAATAAAATGAGAATAAAATTAATCAGCTTTCTTACCAACATACCTAACGCCAAGGAAAATAACATGTATTTTTACAGTAATATGTTATTAAATGGGAACCTAAGGACTATGTGTTAAGATGACAATTAAAGGTATGAAATAGTGATGCAAAATATGTAGAATTGGATCCATTTGAGTTTATTGACATGAGTCCATTAAGCATTCATTCTTTATTTAAAGTTACAGCTCAAGAGGTTAGAAAATTACCCAATAGCGTACTGATTTTTGATTGATTCTTCAAAGCATGGATTAAGCAGTAGCCAATACTAAATCAAATTGAAACACCAGACATACCTTGGATATAGTACAGAAAAAGATATTTAAAGACTTACGTCCACACACCCACCACAGATGCCAGAGGACACAAGTTTTACACACAAATGTGAGAAACAAATTTGTGAAGTGAGCCTCAGCATTAATGAAGATAGAATCACTATTTTATATAAGTCAGATTTGATAGTAGAAACCGTTAACTGAATTCAGATACCTGGTTACAATGAGAAAATCATGGTGATAGGAGCCAAGTAGTGGGATGTAATCAGTGAAGACAAAGTAAGCATAATGGACAGCATAATCAAGGCAAAATCAGAAAAGTATGATTCATACTGACTTACAACACTTGCTACTTGATCATGGTGTTCTGGTAAATGAAAAGATGGGAATACTACAAAATAAAAATACATTTTAGAGTTGAGACCTCAGAAATTTTAACCACTTTATAGTTTCCATTACTGTCACGCTATCTTTTTTTTTCTATTTCCCTCTCACCACCTGCATCTATTGTGTCATGTTGAGTTCCTTATGATCAATTGACTAAGGAAGAAAAGATCTATGCCTGTTGTTGTTGTTGTTGTTATGTGCCGTTGAGTCGTTTGTGACTCCTAGCGACCCTATGTACAACATCTCTAACACCCTGCTCTATCCTGTGCCAATCACACTGCCTCTGACACACTCATCCCGATTACCCCAGTCACTGAATCAATCCACCTCATAGAGGGTCTTCCTCGCCTGCGCTGTCCCTCCACCATACCAAGCATGATGTCCCTCTCAAAGGACCTGTCTCTTCTCACAACATGTCCAGATGAAGCCCCAGAATCCTTGCCTCCAAGAAGCAGCCTGTTTTAACCCTCTCCAGGATGAATCTGTTTGTTTTCTTGGCAGTCCATGGTACATTCAATACTCTTCTCCAGCACCACAGCTCAAAGGCATCAATTCTCCTTCTATCCTCCCTAGTCATTGTCCAACTCTCTGATGCATAACAAGTGATTGCAAAGACCATGGCCTGTATCAGGCACACCTTAGTCTCCAGAGAGACACCATTGCTCTTGAGTACTTTAGAAAGGTCCCTAACAGCAGACTCTCCCATCGATCTATGCCTAGTTTATAGAAAATTGTGTGGGATATACAGTCACAAGTTGAAGTGGACAGTGAGAACACAACAATCTCTTTCTGGAAATTCCCTGAAGAAAACTTGCATAGTGAACAGATCTTGGAGCTGTGCATCTGATTTTTCAACTGCACACTGATTCATGGTTGTTCCTGATAGTTGGGATAGATTGTCAGGGACTCGTAGGAAACACATTTTAAAAACTGGCAACAAGGTGAAATGGTATGTGGACAGACTTCTCTAAATGAGCCAAATAAGGATAGATATTTGTGTCTCAAGTAAATGTTCACTTGAGCATAGTGAACTCGTGAACAAAATGACCATGGGAGCAGCAATAAGGATTATGAATAAGCCCAGCAGTATAGACTTCTCCTCACCAGAGAGACTTGACTACAGTCCCTTTGAATGCCTAATTTGCTGAGAGACCAATACTGACATAAGACTATACCTTGGGATGATCAAGCAACTAGCTGGCAACGAATTGATTACACTTGAACTCTTCTATCATGAAAGGGCAGCATTTTGTTTTAATCGGGAGAAATAATTACTCTGGATATAGATTTGCCTTCCCAGCATGAAATATTTCTTCCAGAACTACCATCTATGATAGGCCTCATCCACAAGCATAGTGCATTGCACAGCACTGCCTTGCTCAAGGAATTCACTTTCCAGAAACCAGAGGGTAACAATAAGTGAGTACGTGCTCATTAAATCAACTGGTCTTAACATGATCCCCATCCTCCTGAATCAGCTGGCTTGATATAGCAATCAAATGACCTTCTAAAGAGACAGTGACAACACAGGTAGGTAATGTCCTTCAGACTTGAAGCAGTCTTTGTTGTTGTTGTTGTTGTTGTTATGTGCCTGCGACTCATAGTGACCCTATGTACAAAAGCCCTAAACTCCGCTCTGTCCTGTGCCAATCACACTGTCCCCCACCCCAGTAGATTCATTCAACAAATTCAACCAATATTTTCTGACCACCTACTATGTACCAGACATTTCTTAAGATATTTGTAAGAAAACTATGAAATTATATTTTTTTTTTAAAAAGGCAAAGCATAGAAATGTCACTTTAGCTTTCTTTAAATCTGATCCCAGCTAGAACAAATCACTTGAGGCGAATTTACTATGTGCTCAAAAACTACAAAACTCATTGTTGAAACTGACCCATAGCTGACCCTCCAGTGGGTTTTCACACGGGCAGACAGTAGATGGTGGATTCATACCGTCCATCTTTGTGTAGGCAGTGCAAATCTTTACCCACAAGGCAGCCAGGACTCCCTTGTATACAGGACAATCTTTCTGACAATTATATTTAGTTGCACAAGATACAGTTTTTCTTTGATGCTGCTTGCTTACTTGTAACAATTATGTTAAATGGAACCTCAAAATGCATCTCGATGACAAGAAAACAAAGATTCTTAGCACTGGATGGACAGGCAATATCATGATGAATGGAGAAGAGATTGAAACTGCTAACAACTTCATCTTACTTGAATCACAATAAACACCCTTGGTACCAGCAGTCAGGAAATCAGGAGATGGATTGCACTGGGAAAGTCTGCAATTAGGGACCTCTCCAAATTATTGAGGAGTAATGATGTCAGTTTGAGGACTACGATACATCTGATTCAAACCTTGTCTTTTTTATCACTTGCTATGCATCTGAGAGTTGGACAAAGAATAAGGATGACAGAATAATTGATGCCTTTGAGCTGTGGTGTTGGAGAAGAGCACTGAACATCCCATGGACGGCCAAGAGAACAGTTATGTCTTGGAGAGGGTGCAGTCACACTGCTCTCTGGAG
>NW_006399859.1:351772-352540 GCF_000299155.1 Elephantulus edwardii
TTGACACTCTGCAGCAGACGTTTCAGGTCCTTAGGAGGTTGTAAATTCTCTAAACCAGTGTCTAATATATGATGCATTTTCTGGATTCAAGGGTTTTGCAATCAAGGACCAAGATGGAAATGAAATGGCAGCCATCACTATTACCCCTAGTGACTGACTTGTAAAATTTTTGCTTCCTGTTTGCTGATGTTCTGTTGGACTAGGGGTCTTAGTTCCAAGAAGAGAAACATCCCCATCAAGAGAAACAATTTTTTTTTCAATTAAACGCAAAAATTAAGAATGCCACTTGGTTACTTTGGGCTCCTTATATCCACGTATTAACAGGAATAGAGTGGAGTTATCATACTGATTGTTGATTGTGTACCGTTGAATCAGCACTGACCCATAGCAGACCCTCTGGCCGATTTTCAGAGGCAGTTAATCACACAGGAGAAGACTGCAGGTCTTTCTCCTGTAGTAGAGTAGCTGGGGTTTTCGAACTGTGTGCCATCGGCACTGCAACACAGCTTCTTGCCACTAGGCCACCAGATCTTCCTCTGTATTGGCTTATGAAGTTAATTCTCATTGTTTTAATGTTGTTGATTGCCTTCAAGTCGAGCACGACACATAGTGACCCTATGAACAAAAGGCCTGAAGCCCCTCTACAACTATTAATATATATCAAAGTTTATAGAGTTTCCAGTCTGTCAGATACTCCTCTAAATCTGAACATTCAGATTAAGACAGACTAGGAAGAAGGATTGGCCACCCACTTCTGAAATAGCAGGC
>NW_006399859.1:355855-369041 GCF_000299155.1 Elephantulus edwardii
GGTCGCTATGAGTTGGAAACGACTCGATGGCACATAACAACAACAACAACATAGAGTTTCCAGAGGCATGTTGTTTAGGAAGGGGGTGCCACTCCTGCTTCCAGATTCTGATTTGCTGTTGTTGTTGTTTGGTGCTGTCGAGTTGTAGATGACTCACAGTGACCCCATGAGCGAAAGGCCTGAGAAGAGTTTCTGGAGGCAAGCCATTTCGGAAGTGGATGCCCCTCATGCTTCCAGGCTTGTTCTAGTTGGAAAGTTCCACCGAACACTGTCCACCATGGGTACCCATTACCACGTTTGGCACATCAGTGTCACAGTGTTCAGCATCACAGCAAACACAAGTTACCTCTGTACAACAATGCATAGACCAGTGCTATACCACCTAGAAGAATGTTTGACAGGAAAACAATTTGAACCTGGCCTGAGGGCCGCAGATTAAAATCACCCATCTTCAACTTGGTAGCATAACTTTCTGTCCACTAGGCCAACATAGCTCTCTCTACGTCATCATTGTTGTTGTTTGGTGCCGTTGAGCTGTAGACGACTCATAGCGACCCTATGAACGAAAGGCCTGAGCAATGTTCATAGAGTTTCCTTAGGCAAGCCATTTGGGAAGTGGATGCGACTCCTACTTCCAGAAATTCTAATTACCAAGGTGAAATAAAATTGATATTGCATAATAGAAGTAAAAAAAAAGATATGCCTGTAATTCAGGTGTACTGTAAGATAGCTCTTAGAACTACCATGTTGTTGTTGTTGTTGTGTACCATCGAGTTAGAACTGACCCATAGCTGACCCTCTGGCACATTTTCAGAGGCAGTTAATCAAGGGAGGAGATAAAACTACCATGAGTGATAGAACTACCATGAGTGATTAAAATGCATTAAAACTGTAGCAATCTAACTCTAACATGACTGCTAATCTACTAAGGGCCTATATCCTTCGAGAACAAGATTTAGGTCACATCCTCACACAAAAAACCACAAACAACTGAAGTGTTTTATATGGTTTAGCCTGTAAACATCCCAATATGGCTATACTTCAGCTAAGCTAGCTGAGTTCTTAGGTTTGTTTTTCCCCAAATGAGTGCAAATGGACTGTTCCTCTTCTTTTTTTTTAGCCATGCTTGCTTAACTAGATGTACGTGTAGGGATGGTTTTCAGGTAATCGTTTTTCATTTAAACTAAGCTTGTGTGCTGCTAACATTTCTTCCATCACAATATGTAGTTTTTAAGTGTCAAATGCATTAATGGCTGGCTACCCAATGAGGACAGAGAGGGGGGTGGAGCTCCCCGATTAAAACAAGATTGGAAAGAGGAGTGGCATCCAATTCCATAAAAGCTTGCCTTCAGAAACCCTATGAACCTGGAGAGAGGATGAAAGGCACCCAAGTGTCGAGGACTCTCCTTCATAGGGTCGCTATGAGTCGCCTGTGACTCTACGGCACTTAACAACAATAATATCAACAGAGAGAGAGAGATCAGCTGGCCCAGTGGACAGAAATCGATGCTACCAAGCCAAAGGTGGGTGACTTTTAATCCGTGGCCCTCAGGCCTGTCTCTCATTGTTTTAGTTCAGACATTCCTCTAGGTCATATAGCCCTGGTCTACAAGTTGCCATACCATCGTCACTTGTGGTTGCTGTGAGGCTGAACACTGTGACACAGATGTGTCAAATGTGTTAATGGTTGGCTACCCAATGCGGACAGAGAGTGGAGTGGAGCTCCCCGATTAAAACAAGCTTGGAAGGAGGAGTGGCATCCACTTCCATAATAGTTCACCTGCGGAAACCCTATGACCCTGGAGAGAGGATGAAAGGCACCCAAGCATCAAAGACTCTCCTTCATAGGGTTGCTTTGAGTCGCCTGTGACTCTATGACACTTAACAACAACAACATGCAGTCAGGGTAGTTTGTGTAGGAGTATAAAATTTAGCTGCTTCCTGCTATCTTCATCAGTAATCTTCTTGCCTTTGAATTAGGTGAAACTCCTTATTAGGGCTCCCTTCATAGAGTGTATTGGTAGGGCGGGAAAAAAGTTGAATCCTTCAATGATAGGACCTCTACTTTATTCACCAGCTTTTTCCAGTGTAGTACCTTTGGGAAGATAAGTTATTAAATCCAAAGTTTACCTTTTATGTTATGGTCTCAAATAGTTTATGGGATTGACAGTTTTGAAAACCATTTTTCATTTCCTTTCTTCATCAACATAAATAAAACCAGATCCATTAAACACTATTTCTACCATTTGCTCAGTTTTGAATCTTTGGATAATTTGTATCATGAATAAGTTCAAAAGCATTAAATTGACCAAAATATTCAAGAAGGATATATATTAAAATTATACTCCCATTTTTTAATTCATGAATATTAACTCCTCTTGAGTTAAAATATTGAAGTCTATTACTCATATATCACTCTGATCATAATAAAGACTCTCCAATACTTCTGAAATAAAGATTCCAAAATAAATAGTTGGAAAACATCAAACTCTGCAGTTCTCTAGTTGACAATCTGTTAAAACTTACTTCCCTTGATAGTACTTTAAAGTAAAGGAACAGAACACATTAGAGAGACCATTTACGACTTGCTTCCTGGGGCATCTGTTGCCCTGATGTAATCTGTCAGGAAGACATTCATTTCCCTCTGATGGCAAAGACTTCCTTTGGGAAATACATCTTTCTCCAATTGTGATGAAACAAGTCAGAAAAACAACTGCTGAAATCAGGGAATGACAACAGAAAGAAAATTGAGCTCAGCACAAAAGAAGCCAATAGCAGGTCAAACTGAAAATAACTCAAACTTATTGCTGTCAAGTCAGACTCCACTCACAGATGATACTCTAGGAGATTGTTGTAGAGGAAGTTGGCCATCTTTGTCCTGTGGAGATACTGGTGGATTCTAACCAGCTGAGAGATGCCACCTTTAGGTTAACTATTGCAACTCCCAACGGACAAAGCCCCCAGAGCCCCTTTGGCAGGTCAGAAGTGGGCACATTAGAGCAACAAGATATATAAACAAAATATTACAAAAGTCGAAGGAAAGGAATATTAGAAGTTGGGATTGTTGTTGTTGTTGTTGTTGTTGTTGTTGTGTACCATAGAGTTGGAACCGATGCAGCTGGTGGGTTTTCAGAAGCAGTTAATCTCATAGGAGGAGATTGTCCATCCTTCTCCTGTTCAGTAGCAAGTGGCCTTGAACTGGGTGCCTTAACAATTGCAGACCAGTTTCTTGCCACTAGGCCACCAGCGCTCCCAGAAGTGAGGATTACAAATTAAAAATTAAAGGGAGAGAAAGTCCTCTTCAATTTGTGTAATGGTCATCTGAGCTATTACATACATAATAAGGTCACTATGAGTCAGAGGCAACTCAATGACACATAAAAACAACATCTGTTTTACATTTTTTAAAAATTCTATTGTAATGAATTAAAAGCCCAACCTCTTTTAAACATTACTGCAAAAATTCATTTGTCAGTGTGTGTTACCTGTGAAGTAGACATCCTAGTCCTAAGAAAGATTATTTATTAAACACTACAAAAAAGAAAATTCCAAGCAAGATGAGAAGCAGCAGCTCTTTCTCAAGCTCCAACATCTGAGTTGAGAAAAAAAGAAAATATATTGCTTGTAAATTTAAGCTTAGATGATAAACCACAGTGGATTGAAGAACATAGAATTGTTTCTTTTCAATTTATTTGCCTATTTAATCTTATCTATTCTTCATAACTCTAACTCAATTGCCAATTTCCATTAAGAATGAAGAACACAAAATAAAAGCTTACATATATATTTGGAACCTGTTATGCATTTGACATTGTGAAAAATTTGTTATGTATCCTCATGATGTTGTTGTTGTTATGTGCGGTCGAATTGCTTGAGACTCATAGCAACCCTATTTACAACGGCCCTAAGCCCTGCTCTATGCCTTGCCAATCTTATTGTCTCCGACACACCTGTCCCCATTACCCCAGTGATGGAATCAAACCATCTCATCAAGGGTTTTCCTCTCCTGCACTGTCCCTCCACCATCCCAAGCATCATGTCCCTTTCCAAGGACTGATCCCACCTTGCAACATTTCCAAACTATGTCAGACAGGCTTCAGAATCCTTGCCTCCAAAGAGCAGCCTGGCTTCACCCTCTCCAGGACAAACTTGTTTGTTCTCCTAGTATTCCATGGTGTATTCAATACTCTTCTCCAGCACCAAAGCTCAAAGGCATCAATTCTCCTTCTATCATCCCTAGTCATTGTCCAGCTCTCTAATGTATAGCAAGTAATTGCAAAGACCATGGCCTGTATCAGGTGTACCTTAGTCTCCAAACTGACATGGCTGCTCCTCAGTACCTTGGAGAGGTCTCTGACAGCAGACTTTCCCAATGCAATTAATCTTTTAATTTTCTGGCTGCTAGTAACAAGAGTGTTGATTGTAGAGCCAAGCAAACTGAAGCTGTGAACAATCTCAATATCTTCATAAACCATCATGATACTGCCAGTCTGCCCAGTGGTGAGAATCTTTGTTTTCTTTTTTTTTTTTACAGAAAGAAAAGTCTTTTTATTGAGAGCTGGAGTCCAGCAGCCTGGAGGGGCATGACCCAGCCAGCTGGCAGTCCGCCAGGCTGGGCGCCATTCGCTGTGTTTCCCATCTCCCTCGGTGTGCCCCTGGGGAGCCTGATCACTCCGCAGACTCTGCATCAAACCTGAGGTCCTGGAGAACCTCGCTGATTGCCTCCATGGTTTTAATTACCTTCATCTTCAGCTGGTGCGTCTGTGAGGTGTTCTCCTGGTCCTTCAGTTCTGGTGCCCTCATCAACTGCAGCAGGGCCACCATGGCCAGATGGGTCTGCTCCAGCTGCTGCAGGGCTCGCACATGGTCGGCGAGCAGTGGCTGCGCGCGGGGCCCCGCAAGCTCAGCCTCCAGGGCCAGAACCTCCCGCGAGGCGGCGGCGAAGGCCTGGGTCACCTCGTGCACTGAGCCCCGATAGCGCGGGAAGTCGTACTGCGAGTCGTTGCACACATACTGGCGGTGGGCTTCCTCCAGCCGGCGGAAGGCCTGCGCGCGCTCGGCTTGGAGCTGATGGATCCGCTGGACCAGCGCGTGGACGGGAGCATCTTTCCAAGGCCACGCTGGCTCCGAGCACCCCGGAGATCCGAGGGCAGACGCAGCCTCTTCCGCGGTGATCATACTCGAATCTTTGTTTTCTTAATGTTGAGCTTCAATCCATAATGAAGGCTACAGTCCTTGACCCTCTTTAGCAAGCACTTCAGGTCCTCCTCAGCTTCAGCAAGCAAGGTTGTGTCATCTGCATAATGCAGATTGTTGATGAGTCTACCTCCAACCCTGATGCCACACTTCCCCTTATAGAGCCCAGCCTTCTGGGTAATCTGTTCTGCATATAGATTGTAAAGATATGGAGAGAGGACACATCCTTGGTGTACACCCTTCCCAATTTTGAACGAAGCAGTCTTTCCTTACTCTGTTCTGATGACTGCCTCCTGGTCCAAGTATAAATTTCACATAAGCACAATCATGTATCCTCATACAACCACTTTAAATAGTTTATGTTGTTGTTATGAAGCATCAAGTCAGAACAGACCCATAGGGTGTGCCTTCAGCTGATGTTCCTAGGCAGGAGGTCACACAAGAAGAGGTTGCCCATTTTTTCCCATGGAGCAGGTGATGGATTTGAACTGTATGTCTTTGGGTTGGCAATACAGCTCTTTAACACTAGGTAACAGAGATCCCCCCAAATAGGTTATAAGTCATTATTTTTACATGTTTGAGAAAAGCTAAGGCTTTTTTCATATTGTTGAATAATTGATCCATATTGGGCAGCAATTAAATTGAAATTTAAAGTAACATCTGTATATTTCATAGCTTCATCATTTCTAGTTATTTGTTCTCAAAACACTTCTTGACACCTACTTTCCTTAAACCACAGACAATCATTATTAAAGAGTCAATAAGTACATATTATAACATGCCTTCTGCAAGAGAAAATTTGCACCAAAGTTGCAAAAAAAAAAAAAATCCTTTACATTAATGCCAGAGAAGGATTGTTGGTTTTAGTTGCTTCCAACTCAGAGTGAAAACATCAACAAAAAGAAACACTGTTCAGTCCCAGGTGGTCCTCATAATTCTTACTGTTTCATTTATTGTTTAGCCGCTGCATTAATCCATCACTTTGGTGATCATGCTCTTTTTTTGACCATTGATGTCCTTCTCCTGGCATTGATCCTTCCTGGCAATCATGTGAGGCCAAGTCTCATCCTCTCTCCTAGCTACACTTCTTACAAGATCCATTCTTTCTCTGGCAGTAAATGTTCTGCATATTTCAAATGCATCCAATTTTCATCACTATTCAAATATTAAGGAGCGTTGGTGGCCTAGTGGTAACAAGCTGTGCTGCAATCCAGAAATCATATGGTTCAAGGCAGCAGTTGCTGTACAGAAGCCTGGAAAATCTTCTCCCATGAGATTAACTGCCTCTGAAAACCTGCTGGAGGATCAGCTATGGGTCAGTTCTGACTCATAGTACACAAAAACAAGTACAACAATAATTCCAATATTTAAAATATTTGGGCTGACATAAGCCCTCAAATAGGTATCTTTGCTCTTCAACACTGTAAAGTCCCTTGCAGCAGATTTACCCAGTGAAAACTAGACTTTGAGTGTTTGTACAATGAAATTACAATAAGATATTTGACATTTTCAGTTTTGCATTTATTTTGGCATTTTTTGTTGCAGTTATGAAGATTTTGGTTTTCTTTATGTTGCAGTATTAAAACATACTGAAACCTGTAGTCTTTGATCTTCATTGTATGTTATATAAATAAATATTGAAAGTTGATAATGAAGATTATAATTTGCATAGCATACAGATTGAATAAGTGTGGTGATTATATAAATCTTGAAGAATACCTTTCCTGATATTAAACCGTACAATCCTTTGTTCTATTCAAATTAATGCTACTTGGTCCATGGACAAGTTCCATACGAACACAACTAAGAGTCCTGCACTTTGTAGTTTTGTAACATGATCCATAATTTGTTATGAGCCACATTACCTAATAACAACTTAATGATGCAGGAAGTGCAGATACTGGAAATAAATCAGAGAATTATTGCTAAAAAAAATATTGATAAATGTTCTATTATTACATGGGGTAGTTGTTAAGGGCCATTGAGTCACTTGTGACTCATAACAACCCTATGTACAACATCTCTAAAACCTGCTCTATCCTGTGCCAACTTTACTTTCTCTGACACACCTACCCTCATTACCCCAGTCAGTATATCAATTCATCTCATCAATGATCTTCCTCTCTTTCTCTGTCCCTCTGCCCATCCAATCATGATGTCCCTCTACAAGGACCAGTCTCTTCTTGCAACATGCGCAGTGTGTGTTAGACGAGGCCTCAGAATCCTTTCCTCCAAGGAGCAGCCTAGCTTCACCCTCAAAAATATGATTATCAAACTTTATAATCAGCAAAATACACAAGTCAGATTTTGCTGAAGATAATTCAAAAACAATTGTAGCAGTACAACGCCAGGGGACTTTTAGAAATTCAAGTCAGATTCAGAAGAGATGAAAGAACAGAATCCTAGAAACTCTTCCCCTTGGGTTTTCTAAATCCATTTTTTATGCATCTCATTGTACAACTTTACTTTGTCTTCTCCAGCCACCCTTTGAAATCTAATATTCAACTCTTCAACTTTATCATGGTTCAATTACTGCCAGCTACTTTATATTTGAAAGTACATTTTAGAATCTCTTCTGAAATCTTCTTTGTTATTTTCCTTCTTTCTTGTTTTGTTTCCTTTTTATTCACTTTATTTATGATGCCCTTGACATTATCTCATGACTAGTCTACTAGGAAAAGGTTCAGCTCTATTGTTCATAGAGTCATGACTCAAGGCAACTCAATGGAAACTAACAATAGTGTGGTCTGGTCTTTAGTCATTCATGTTTATCAAATCTATCCTTTCCCTAGCCTTTTATTACAGTGCCTTTATGCAGTATTTGCTCTTTTGTGATTGACTTATTTCACTCAATATGCTCACTAGATTCATCCATGTTGTATAATAATTAATGTATTTTTCATTGTTTTTCAATGTTCCATAGTACTTGAGTAAATGTACCATAGTCTCTCTACCCATTAATTCTTTTATGGACACTTGAGTTGTTTCCCTCTTTTTGATGTTATGAGTAATGATGCAATAAACATGGGTATTCATATACCTGTATATGTCACAGCTCTTATTTCTCTAGAGTTTATTCCTAGTAGTAGAATTTCTGGATCAAATGGTACTTGTACTTTCAACTTTTTAAGGAAATGCAAAATGCCAAACTGCTTTCCACAGTGGTTGCACCATTTTACACTCTAACTAATGACAATCTCTAACACACTTGAGCCCATTGCTGTAGTCACTGTGTCAGTCCCCCTGAAGGTCTTTTGCTCCTTCACTATCTGCCAACTTTTCCAATCATGATGTTCTTTTCCAAAGAATAGCCCTCTAAGTAATATGTCTAAAGTACGTGAGATATATGAGATGAAGCTTCACCATCCTTGCCAACCAGGAGCACTCTGGCTACATCTTCTACAAGACATATTTATTTGTTCTTTTGGCAGTCAATGATATATTCAGTACTCTTCTCCAACAACACGGTTCAATGATATGATTTTTCTTTTCTTCTATCATCCTTATTTATTGTCTAGCTCTCACTACTACAACAAGTGATTGAAAAGACCATGGCTGGACTCAGGCATACTTTAGTCCTCAAACAACATCATTGCTCCTCCTGACTTCAGACTTTTCTAGTGCAATGTGTTTCCTCATCTCCTGACTGTTGGTACCAAGTGTACTGATAGTGGATCCAAGAAATCTGAAGTTGTTAACAGTTTCAATCTTTTCTCCAACTATCATGATGTAGTCCAATAGTATAGTGGTTAGAATTTTTATTTTCTCGATGTGCAGATGCACTCTGTATTCAATCATGCAGTGTTTGAACTTATGCAGCAAGTGTTTAAGTTCTTCTCAACTTTCAACATGGTTTCATAGCCATTGACTGACTTTGCCATATGGGTGTGTGGGAATATGTGAATAGGGTATGTTAGCTTATCCACAAGGGGATTGACTCATCTCACCAATAAATTGTGTGGATTCACTAACAGAATTGAAGAATCTGACCACTAGCAAGGGAGAACCAGGAAAATTCAGTACATTCTTCGGGGCCAGAGATTCTGGTGCCGGTCAGACCAGGGACTATGGGAGCAGCAGCGACAGAACAGATTTTGGGACAGATATACCATTGAACCAGAGCTAAGAGCCTTTTACCCAAGTTTGTTGGAGGACTGTGGTGAAAGCCAGGCATGGAGAGCCATAATGGGCAGGTCTAAGCTTTGTAACACTGGTCTAAAGCTGTGAGGCTCAAAAGTGCGTGTGAGCACATTTCAGCACCTGTCCTGACTAAATGATTGTATTCTGCTACTAACCTGAATTATGCCTTTTTTTTTTAAAAAAAAAAACTTCCCTAGTATGGGTCTTTGTGGTCTGTGAAATATTACAATGGGTTTTGGACCCAGAAGAGCAGTAAGGTTAGTGTTGGTTTAAATAGAAAGATGTATAGGAACACAGGGGACAAGTCTGACCCCATAGAAATTGTTTTTGTGTTGTTAATGCTGTTAACAGAACAGTTCCCCTTTGAGGAGTAGGTGAAGGTCAGATTTGAACAATTGCATGTAGCCCTTGCTGTTCTTACAGCTGTTTTTCATGATGTTATTTATTGATCCAGTTGTGGTTCAATAAAATGGATTACCTTTGTAATGTTTATCCTATTCCATGCTATTTATTGTTATATGTATTATTTCCAGTTAGGCATTCCTTACAGATTGTCCTTATTTTCACTCATCCCAGAATAATGTTTGTTCATTGTCTATTCATTGTTTTCTCACTTTGTCCTCCATTTCCGCATACCAACCCTACTATTATAGTAGTGGAATTAAGCAGTATTTGTGCTTTTGAGACTGATATATTTCCTTCAGTATAATGTCTTTGAGACTCATTCACATTATGTTCTATTTTATAAGGTCATTGTTTTTCTTTTTCTTTTTTAATTGAGATTTTTAATGAAAGTTTATCAAGAACTTGAATTTCCATTCATTCATTGTAGCACATTTTCCTCCCTGCCTCTCTCCCCCCAGTACACTTTTTAAAAACAAAACAAAACAAAACAGTTTTTTCAATGTTATACATTTTGTTGTATACATTGTTATACCTCCCCACCCCCACCAGACCACTTTACTATGCAGCTCTTATCCTGGACTCTTGTCATGCCGATATACCTAATCATATACTCCTTTTATACCATTTTCTCCCTTTTCTATTTTAATGCTGTGTACATTATTTACCCCCTCTTTTCTTTGTTTTCCTTAACCCCCATGTTGGTCCTATTTTATAACAGTGACATGCAGTCTTTGTCTTTTTTGACTGAGATATTTCACTCAGCATAAAGTCCTCCATGGTCATCCATTTTGTATAATATTTCACAAGTTTTTGTTTTGTTTTGTTTTTCAGTGCTGCATTATATTCTATTGTGTGAATATACCACAGCTTCTCTATTATTCATTTGTTGATGGGCACTTGGGCTATTTCCAACTCTTTGCTATTGTGAACAAAGCAGCAATAAACATGGGTGTGCATATATACCTGCTTGGGTGGCAGTTCTGGTTTCTTTAGGGTGTATTGCCAGTAGTGGAATTGCTGGGTCACATGGTATTTCTATTTCCAACTTTTTGAGAATGCGCCATGTTGCCTTCCATAGTGGTTGCACCATTTTACACTCCCACCAACAGTGAATAAGAGTTTCAGTTTCTCCACAACCTCACCAGCATTTGTTGTTTGCTGCTCTGTTGAATTTTGCTATTGTCACTGGGGTGAGATGATATCTCCGAGTTGTTTTGATTTTCCTCTATCTTAGAGCTAGGGATTTTGAACATTTCTTCATGTGTTCATTCGCCATCTGAATATCTTCTTTATCGTAATAGTAGTAAATGTTGTATTAACAACAGTAGTTAAGTGAAAGTCTCTTCAAATAATGCTTGATAATTATGTACTATTTCTTAGCTTAATCAATGCTTTAGTTTTAAAAATAAAAAAGGAAGAAATTATTTAATTCAAAGAACTGTCTAGATGCTGTTCTATTAAGTAGTGTTATTTTGTTTGAATATTAGGGATGAAAATGGTTGCCTTTGCCTCTTCTCTTTATACACTGCATTAATTTTAATACAAATGTCTTTCACAGAGGTCAAATGGAAAAAAATTATTTGAGTTGGCTTCATTTAATGTGGCATTAATTAAGTTGAGATTTTCAACTTGATATTTTCTGGGTCTTTATGCTCTTCTCCTTCTGTGCACATGCTTATCCTATTAACTGAGCAAGTTTTGAGAGTTAATTAACAGTAGGCATAATAGGCATTTAGAGATTAGTAAGGGGGGAAAATGAAAATATAAAAAAACCAAACAAATCCTGAGTGTGTATATTTTCAAGGCAGCCTATAGACTTTAATAAAAGTGTATTTTCCACACTAGAGGGAAAGGCCAAATTCTCCATTTAAAAAATTTATGTAAAATTCTAGAATTTATTTTCAGCACTAGACATACTCTCATAAAGATATTTTTGTTGAGCTATTTTTTTCTTTAATTCTTTAAAGTAGAGGTGATAGTGATTTCTCCTTTTAAGTAGCCAAATGGACAATTTATCAGTAAAATTATTCACAAAATATAAGAAAATTCTTATTTCTATCTCCTCAAATTGCATCTTATCTCTGAATCCATAGTGGTAGTTGTTTAAAGGGGTAATAAACAGGAAAAAATACTGTATCTGCATTTCCCTACCTTCTATGTTATTCCAAGAATTCCTTCTAAATTAAAAAAAAAATCTAGAATAGAAAAGAATGACTTTAAATCTCAGTTTCTTTGGTAGCTAGGATATTGCTACTGTCAATTGGGTTTATTAAATATGGTTGAAAGTAAACTGCAGTAAAATAGAAAACAATATTCATGGGGAAAAAAACAAAATGTTAGTATTAAAGTACCATGTCCATGTGCAAACAAAATGAATTATACAACATTGAAAAACAAGGACCTCACCTATAACCAGGAGAGGATAAAATACATGACTGTGACCTTCTAAGAATCAAATTAGGCCTAATAGGGAGAAACTACTGCCAATTCTGAAGGCTTGTGGTTCTAATCCCAGCTGCTCCTTGCAAGAAGAATGGTCAATCTCTTCTTTAGTGATTAAATTTCTTCTGGAAAAATAGCCAGAAGGTCAGCTATGGGTCAGTTCTGACTTGATGATAAGCAACAACAATAATTATGATAAAGAGCCCTCCAGTTACAAAGGTTAACTAGTGTGACTGTTATGCAAAAGGCTGAAGATTAGATCAAACTCCTAGAAAAATGTGTCAGTGCTTCAGTCAAGATTAAGGCACTAAAAAACCTGGGAGTATGACTCATTCTTCAAACTCAAAAAGAAAAAGAAAACTTGTTATGCTTCATTTCATGATTTCTGAATGTCTCTTTCAATAAGGTCATTTTCTTTTTAAAAGTAAATTATTTAAATTCTTATTTAATAATATGGAGCTTTGTTCTACTTTCCTTTTATTCTATTTATAAAATGATCTCTTTTTCTCTATTTTTTTCAATTAAAATCTTATCACCTCTGTAACTTCAAAGAAAAAAGTCATTTTTCTCTGAAGGATTTTGGTGAAAAGTTTTTTCTCTACATTCAAATAGGCTCTTACAGTTAGTGAACTTAATTTAATAATGATCAGATGAAAGAAATGACACAAATTTAGAAATACTGGTGCCATGGAGTTGAAGACTTAAAATTAACTTCATAAAAAAGAAAAATGCAATCTTAAATCAAAATAATATTTTTCTTGGCTCTTAAAGATATGTTGGGGGTTTTTCCCCCCTTTAAAAGGGTTGAATACTAAAACAAGCAATGACTAATCCACTTGGATTAGGGAGCTATGGTGGCCTGGTGGCAAGAAGCTGCACTGCAAAGGCACACAGCTTGAGGTCAGCTTGAGGTCAGCTTGAGGTCAGGAGGTGCTCCACAGAGAAGGATGGGCAATCTTCTCCTTTGTGATTAACTGCCACTGAAAACCCACTGGAGGATCTG
>NW_006399859.1:373009-377737 GCF_000299155.1 Elephantulus edwardii
CAAGGATTCTGAAGCTTCATCTGACATACTTTGGGCATGTTGCAAGAAGGGACTGGTCCTTGGAGAGGGACATCATGTTTGGGAGAGTGGAGGGACGGCACAGGAGAGGAAGACCCTCGATGAGATGGATTGATTCTGTGAGTGGAGTGGTGGGAATGAGTGTGTGTGAGACGGCAAGGTTGGCACAAGGTAGAATGACATTTAGGGCTTTTGTACATAGGGTCGCTATGAGTTGTAAGAGACACGATGGCACATAACAACAACAACAACAACGTATAATATCTTAATCATTATTCAGCTCTCTGATGCATAGCATGTTAATTGCAAAGACCATGGCCTGGATCAGGTGTACCTTAGTCTCTAGACATAATTCCTCCTCAGCACTCTGGGAGACAAATGATGACGGAAGAAGAATTGATGTCTTTGAGTTGTGGGGCTGGAAAAGAGTATTAAACACACCATGGACAGCCATGAGAACAAATCGGTCTGTCTTAGAGAGGGTGAATCCAAGGTTCTCCTTGGAGGCAAGGATTTTGAAGCTTTATTTCACATACTTTGAGAAGGAGGAACTAGTCATGCTCAGAAGCATGGAGGTACAGCGTAGGAATGAAAGAACTCGGATGAGATGGATTGACACAATAACAAGGACGATGAAATTAGGTGTGTTGGAGTCAGAAAGACTGGCTTAGGCTAGAGCGTGGTTCAAAGTTGTAGTATATAGGGTCACAGGCGATGTGACGGCACATAACAACAACAATGAATTATGATCAGTTTCTCTATATTACCACGCATTAATTAGAAACAGAATAAAATAATGAAGAAGTACAAGAACTATTTAGTTCAGCAACATTGGTTTAAATCCCTTTTCGTCTGTGTACTTAATTGAACGATTGGTTGGAGTATTGGTTATTTTTTTAATTTCTGTGAACCTCAGCATTTTTGTCATGTACATTGAGAATAATAAAGCAGCATACCACATGAAAATAAAGGAGGTAATAGATACAAAGATTTCAGCAAAAAGAAACTTGGGGTAAATTTTAGGAGACTGTGTTTCACAGCTGTATCTGCATTCACCTTCATGTAGTCGAAGCGGTATCCAAAATACATTTACTTTTTAAAACATTCTGGATTTTTCTTAAAATCATTTTTACCCTCTGTAAACTTGCTTTTAAAAGATTAAACTAAAATCCTTAATTACATGTATCATCTATTTCTTTGTTTTTAGTCTGTATTGTTTTGAAGAGTAAGCAAGAGTCACTAAAGCCAACAACCTCGCCAGGTGATCATAGTGATAAATGAGTTAGCAGTTTGAGCTACACTCATGATTTCCAATCTGAGAAGACAGAGTTTAAGAAATTCACATCATTGATGCAACTTCAATCCAATAAATATCAATATGTATGATCTAAGATCTAGGAATGTTTAAAGAGCTACGAATGATAATCTATGAATTTAAAAAAAAATTCCTCCAAATGATTCTTGTCTGCTGATTGGTAAATGATATTTGAGGACAATGAGACCGGATAGGTCTTGCATAGTTACAGGATTCTGTGCTACAACAGAAAATTAGTCTGTTTCTACCTAACTTCCTATTGGCTCAAAAAGCCTATTTGGATTCTAGTCCACAGGGAAAATAAACTAGTATATCTCAGGGTGCAATTTTTAGTTATACAGTATAAAAACTTATTGAATGTCTAATAATCCTCAGGCACTATTTTATTCAATAGCCCAATACCTTAGTGGTCTTCAAATTCTATCTCCCACACCCCTAGAATCTCCCATATTCTTCTCTTTCCTTGCCTTCTCAAACAGACTGTGAGAAACTAGATTCTTTCAAATGACTCATCTGACTACAAAATCCTATTTTGTAAACCACAAGAAATCTAAATAAGAAGATAACTACATGGACAATCTCTTCTGTGAGTTACTGTCTCTGAAAACACGCTGGAGGATCAGCTATGCCTGGGTTCTGATTTGAAGGTATAAAACAACATTCACAAAAGGACTCTGACTCTTTAGGGATATCTCCCTGCTATTACAATCTATTCTGCTAAGATTCATATCAAATTAGTTACTAAAAGGCAGTGGTAAAAAAAGTTCGAAATGTTTAATCTGCTATACCACTCCATCATTTCTGACATTAACTCTTCCTCCTCTGTTCCGTTTCGCCACTCCCATCTATGTCTTTTGGGCTCTTTGATTCACTGGAAGACCTGACAGAAAAGCAAAACCCATCAGGGAAATGACTCATGTGACTGTGAGTGATGTAGGCAGGTGTTGCCGAGAGTAGTGAGTCAGGAGCCAGTCAATTGTCAGTTTCCTCATAGCTGGATGCTGTGTCCCCAGAGCAAAAGCACTACGCTTCCATGAGCTTGTATATAAACCTCTAATAGGCTAAGGATTGTATCTCACCCTAATCCTATCTCCTTAACACATAAAGACTTCATCATTAATGGGAGGCTGTAGCAAAACGGCCACATTAATTTACATTCCCTCAGAATGACAAGTGGTCCACGGAATCACTACCCAAACTACAGCAAAAATAAAGAAAAACCTCATTGCTGTTGTTGAATCAATCTCAACTCATCACGATCCTACAATGGATTTCTGAGGTGGAATGAGAACTAATTGCCTATCTTTTTCACATGGAGTTGTTTCTAGATTGATAATATGGAGACAATAGATATTCTAAGCCATAGCTTAACACAGCATCTATCTCACAATGACCTCTCCATGAATACAATTTTTATATATTTATAGTTAAGCATTTATGATAAGCGTTCACAACTATAGCAAATAGAGTGGAAACATGATAAATATTGTAGAGATCTTTGTCAAAAGGCTCTATATACCTTCTGAAAGGAAAAACTTCCATATCAGAGGATAAGGTTAAGCATAATAAAACAGGTAATTCAGGAAATAGAATAAACAACTTATCATTCAGCCATCTTTGCCCCAGCTTGCTTAATATAAATAGTGATAACAAATGAGTTTATTCTATCTACAGGAGGTCGGTCTCAGGTGGACAGTGTTTTGGCTGCTTTTTTTATCTGCATTCCAACTATCATTTACTCCCCTGACAAACAACTGGAAGGCCAGAAGAACTGAGAGCTAAAATATTTTCTCTTTCTAAAATTGATTATCTCAGTAAGATTAAACAGAGCTTTGTGATTTCCCAACACTGTTCAAAACAATAAGAACTTGTCTTGGATGTCAAAAACCTGGCAGCAATGTCTTAAAGCGTAATGCTAAAAAGAACTTTAAGGTCAAGCACACATTAATCACGACAAATACCTTGCAAGGTTGGTGAAGTTTTTTGTAGGTAAGAGAAAAGGCTGGGTTTATAGTAATCTTGCTCTAGGGTCAGTATTATTACATTTTTAATTGTCTTTTACATGGTAGTTGCATGCATGCATTTCATGGGAGGACTATAATTGTATTTATCTCTGTCACTGTTGTGAGAGGCAGTTGAATTAACGACAGGACAAATTCTTGCCCTCTCCCACATTATGCTCACCGACTGCCATGTTCAAGCACGTTGTGCTAATCACTGGCACGTTTCACATCATTGAATGTCTTCCTCTCTTTTTACTAACCCTCACTTTTCCAGCTATGACTTTTTCCAAAGACTTGCACTTTCTGGTACTATGTTCAAAGTTTTTAAGCTGAAGTGACACTGTTCTTACCTCTAAGAAGCATTCAGGTTGTGATTCCTTAACAGCACAGCAGTTTGTTCTTGGGCAGCCCGTGGTCAATTCTTCAATTTCCCTTATTCACTGTCCACATTTCACTGGCATGAGAAGCAACTGGAAGCAGTAGGGCATGGGATAGGCACACCTTAGGCTAGTTTCCTCTTTAGTACTTAAAGGGGTCCTCGACAGATTTGCCCAGGGCAACGTGTTAGGTGTTTTGGTTTTTATTTCTTGACTGCTGCTACTACCATATCAGCTGATTGTGAATTCAGGTTGATGAAAGTATTGGCAGCTTCAGTTCTTTTTTCCCCGTCTGTCATGATCTTGCCTAGTCCAGTTGTGAGGACTTTTTTTTTCTTGATGCTGAGGTGTAATTTATATCAAAACTCTAGTAGAGTGCACGTTTCTCAATAATTACTTACTAATTGCTTTCTCATGACTGGAGGCAAGGAACCAAGTTATATTCTGGGTGGATTTCTGGTTTTTCATGAGCTAAAGATGTGTCTTTCTATATAGTGATTAAACAAACTGTAACTCAGTATCTCTCTACTATAAAATTGAGTACCTCCTATCTCAAAGGAAGTAGGTGGTATTTCTATTCCATTTCAATTTCCCTCTGTGTCTCTGTCTCCTCAAGCTTTCACATACAAATAATTTTTTATTTAAGTAGTGCTGAAATATATAACTGAAGACACAAGAAAACAATTTCAACTTACACAATTTAGAATTTAGATAATTCATGGGTAACATTCTATTTACTAGAAACCATATTTCTTGTGTTTTCTAATTCCATCTAAAAACTGCTCACAATTTCTCACTAAGGTCATTGTTCTCTCTCACTCCTTTACTTCCAGCTGATGGGTTTCAATTCTTACCAGTTTCCTGGAAATTATGCTCTGTATAATCAATCCCAGAAAAGATAGAAATAAATTATAGAGTAGAATGTGGATATGCTATTAGTTAGAATTTTTTCAAACTAACACACACTATCAAGAAGACAAAAATTCTCACCACTTGACCAATCGGTAGCATCAGG
>NW_006399859.1:377837-379677 GCF_000299155.1 Elephantulus edwardii
CCCCATAGACTTCAATGCCGTAAACATATTTCATCCAGTTTTTCTCAGTCTTACCCCCACCGCAATGCCAGCCTCATTCTACAACAGTGGCACTTACTTTTATATACCATAACTTCAGGTGTCTATGGTACAATTATTTGTCTAAGAAATTTAGAGGTAAAGACAGCAATGAATTTTTAGGGTTTACAGGTTTAATTATTTACTAAGAATACAATCTTCTGAAAATTTCTGAATTCATCAGATTATATACCTTATGAATAGCATAAACTGTAGACTAAAGTTAGACTCATACTTTGAGTTGCCAACTTTATCAAGAAGGCATGAATTGGATTAAAATATCTTCCCTTAAATGACATGTATCTTGTAACCTTAAATGTAGACATTTCAAAAAATATCAAAGAAAAGAACTGGCTTTATTCTAGGAAGTATATTTTTAAATTATCTTCAAGATATGCAAACGATATTGGAAAATGTAAATATATTTAAAGAAATACAGAACTCTCATTTTCTATTAAAAGCAGAGAAATAAAAATTAAAATAACTTTCCTGAGGTCTGAAAATAAACTTCAGAAAACACATCATTTACTTCAATTTCTTAGTGATTTTTCTTTTAATTTTATATCCATTTGCTTACAAAGTTTATATACATTGTCTTTCACACTATCCTTCATTCACATTGTGTTTCATACAAAAGCCAAGCAGTGGTTTTTGCTATTAAGTTTGTTCTTATAGTCATGGCTTAAATTTTGTTCTCTAAACCAGTATCTGTATAATGTTATATTGTGGAACTTGAGTAATGTTCTTCCATGATCTGATAAACCAAGCAATTGTAAAAAAAATTACAGTCCTTGTGCAACGTAAAAGGGGATTTTGACAGAGAAGAACTAACAAGCCATGAGAGAAAGGGAAACTTCAGCATTCCGGAGACAGAAGAGCCAGGAGCATAGGAGAAACTCCTAGAATCAGAAGACAAAATGAGAGAAAACCTTCCTGTAGAGCAAGAATTTGGTGTTTATGTTGTAGTTGCACTAGATAATGTAGGTATCCACTTAAGCTGATCGCATGTGCTTCAGGGTAGAACTATGTTCCGTGAGGTTTTCATGTTGTAATCTTTACAGAAACATATTCTAGACCTTTCTTCTAAGGCAAATTTTAGTCATTCCAAACCATCAAACTAAATGGTTTATAGTTAAATGCTTGAGCTTTTGTACCACCCAGAGACTACATTTAATAAGACTCATTATATGGGAGCTCTGGTGGCCTAGTAAAAGGTAAAAGGCTGTTTTTTAATCCCAAAGGCAAGTGGTTCAAATCCTCCAGTTGCTCTCCTTCCAGGTGATTTACTGCCTCTGAAAACCGGCTGTAGGGTCAAGTAATATACTTGATAACCTTCCAAAGAGAAAATGGCCTAGCACGTCCTAAATTCCAAATTTATTTAAGCAAAAACTGATTTATAGCAACAATAACTTAAAAATAATCTGTGAAAATCACTGATTGCCTGCAGACTTGAATGTAATAGCTTTCTCCTTCAGTTAAAAGAGAAAATACATAAAATAAAATTTAAATATTTAATTAATATGTCTTATATTTAAGCAGGTATGGATTTAAGGATGACTCTTACATGAACTTAATGTATATTCCAGAGCATTTGATTGTGCTAACGCGAAACCTATACTTGGACCAAGAGGCAGTCATCAGAAGTTGCTGCATGTGATAGTAATGATATTGTTCAATGATTTCCAGACTCTGTTGGGTCACCTTTCTTTGGAATGGGAACAAATATCAATCTTTTCCAGTCAGTCGGCCAGCTGGCTGTCCTCCAGATTTCTTGGCACAACTT
>NW_006399859.1:383412-385481 GCF_000299155.1 Elephantulus edwardii
TTTAATGAGATTGAAGTAACTAATAGAAGCACACCACAGGGACACCTGATCCCTATCTAGTCACACCACACCCTGGTCAGTTTGTTTTCTTTTCAAACATTTACTCCTTCATCTGCAAGGGAGTCGCACTGCTAGCCCAAAGCCCATGCATGACCCTCAGGGGTTTGTAATCCATCCTCAGAGGAAAGATGAACAGTATCTTTCCTTGTAATTTACAGGCTCTGAAAACCTGATGGAGAGTTGCCTGCGAGTCTGTTCTGATTCTATCGCACTGAGTGTTACTTTAAGAGCATTTGTGAGAATATAGAAGTTTAAGTTAGTTTTTGGCCTCATAAGCAGCTTCTAATTTATTGAGGTGGGGAAAGTGCACCCTCTGAGAGGAAACGTTAATAGTATAAAATCCTAAAATAAAGGCATTTTCTAGGAAGGGGCTTATACCTATAAACTTAATCTAATTCCCAGGAGCTGCAATCTATCATCAAGTTTTGATGACTGTATCTCAACTAGGTTCCAATCTACTCACTCTCCCCGGATGTATTGGTACCAGTCTTACCCAAATCTTCTTTGGTCGTCTCCAGTAAGGACATTTGTGGTGCTGAGACCTTAAGCATTAACCTGTTAGTCAAATAGTTGATGGCTTGAATCTCTCAGCCACTCCTTGGGAGAACTATAAAACACACTTGTTTCCACTAACATTTACAGTCATGAAAATCCTAAGGGGCGTTTCTACTATGTCCTGTACAGTAGCGCTATGAATTGGTGAGTGTAGGATATTTTCCATTATCTCCGGAAATCTGTATGAGAATCCTTTCCTGCTTTTTCGCTGGTTCTTTCAGTTCATTTTCACAGGGAAAAAAAAAGATATTCTTAAATCCTCCATGTTATCCTGTTGCCTTTTTACTCAAATCTCACTGATGAACTTTCATTTTCTTAAGAAAATGTTAAAATCCATTTGTCATCTAGCCTCAGCTTCCCTGAAGCACCTCATCCTGCGCAACTTTTATTGCCTTTGAGCCTAAACTCACTCATAGTTGATGTTTGAGAGGGTTTGAAGTGGCCATAAATTGCACAGGGGGAGATTACCCATCTTTTTCTAGCAGAGCAGTTGAGGAAGTCAAAGTGTCAAAGAGAAACTGCCTTTCCAAGGAGTAGTTGCTCATAAAACACACCCCAAGTATGAGAGACAGAGTTTTGTCATCTTTGACTCTAAGTAGCATTCTGGCTGCACTTTCTCCAAGACCAACCCAACAGCTCAAAAGCATAAATTCTGCTTCTGTCATCCTTATTCATTGTCCAACTTTCAGATGCATAGCCAAGTTACTGAAAGGGCTTTTAGTTTTAAAACTGACATCATTGATCCTTAGTAATTTGAAGATGTATCTGACAGTTGACTTGCCCAATACAATATGTATCCTGATATGACTGCTGATAACAAGATAATTGAACCTGGATTCCAGTAAGATGAAGTTGTTGACAACTTCAATTTTTCTCCATCTCTCCATTATATTGCTTATTTGTTTCATGGTGAGGACTTTTGTCTACCTGATACAGAAATGCAATCCAGATTGAAGACTGTAGTCCTTGATTTTCTGCAGCAAGTACATCAAGTGCTGGTATGAATCCACCAGGTGCTTCACAGGTAACAATGGGACAATCTCCTCCTGTGCTGAAAACCTCCTAGAAGGTTAGATATGGAATGGTTGCATATCCATGACAATAAGCTTAAACAGTATGCATAAATTTAATGGCATGAAGTGAGATTGAATGCAATGACTAGTTAAATAAACACACTCACTGTGGTTCAATTGGATCAAACTCCTAACTGACTCTTTAGAGGGTTTTCAGAGGCTATAAATCACAGGACACAAGATTGTCCATTTTTCTTCCAGGTCAGAAAAGGCCCCATGGAAGAGATGGGGCTTTAATAAATCTTTGAACCACAAATAGAGCTTACATAAGCAGAAGTGACTGCTATTGAATCCATCCCAACTCATAGAGACACAACATTGGATATACAACACTCTAAATCTTTACAAGAAGACACTACTCGTCTTAAATTAAAAAAAAAA
>NW_006399859.1:386893-432640 GCF_000299155.1 Elephantulus edwardii
AAAGTAGAGAAAATAGTACAACAATGAATGAATGGAAACCCCAAATCTCTGTAAATGTTTATTAAAATTAATAAAATTTAATAGTAATAAAAAAAGACACTACTCATCATGGATTTGCAGGTGGATTGGAAACATTAGAGATGTGGATCCTTTCAGCCAGTAGCACAGCATGCTTTCAATTCTCAGACTTCATGCATTCTGCCTTCAAATTATTAACGAATGTTTGCAGATGGTTTTCCCCATGCCACAGCAAATGAAGATATTGACGGTTTAACTCTATCCACATTGTTTGGTGGGTTCTACTTTAAGGAGGTAGCTCTTTCTTAGTCAAACTCTGAGTAACTTCCAATCTGGGAAGCTTTTCACATTATAATAGACTTTGTTATTCTGCTATTCATAAAGCTTTTATAAAGCATGTTTTTTGAGGAGAAATTTTCCAGGTCTTTCTTCACAGTCCGTTAGTTTAAGAACCCCTCTAAAACTTGTCACCATGGAGCACCTTACCAGTACTTGAAATCCCGTGTGGCAAATCATCCAGCTTTACAACAACATAAAAGTCATCATAACCAATAAATTGACAAATTATGGAGGCAAATGAAGTTATGAAATTCAATTACATAGTTAAATATCACATTTTTATTCCCTTTATTGACATTGTTTTTAGGGGCCCTTGAGTCAAATATGACTCATAGCTACACTATGAACAAAAAAATCTGAACTTTGTCCTCTCCTGTGTCATCCTCATCATCTCTAACACTCTTAAATTCATTATTGCAGTCACTGTGTCAGTCCATCACACTGAGAGTCTTCCTTTCATTTTGCCAGCCCTCCACTTTTCTTGAGGTCAGTGCTTTCATTGTAGGTTGAATGTCTTATTTCGCTAGCATTCACTCTATACTATGCGCTACTTCCCAAACTATTTGTCAACTAGTTCTTTTGGTACAATGACTTTTGGCATGTCTTTTGGGTATGTTTATTTCCTTCATCTTCTTTTGATATTTCCTGGATTGATTATTCAAGATTTTTCCCAAAGCATTTCTCAGTACTGCAACTTTAGGCTTGAAATTTTTTTTAGTTATTTCAGTTTGAGAAATGCTGAATGAGTTCTTATGGTTTTTATCCTTCAACTCTAATTCTTTGCACATTTCATGACAATACGTTGTCTTCTCAAGCTGCTCTTTAAAATCTTCTGTTCATGTTTTTACTTCTGCATCTCTTTGATTTGGTTTTAAAGGCTTTGGTTTAATCTTTTTCTTTCCTCTTCTATGTTTGTAATGAATAATCTTTTGTTATCATCATGATTGACATTTATATTTCTCTTTTAGAAAATTTTTATTCATTCAATGTTGTAAATTTTCTTACATCCCTTCACTCCCCAGTCTACTTTGCAATGAACCTCTTGTTCCAGATTGTTGTCATGAATAGAATGCCTAATCACTTATACCTTTCAAATAGTCCATTGCAACTGAGACAGTTCAATCAACATAATGTCTCCCAGGCTCACTCATGTTGTGTGTTTTACTAATTCATTGTTTTTCAATGCTGTGTAATATTCCATTGTGTGAATGAATTATGGGTTTCCTATCCATTTGTTGATGGACAACTTGGGTTGTTGCTATCTCTTTGCTATTGTGAATAATGCAGCAATAAGCATGGCTTATGTGCATACATCTGAGTTGTGAGTCTAGTTTCTTTAGGGTACATCCCCAACAGTGGAATTGATTGATCAAATGGTATTTCTAACTTTTTGAGAAGGTACCAGACCACCTTCCATAGTGATTGTACCATTTTCCTTTCCCACTGGCAGTGAATATGAGTTTTAATCTCTCTCCACAGTGTTTCTAGCATTTCTTATTTGTTGCCCTGTAGAACTTTGCTATTGTTGCTGGGGTGAGAGGATATCTCATTGCTGTTTTATGGATTATGTCTTCGATGCCATCTTACAACTCATCTGTTCTTTGATCATTAGTGTTCAATGCCTGAAATCTATTCTTGAGAAGGTTATTAAATGCAGGTGGTATAGACTTAGGGTCATATTTGGTTCTTGCATTCTTATTTTAATTTTCATTAGCTTCAATTTAAACTCGAACATGTGTAGTTGATATAGCTGTTCCATAGTCATCACCTGACCCATTTTTTTTGTTTCTTCTTTTTCCTTGTTGTGTACCGGTGAGTTGAATCTGACAGATACAGGAGGAGATTGCCCCTGCTTCTCCAGCGAAGCATCTGGTGAAATTGAAATGTGAACCTTCAAGATTGTAGCAGAGCTTCTTGCCACTAGGGCATCAGAGCTCCTGAACTGACCCATTTTGACTGTTGAGATTGAGCTTTTCCATTAAGTTTTTCCACTGATGTAGTTGACCTGGTATCTGTGCTGTCTTTCTGTTGAGTTCCATGTTTATAGTTGCCATTTACGTGGTTTTTAAAAACAGTATTTCCAATGGGGGGTGGGGTAAGGGGGAATAACTGAATCTACAAAATCCAGTCATTCAATCTCCACCCTCATTTCTGTCACCAGATCCATAATTTCCAATCATCACTTCCTCTTTGTTTCCAACTTTTGCATTCCTTTTTCCATTGTAATTAAGAACTGCAAATATTGGTAGAATTCTTCAGTTTCCTCATCTTTGTCTTTATCTTTTGGTGCATATATTTGAATAACAGCTGTTTTAATAAGCCTTCCTTGTACCATAAGAATAGTATTATACTATACATAGAATTGTACATCAGGAGAGTTCTTGAAATAGTATTTTTAATAAGAATGCAACACCATTTTCCCTAATTTTTTATACCTAGCATAGTTTCGCCATGTGGAAGCCATAGGCCTCAGCCAGAAGACCCCAAGATCCCCTGGAGTCCCTCTTCTGTTCCACATCATTTTTAGGATTCAGCCAGAAGACCCCAATAGCTACAGGGCTCCCCATTTTTCCCTGTTCCACTATAGGCGTCACCCAGGGCCAGAAAAGGCTGTCCTGTGCTGTGATATTTGTATGTTTTATTGTTTCTATGGTTTGCTGTTAGAGGTAAAATATCTATCTGCCAATTTAATGTATTAGAGAAGTGACGTGGATGTTTGTACTTATTTTACAGCTTAGATGTGTATATGCTTGCTTGTTTACCATTTGCTCTTGTTAATACAGCACTTGTCTGTCAGTTTGTGGGTTGTTGTGAATCTGGGAGCTTGCCACCAGTGTTTAAAATGCCAATAGGATCAGCCATGGAGGATAGGTTTCTGTGGAGTTCCTAGATTAAAGCAGATTAGAAATTAGGATTGGTTATCCATTTCTGAAAAACAGACCTTCAAAAACTCAAATAGTAGAGGAACACGTAGAGCTAAAGCATTATAAGTAGAGCACATGTTGAAAGTCACTCAAAATGAGAAACCGCAGCAGATATCCATTAATAATTGGAACAGGGAACGTACTAAGTATGAATCTTTGGAAACTGGTAGTTATAAAAAGATAAAATGGAACACATAAATATTAACATTCTAAGCACTAGTGAGTTTTATTTAAATTAAAAGTTATAAATTAATCACACTATAACAAGATCTTTACTAGTGTTGTTTTATTTTCCACCAGAAAAGGTGAGTCAATCAGATTAAATAAAGATTACCACCTTATAGGTGATACAGGATCATTCTATTCTGTCCTGTTGGGTCCTTATGAATTTAAACCAACTCAAGAGCAATACATTTAATTAACATTTACCAGTCTCTAGTTCTGGTGGCTGAGTGGTAATAAGTTGTGCTATTAACCCAGAGGCTCACAGTTTGAATCCACCAGCTGCATTATGGGAGAAAGATGGGCATTCTCCTCAACTGGTAACTGAAAGGCTAAGTGGTTCAAACTCATCCAGTGGTTTTTCAGAATAAAATATTGGCTATATGCTTATGGCAAGAAGCTGCACTGCAATCCTGAAAGCATACAAGTTCGAGTCTCCTCCCATGCAATTTGCTGCCTCTGAAAACCCTCTGGAGTGTCAACTGTGGATCTGTTCTGACTCAATGATGCAAAACAACAACAAGAACAACATTATTTGCTTATAAGAGTTTTAGCCATGAAAACGCTGTCATACAGTTCTACTCTGCCACATACAGGATTTCCATGAGTTCAAATTAACTTATCAGCAACTATTTTCTTTTGATTATTTATTTTGATGGCTTAAACAATTATAATTTATCCATAACAAATAATACTTTTATCCCAAATGTAGAAGTGAAACAGTGATGCTTAGCATGTTTCTATATACTAAATTAAAATACATTGCTAATTTGAGAGAGATTTTATTCTACTCAAAATGCTAAACTTCATGTGCTTGAAATGTGAAAGATGCTTTAAAATTTACGCTATCTTGAATTTAAACCGAAAAGTATACATTGTCCAAAATTTTAATGAGTTTAACTGAAAAATTAACTTTTCATAGAATATTATTTTGAGATTCTTCAAGTCAATCCATAGTTGCACGAAATAGATCTTTGTCTCAAATATATCTTGCCAGCTTTAGAGAATTTATCTTTAAGTGCTGTGTATCTGCTCTTTGATTGATGATTCTCAAAAGAAGTTGGAGTTTAGTAAGAAATCTGTATACATCTTCTAGTTTCGGAAAAAGAGTTGTCAGTAAAGCCATTAAACTATGAATAATTAGAAAGCACTTTATGTTTTAAAGCATGCTCGTGTCTATATAAATGTGCAATGAATAATTTAAAACCATCTTACTAATAATTTACAATGTTAAATCATTAAACATGCCAACAACCACTGCATTTCTGAGTGACTCACTTCCAAAATTAGCCCTTTCTTCCAAAAATAGATTTTAAATGGATGCATTGCATTCCTATCTCTATCTAATGAATTATAAATTTTAATCTAGACTTATCAATGAGATTAACATAATACTTCTAAAATTGTGTGTGTGTGTATGTGTATAAAATTTTATAACTGTGCCTACTCATTTTATCCAACTGGGCTGCTCCTTGGAAGCAAGGATTCTGAAGCTTTGTCTGACATACTTTGGTGTTCTTCCTCTTTGGGAAAAGACATCATGCTTGGAAAGGTGGTTGTTGTTGTTATGTGCAGTCAAGTCACTTGCAAGTCATAGTGACCCTATTTACAAGATCCCTAAACTCTGTTCTGTCCTGTGCTATCTCATTGTCTCTGACACACTCATCCTGATTACCCAAGTCACTGAATCAATCCATCTCATAGAGGGCCTTCCCCTCCTGCGCTTGACCTACACCCTCCCAAGCATGATGTCATTCTCCAAGGACCCGTCTCTCCTTACATTATGACCAAAGTATTTCAGACGAAGCCTCAGAATCCTTACCTCCAAGGAGCAGCCCGGTTTAACCCTCTCAAGGATGAATCTGTTTGTTTTCTTAGCAGTCCATGGTACCCTCAATACTCTTTTCCAACACCAAAGCTCAAAGGCATCAATTCTCCTTCTATCCTCCTTAGTCATTGTCCAACTCTCTGATGCATAACAAGTGATTGCAAAGACCATGGCCTGTATCAGACGCACCTTAGTCTCCAGATCTCACATGCAAGCAAGATTCTGCTGAAGATTATCCAAAAATGACTGGAACAGCACATTAGCAGAGAACTACCAGAAGTCCAGGCTGGGTTTAGAAGGGGTCATGGTACTAGGGATATTGTAGCTAATGTTAGATGGATCTTGGCTGAAAGCAGGGAGGACCAGAAGAATGTCTATCTGTGTTTCATTGACTATGCAAAGGCATTTGACTGTGTAGATCATAACAAACTGTGGCTGACTCTGAGAAGAATGGGAATCCCAGGACACTTGTCATGCTAACTCAAAACCTATACTTGAACCAAGAGGCAGTCATCAGAACAGAGCAAGGAAACACTTCATGGTTCAAAATTGGGAAGGGCATACGCCAGGGATGTGTCCTGTCTCCATACCTTTTCAACCTATATGCAAAACAGATCAGCCGGGAGATTTGGAAAGGTAGAGAGTCAGAGAAAAGAGGAAGGCCTTCAACAAGGAAGATTGACATGCTCATTGTAACAATGTCAGAGATCACAGGCATACAGATCACAGAATCCAGATCTTTTGTTCCTAGGGCTGCTGATTTCTAGTTGACTCATTGCCACCTAACAACAACAAACAAAGGAGCAAATTAAATAGCATTTCCAGAGTTTCATGGATAGTATATGGTAGAGTTGATATCCATGTAAACTAGTTCTAAACTAAATCATACATTATTACCTTGAGAATAAACAAAGGTGCCTTTGACCTGAAGAATGCACCTCAGAAACCATAGTCTTTTATCTTGCATATCCCCATGGAATTAAGGGGTAAAAAACATACAGGACGTCATCTCCTCACCTCAACATCCCCTCAACCATATATACATGTAGAAATGATGCTGCCTTAAGTTCTATAATTTATACATTTAAAATACTATAATATATGGTATTGACGTTAGGTGCCATTGAGTTGAATATGACTCATAGTGACCCTATAAATAGCCAACCAGAACCTACGCTTTCCTCATATTTTCTGACACACTAAAGTCCATTGCTGAAATCATTATGTCAAGCCATCTTATTAGGGGTCTTTGTTTCCTCCGCTGACACTCCATCTTTCCAAGCATGATCTTTCTTTCCAAAGAATAGCCTTGCTTAGCTACATGTACAAAACTTGAGAGATGAGGCTTTACCATCTTTGCCTGTAAGGCGAACTCTGGCTGCACCTTTCCAAGACAGATCTATTTGCCCTTTTGGCAGTCCATGGAATATTCACTATTCTTCTCCATACCATACCTCAAAGACATCAATTCTTCTCTTATTATCTTTATTCATTGTCCATCTCTCTCATGCATAGCAGGTGATTGAGAAGCTCATGGCCTGATTTAGGTGGACCTTGTTATCTAGACTGACATCATTGCACGTTAGCATTTTGGAAAGGTCTCTGATAGAAGACTTCTCCAATGCAATACATTTTCTGATCCTGAGTGCTGGTACCAAAGATATTGATTGTTGATCCAACAAAATGAAATCATTGGCAGCTTCAATTATTTCTGTAGCTATTATGTTATCTGTTAGTCCTGTGGTGAGGAACTTCTTCTTCTTGGTATTGTGATATAATCCATACTAAAGGCTGTAGTCCTTAATCTTCTGTAGCAAATTTTCATGTCCTATTCAGTTTCAGTAAGCAAAATATTTTGGAAGATAATTTTTTTTTTTGGAAGATAATTTTAAAACAGCTAGAACTGTACAGTGACAGGGAACTATCAGAAGTTCAAGTTGGCTGTGGAACCAGGGATATCATTGTTAATGTTAGATGGACACTGACTGAAAGCAGAGAATACCAGAAGAATGTCTATTTGTGTTTTATGGGTTTGTTTTTTTCTTGTTTTTTTTTACTATATTGATGCTTTATTGACTATGTGAAGGCATATATGACTGCATGGCTCATAACAAATTATGGCTAACATTGAGAAGAATGGGAATCCAAGTCACTTAATTGTGCTCATATAGAATCTATACCTAGACCAAGAACCAAAAGAACACAACAAGGTTTAAAATCATGAAAAGTATGTGTCAGGGCTCTATCCTTTCTCCATGTCTATTCAAGCTGTCTGTTGAGCAAATAATTCATGAAGCTGGACTCAATGAAGAAGAAAAGTATATCAGGACTGAAGGAAGCTCATAAACAATTGGTGTTTTGCAGATGGCACAACTTTCAAAGATTATGCTTATGTCATTTACAAATGACATCTGTTTTCCATCTGTTTGCTTCTGCATTCTGTATGCTTCTGGAGCCTATATATTGGAGATAGATTTTAATCTCTAATATTTTTAAATTGTACATTTCTAATTCTTATGCTTCACTGCTTGTATCTATTTTTTAAGTAGATTTAAAAAATTGTATAAAAATGGAGGAACGTATCTTTATAAAGTCTCAGTGCACAAGAGAAGAGTTTAAGAGGAATTCTGAACATTGAGAATGAAGATGAAAGAAGATCAAGAAAATTTGTTGCTGTGCACGTTTGAGTCAGGATTGGCCTGTAAATGGACCCTCTGGTGGGTTTTCTGATGCAGTAATCATGCTGGAGACTTCCCATCAGTCTCCGGCAGAACAGCTGGTGGCCTCAAACCTCCTACCTTTGGGAATGCAGCACAGCTTCTTGCCACCAGAACTCAAAAAACACACTAGGCAGCTCAAATGATACACTAAGCATTCACTTCAGTATTTCAGTAGTCTCACTTCTGTTATTGCCAGTTCATTTATTAATTTGGTAAATGTTTAAAAATAATAATTAATACAAATTTTAAAACATGATAGGCATAGAATTTCAAATTGCTTCCCTAGTTTCTAAAAAACTGATTGTGCAATTAAGATGAACGAATTGAACATTAAACACATTTTTGGTTACCATGGAATGTATCATAAGTTTGCTCATATATTCCATCATAGTAACTATTCATCTCATTCAATGTTTAGAATTAAATATTAATATATTATTTAATCTGAAAAATGCTCCCAATTTTCCAACAAAATATGACCTCAGGAGGAAAAAATTTAATATTACATTAGCTTTTAGGCTAATAGAAATATATGAAGAAGAAAACAAACACGCCAAGAAGAGTCAAAAAGCATAAAGGGTAAAATTTCTTACCAAAGACTGTTATTAAATGATGTTGAGTCAAGTATCATTCCTAGCTACACTATGAACAACAGATCTGAACTCTATCCTATCCTGTGGCATCCTTAGTTTATAGTCTCTGACACATTCAAGACCATTACTATAGTCAGTGTCAATCCACCTGGTTGAGAGTCTTCTAATTCTTCTCAGTTCCTACACCATTTTAAGCATGGTGTCCCTCTCCAAAAAATAATCCCTCCTAGAAACATGTTCAGATTATGTGAGATGAAGCTTAATCATATTTGCCTCCAAAATGTACTCTGACTATACCTTCTCTAAGACTTAACTCTTTGTTCTTTTGACAGTGTAAGAAATATTCAGCACTCCTCTCCAGCACTGTAGTTCAAATGCATCAATTCTTCTTCTGCTGTCCTTAGTAATTGTCCAGAAAGTGACTGAAAAGACCATGGCCTGAATCAGGTGCACTTTTGTGCTCAAACTGATATCATTGCTCCTCAACAATTCAGAGAGGTCTCTGACTACAGACTCTCCCAGTGAAATATCCCTCCTGATATCCTCACTCTGTACAAAGTGTGTTAACTGCGGATCCAAGTAAGACGAAGCCTTTGACACTTTCAATCTTTTTTCCATCTATCATTATATTACCTATTGGTCCAGTGGTGTAGATTTTTGTTTTCTTGATGTTGAGATGCAATCCACAGTGAAGGCTACAGTATTAACCTTCTCTAGCCAGTGTTTCAAGTCCTCTTCACTTTTTAAAAAATTTTATCTTATTAATTTTAATGAACATTTACAGAGATTTTGGATTTTCATTCATTCATTGTTGCACTTTTTTCTTTATCCCCCTGGCCCCAGTATGCTCCTCTCTTTGAAAAGCAAAAGATAAACTTCTTTGTTGGTATACAATCACCCCCTGCCCCAAATGCACTCCACTATGCAACCTTAATTCTGGATTCCTGTGATAATCATAATATGCTATCATATATCACTTTCAAACTGTTCGCTCCCTTATCTGTTTCATCTTCACTTTCAGCAAGCAAGATTGTCATAACTGCATTACAATAGTTTTTGATGAATCTTCCTCCAATCCTGATGTCACTATCTTCTTCATGGAGCACAGCATATCAATAATTTGCTCAGAATACAGATTAAATAGGTATGCAGAAAAGATACAATCTTGATGCACACCTTTCTTAATTTTAAACCACGTATTGTTCCCTTAGTCTCAGCATACAGATTGAATAGATATGGAGAAAGAATATTGGGCCCCCATGGCTCTTTACATCTGTAGCTATGAGGCTAAAATAAATTCCTGTGAGAAAGTATGAGAGAAAATGCAATTATTTTCTAAAAATTCCTCCACATACTGATATGTATGTTTCAGTCTTCAGTATTTAGAAAATACCATGGAGAAATCTCTTTCAGATTATTTGGTTTGAAAATGGATTTTTAGAAACTATTAAAGAGAGAATAGATACTTAGTATAGTCAATCTCTAAGGAAAACAAAGAAGGAAGATTGAAAATAACTAGTAATTTAAAAGGAAATATAAAATTTCAATATTTAATTTTCAGTGTAGATATTTTATCGTTCCTTGCAAATAACTTGAAAATTCATTTACCATGATAATATAAAATATTAATATTAGAAATTTGGGGTGCTATATGTTTTAGCAAATGTAGTGTTGTTTTTCCAAGTCTAATAAAAATATGTGTTAATTCCTTCTTACTAATGTATAATAAATTTATTGCTTTCCAGTAATTCCTTCATAGCACAACACTATTAGAAATAGATATGTTATGCATGAATGATATATTATCTGGTGTTTTCAAAATAAAGCCTTACTAATATTTCAATTTTCCTCCAATATGATCTTTTAATTGACCTCCTTAATAAAACAAAATCCCTAAAAATGTTTTCCTATAATCATATTCTTGTTATTATTCATAGTGAAGTATTATAGATTTAATTTTTAGCAGGCAGCTTGTTTCGAAAACGTTGCAATGCAAAAGAACTTTTTTATTTTATAAAGAAAGTGTTGTTTAATAATATGAATTATTTATTCAAATTAAAATACAAAGTACACTTTCTCTTAGTTACCATTAAATACCAGAAATTTAAGAATAGGTAGGAATCTTTATTAACAGGCATTATTAAAGCATATTGCGGTATCCACATGAATAGGGAGTTGCACTGTTAACCCAAAGGTGGTGCCTCTTTCGTGGTTCGAATCCACTAGCAGCTTCATTGGGGAAAATGGGCAACTATCTTCCCTGTGATTTACAGCCACCGAGCACTCACTGTATGCTTGACTATGAGTTGGTGCTGGCTAAATGGTAACCAGATGAATGGCTTAAAGAATTGAAAAAGCATTATTTTATTGTTTTGGCTTTTGTTTTCAGGGGTTTTTGTGGTTTTGTTTGTTTCTGTAATATTATTGATGCTGTTGCTATGTGCTGTCCAGTGGGAACTGATTGACAGCTGACCCTTCAGTGGGTTTTCAGAGGCTCTAAATCTCAAGAAAGGAGCCTGCTCATCTTTCTCCTACAAACATTATTAAGTAGCCTTATAAAAGGGAGCTCTGGTGGCTTTATGATAGGGAGGTGTGCTGCCAACCTAAAGTCACATGGTTCGAATCTTCCAGCTGCTGTGGAGAAAAATAGGCAAGCTCCTCCTGTATGATTTGTTGTTGTTATTATGTGCTATCGAGTCACCTGTGACTCATGTTGACCCTGTGTACATGGTTTTACTCTGAAAACCTGGGGGAAGATCATCTAAGATAAAGTATCCTACTGAAGGACAACAACAAATCCTTAAGGAAGAAAACTGTTTAAGCACTTAGTACCCATTTGGTGGTCAATTTTAAGAATCAGTATTCATACACGTCATACCTAGAATCATGGTTATGTAAACCGTGGTAGCTTAGCCCTAGCAAACTGCACTGCTAACTCAAAGACTGCTACTTCCTGGTGGTTGGAATCCACCAACAATACCACAGGAGAATGACGAGCAATTTTCTCTTCTTGCAATTTACAGCCTGGGAAACTCAGTGGAAAGTCCCTCCTTGCTGGAACCTTTCTATACCAACCAAAGGCAGGTGGATTCAAATCACCAGCTTCTCTGCAACAGATATGGACGATCTCCTCTCATGTGAATGATAGCCTCTGAAAACTTGCTGGAGGGTTAGCTGAGTCATTTCTGACTCTACGGGACATAACAATGGCAGTTAGTTTGGATTTTTAATTTTGAGTTTTATGCAGTTAAATATGACCTTATGTTCCATGCCTGGCTATGTTTAATTATTCAGAGCATAACACTAATTTTTTTTAATAGGTAAGAGTCTTTTGTTCTCTTGCAGGTCATTAGCTCTTGAAGGAAGCAAAAGTTTGGGATGTTTGGGGTTTTTTACATTATTTTATTTTATATTGGTTTGCTCACAAGGTTCAATATATATATTGTGCATAACACTATAAATAACTCTGGAATCACAAACTGAAGCATAAAGACAAGAAAATGGAGGTGAGTACTTCTTATAAACAGATTTTAAGTATTCATAGGTCAATTGCTTTATGGTACCTGGGAGAAAAGCTTTAACAAGTTATATTGTTTTTGTTGTTGTTCATTTGATATTCCCCTATGTATAAGTATTTGTTGCTGTCCAGTATGTTGGGAGAGTTTTCAGAGACTATAAATTGCGTGGGAGGAGATTGTCCATCTTTGTCCCACAAAGCAGCTGCTAGATTTGAACCACATTCCTTCATACTGGCAGCACAGTTTCTTACCACTGGGCCACCAGAGCTGTCTCTTGAATAGTGTGTACACTTTCTCCAGCAGGAGCACCACTCAGAATTTTAAGACTTTCAGACATCATCACCTTTTGTCTTGTAGACTTTAAGCAAGTGTTTGTCTGAGGTCTGACAAAATGAGAAGGATGTTCAGTTTAAAATTATTCACACAGGCACCAACACATTCTGTACTTCTGTTCCTTTCTCTTATTGTTTTTGTTATGCAGAGTCAAGATACAACTTTTCACTTCTAAGGTCATACTTGTAATGAGGCTTGTCTTACTGGACAATGGATACAATGAAGGGAAAGGCAGTTCTTTGTTGTACAGAACTATCCTTGACATTTCTGTCTTCTTGAATTTCTTGGTCAACTTACCCATCAATCACTGTGAGAGTTATATAGTCTTTTATGCCTTCCTTACACCTCTCTAGATTTAACATAGCTTTTACTGTTTACATACTGTAACAGAATCAGAGAAAAAACAATGGGGAATTGACCCAATTTGAAGATGCAGGGATGAAAATTTGAAATTATACACTGTTGAGGCTTAGGAGACTCTGATAGTCTAGTGGTAAAGAACTTCTCTTCCAACCAAAAGACTGCATAGCAGAAAGATCGGTAGTCTCCTCCCATGCAATTTACAGCTTCTGAAAACTGGCTAGAAGGTCAGCTAAAAGTTGGTTCAGACTGAATGGCACATAATAATAACAAATTCAATGGCAGAGAGTAGAACATTAGAACAACAAAACTGTTCTCTTTTTGCAATCTGTCCCCACCCCCAATTAAGTAAGAACACCTCTTCAAGGGAGTTAAAAACTACAGGGGGATTATGTATTTCTTCATGTTTCCACCTTATCTGTGCATACTAGACAATACTAAGAAAACCACCAAATTCACTGCTAATTAGTTCTAAATCACAATGCTTAGCAAATTATTCAAGAAAGTGGGCTCTATGAAGAGGAATGTGGCATCAGAATTGGAGGGAGACTCATCAATAATCTACATTATACTGATGACACACCTTGCTTGCTGAAAGTAATGAGGATTTGAAGCACTGGTTGCAGAAGATCAAGGAATGCAGCCTTTGGTATGGATTGCATATCAATGTCAAGAAAACAAAGATTCTTACTATTGAACTGATAAGCAACATCAGGATGGATGGAGAGATTCAAACTGTCAATCACTTCATTTTCCTTGGATCAATAATTAACACCTTTAGTACCAACAGTCAGGCGATAAAGAGACACATTATTCTGGAAAAATCTAGAGTCAGGGACCTCTCTAAATTCTTTAGGAATAATAATCATGTCACTTTGAAGATTAAGGTACATCTGACTCAGGCCATGGTCTTTCTGATCACTCACTATGCACCTGAGAGTTAGACAATGAATAAAGATGACAGAGTAAGAATTAACAACTTTGAGCTCTGATGTTGGAGAAGAGCACTGACTATTCCTTGGATGGTCAAAAGAACAAACCGATATGTTTTGGAGAGGGTGCAGCCAGAGTGATCTTTAGAGGCAAGAATGATGAGGCTTTACCTCAATCACTTTGGGCATGTTCCTAGGAGGGGTTATTCATTGGAAAGGGACATGGTGCTGGGAAAGGTGGAGGAGAGTCCGTGAAGGAGAGGAAGATCCTCAACCAGGTGGATTGATGTGGTGACTGCTGCAATGGGCTCTTGTATGTCAGGAAGTGTAAGGATGGCACAGCATAGAACAGGGTTCATATCTTTTGTTCACAGGGTCACTATAACTCATACTGGACTCAACAGCACCTAACAGCAGTAACAAGTCAGACTGATCCTCCATCAGATTTCAGAGGCTGAGGCTCTTAATGAGAGGGAAATTCCAAGCTTTCTCCTTAGGCACCTCTGGTGAACTAGAACTGCCAGATTTGTGCAGCCTTTGAGTTAGGAGCTCAATACCCTCTGCATCATGTTACCAAAGTGAGAACCACATTGACCAGTTGAAGAAACATCAAACAAAAAAGAAACATGTAGAATCTGGTTGGGAGAATTGTAGCAAGGATGTTATTGGAGGCACTCTGTTCTTAGAACATATTCATTCAATCCCAATGTCCTACCACACCTCCTTGCTGAACAAGATGAGTAGCCACAATTGTTCTGAATAACAAATTTTAAAAAGTCATAACTAGTTAATTTGATACTTGAGTTGAAAACTATTTCTTATCTTCAGTTAAAAAGAAAGATTAGTGAAAAATTACTAAGGAGTTTTCTATCATTTTCCCTGGCTAGATCCACTTTTATAAGCTTTAAAATTTCCATGAAAAGTAAAGTTGTAGTTCTGCATAGTCTTGGATCACTACAATGCAAATAAAGAACAGGAGCTATGGATTTTACAATCTGGCAGATGATCTCAACTTATGTGCCAGGTAATTATTAGTTAGCTTGTCTCCCATAAGAACATGTTTCAGAAAGATCATTCACAACAAATTCACTGAAAAACACCAGTGAATAATCAAAGTTGCATAATGGGTTAGAAATGCATTTTGATAAAAATGACATTTTCTCCTAGCCTTGGAAATCAATAACCATACAAGATAAATAGAAATAGATTTCAAAATGGTTCTAATATCTCTAGGGCTTGCTATCTTGATTCTTTTTATAAGCTATATTATGTACCTATTGAACCAAATACATAAATATAGAGATGATAATGTTCTGACTCAAAGACAAATATTTTTATACTTTTACATATACTCCAATGCTTCATAATCAAGAAAGAAGATTTTCTAGCTTATTAATGTGTCTAAAATGTATATTATTTAAGTGGAAGTTTAGAACCGCTAGAGATTTCCTTATTTGAAAAAAAAAACCAAAACATTTCAAGAACATACTGCTGTGTTGTTAATTCTGGTCAAGTTGGCTCTGATTTCCAATGGCCTTAATGTACAACAGAATAAAATTCTTCCCAATTCTTCATTATCTTCACAGTCTCTGTAGTGCATAAATGCATTGCTTCTCTAATTGGTCATTGAATCTCCTTTTAAATCTTTTTATATTTTACTGACCTTTTCTTTTTCCAAGTATTATTTTCATCTCTAGCAACTAGGCCCTTCTGATAAATTGTCCAAAATATGTAAGAAGTCTGCACAGGCATCAGATTCACTACATCTGTGAAAAGAACCTCTGGAGAAGTTCAATGCCAGCAACCAAAATCAGGACAGGTGCAGACGGTAGAACAGACCATCAATTATTCATGTACAAGTTCAAATACAAGTTGAAGAAAATTAAAGCAAGTCCACTAGAACTAAAACATGACCTTAGTCTATCCCACCTCAAAAAAAAAATATCTCAAGAACCGGTTTGAGGCATTGAACACTGAGGATTGAAGACCAGATGAATTGCTGGATGACATTAAAGATCTCAATTCATGAAGAGAGCAACAGGATAGTACAAAGCCAAAGAGAAAGAAAAGACCAAAATAGATGTCAGGAGAGACTCTGCAGGGCAGGGGTGTGGGATCACACTAGAGCATGGAGAAGACAAAACAAAGGGAAGAGACGCTGAGGTAGAATGGACGAGCAGAAGATTTCAAAGGGCAGGTTGAGAAACAAAGCATTCTAATAGAATGTGCAAAAATATGTAGTTGGAGAATAAAAAAGGGAGAACTTGTTTGATATTTCTTACAGAGAGTGAATAACAAATTTAAGCTGTGAGTCACAGTGCTGAGAGATGTGATGGGGAAAATCTTAAATGGCCCAAGAAGTATTAAGGTATGTGGAGGGAATACATAAAGTCTCTGTACAAAAAAACAGTTGGTTGACACTGCAGTTTTTTAGAAAATAGCATATGATAGAGTCAATGATGATAAAAGAAAAAGTTCAAGCTGGAATGAAGGCATTAGAGAAAATAAGGTGCCTAGAATCCATGGTACACCAATTGACTGTTCCAAATAACAATTACAGCCCTGACCGTGGTCAGCAATCTGCACTAGGAAATGTAGATGACAGCTACCTGGCCAAATGAAGAGAAGAGATCTATATTTCTTCTCATTCCCAAGAAAGGTGAACCAACATAATATGTATTATTGAACAGTATGACTAACAACACACAGAAGCAGAATATTGTTGAAGATCATCCCCAAACAGAACAATATATTGACAGAGAACTACCAGAAGTTCAAGCGAGATTTAAAAGAGGCCATCCCACCAGCGATAGTAGTGTGATGTCAGACAAATCTTGGCTGAAAGCAGAGACTATTAGTACTTAATGCTTATTGACTATGCAAAGGAATTTGACTGTCTGAATCATGACAAACTATGGTTGACCTTGAGAAGAATTGGAATTCCAGAACACTTAATTGTGTTTATATGAAATCTACACTTAGATCAAGAAACTGTTGTCTAAACAGAGCAAGAAAACACACCGCATATTTTGAAATCAGTAAAGGCGTGTGTCAGGATTGTAACCTCTCTCCATACCTATTCAATCTGTATGATGATCAAATGATCAGAGAAGCTGATTAGATTGGAGGATCAGGATTAGGATTAGAGGAAGGCTCATCAACAACCTTCAGTATGCAGATGACACAATCTTGCTTGCTGAAAGTTAGGGGGACCTAAAGCTCCTGAGCAGAAGATCAAAGATTATAGCCTTCAATATAGATTACATCTCAATATCAAGAAAACAAAAATCTTCACCAGGGGACCAATAGCAACATCATGATAGATGAAGAAATGACTGGTGGTGGAAGCTACCAGCTACTCCGTGGGACAAGAGGTGACAGTTTGCATCTGAAAGATTTACACCTTTGCCAACACATGTGGAATGGTTCAACTGTCCTTTGGCGAAGCTCTGAGTGGGAGTAACTTGAAGATCATGGTACTTTTTTTGTTGTTGCTACTTTGGTTTTATCTTATTGGATTATCAGATTCTTTACATAGGTGGTAGCTTCAACCACAAATCATTTGATTGAAAGACAAACACCCTGACACTTGGGGCCGTTGAGTAAATTAATACATCAAAACGTCTTTGAAATGTCTAGTTATACATAATTATGCCCTTTAGTTTACAAGGAATAGTTCATCATCATGGTTCTAATGACCAGGTCTTACCCATGCATATTCATTCCCTGTGTATGTTCTAATTACACACATACACACACACACACACACACACACACACACACACACATTCTCGTGGTGAAGTTGACTTCAACTCACAACAACACTATAGGGGAGAGTAGAACTGTCCCTTGAGGTCTACAGGCTGAAAATCTTTGTGGAAGCATATTGCCACATATTTCTTCCTCAGTGCAGCTAGCGGGTTCAAACCATCAGCTTTTTGGTTTGTATCTGTGTGCTTTAACTGCTGAGTGAGCAGGTCTCCTAATACTAGTCTAACAATCAAGAAATTCTGGAGTTTTAAAAGAAATTACAAATAGAAGCACATCCACAGTCTAAAGTATTGCTGAAAAACAGGAGAAAAAAAATTATGGTTCCAAATATTTTTCATTTCTGTTAGAGCTTATGTATTATAAGTGAAATCCTGAACGTAATTGGTGGTCATTCACTGGAGTCCTGACTTTGCACTCACTATCCTTCAATTGCACACATGAAACACTGAACCTATTACTAAACTTGTGCAAGGTTGTATATGCTTTCGGTAATAGAACCTCCTATTTATATCTCTCTCTTTCTCTCTTCCTTTGTAATTTTTATCCATCTTCACTTTAAAAATCTAACAATATGAATATAATAACATAAATTAAATTAATTAAAGTAATAAAGCCACTGATTGAGACTTCAATTACATGAGGCATTTATGAACAGAATACCAAGGAATGAATCTTCTGTAATGTCTGAGATTTAAATATGCAAACTCCGAATTGAAGCAACTTCTTAGTATTTTGGTAAAGAACTATAGGTCTAGATGGCATGAAGCATAGAGTGTATGGTTGAAACATATTGTTACTGTGGCAGAAACATATTTCAGCTGTTCAGTTAGGAGATAGGGAGAAAAAGGAGGGATATTCTTGAAGTAACAGAGGATAATTTCTCTCCCTATATTTCGTTTTTTCTACTAAATGAATAGTGAATATAGTTGCTGAATTGCCATTCCATGCTATTGTATTATGGGACATTACTGGCTCAAAGATGGTAAGTATGTCTTTCCTTAATAATTATTTGTTAATATTAAATATATAAGAGGGAGTTTTATAATTGTAGAAAAAAGAAACATGATTATTATGCACATTTGAATCATTAAAATCATAACATTATAGTGACTTTACTAGTAAACTAGTTTTATTTCTTTGTGTAGATAAACTGAAGCCCAAAATATTTTTGGTCAACACATAGACACAAAGTGTTAATAAGTATATCAATCATTCTTTGAGTTCAAGGCAACACGAAGAAGACTTATTATAATTAAAATATTTTCTGGGAAGCTTATTATTATCTTTGCATAAATTGATCAAATGATCTACAGTTACCAAGAAGAACCCTGAGGGAAGAGAACATGGAATTACTGCATTCTTTTAAAAAGCAAAAGAAAACACTCTTTTCTAAAGTGCACATCACTCATAGACAAATACTACTACACTCATTAACTTACATGTTTTCCAGACAATGTTTTTATGTATGTGTCTGTGGTGGTGGTGGTGGTGGTGAGTACCATCTAAAAGGAACCAACTCATAGATACCTCTCCAGTAGGTTTTTGGAGATGATAAATCGCATGGAATGAGACTGCCCATCTTTCTCCTGTAGAGTAGCTGGTGGATCAATACCGCATATTTTTTAGTTGGAAGCTCAATTCTTTCCCAGTAAGCCATCTGCGGGTGGTATAAATATATATAGGGGATCAAATTATGAAAAATTCTTAACAATGAATAAACACTTTAATGGGAAGAATTGATTGGCCTGGGAACTCAGGAAAATAGATCCAGGGAATATTAAGGTCAATTAAAGGGTCAATATAAAGTCACTATTCTACATCCTACCTTAGTGCATAGAAACTAGAGTCTTAAAAGCTTGAGAGCTTTCATCTGGGGTACTATTATTAATCTTTTCTTGTCAAGAATAAGGAAAAATTGAGAAAAATCAAAGACTGTTAGTCTAAAGGACTAACAAACCATGTGAATTGCAGTGTCCAGGACCCTAAGGCTAGATAATTTAGGTGATGTCCAGCTATACGTGCTGACCACTATGGAAGAGATCACAACAAATCCTAGACAGAGTGGGGGAAAATGTGGGATTAATACAAAATCCTATCAACTCTAGATTAACTGATAAACTGGTGAACCCAAAATGTAATCATCCTTCAAGCCTGGAACTAAAATCACTCCCATGAGTTACTGTTTATTCAAATAATAGAACTACAAAGTGATCATTAATACAAGGAGTAAATGTACTCCTTTTGATGTATATATCACAACAATTCTGAAGTGAACATTTTTCCATTTGGATAAATTTTTTAAAGCATGCATTTCCAGGTTTTATAAGAGCCAATAAAATTCAACAATGGTGGAATAAATAAAAAAAAGGATAAAAAGGATGTATATATCATGAAACTGGAAGAAAGAATGCTGAATATTTATTCATTTTAAAATACCCTTACCGAAGACACTTTCAATTGTATGATATGCATCTGACAGTTGAGCAATGAATCAGAAACACTGAAGAAGAACTGATGTTTTCAAGTTCTGACACTGGTGAAGAATATTGAACACAGCACAGACTGCCAAAGGAACAAGTAAATGTATCTTGGAAGAAGTACAACCAGGCTATCATTAGAGGCGAAGATGAAGAAATTTTGTCTCACCTCCTTTGAATGTGTTGTTGGGAGGAGCCAGTCTTTGGAAAAGTAGAGGGTAAATGAACAAGAGGATGGTCCTCAATGAGATAAGTAGTCAAAATGACTATAACAGTGGGCTTTATAGCATGGCAGAGATTGTAAAGATGGTGTAGGACAGAGCAAAGTTTTAAAATAGCAATGTGTGTGTGTGTGTGTGTGTGTGTGTATAAACAAAAACCAATGAAATGAAGTAATATTTTTCCAAATGAGAGTAAGTATTCTAATTCTTATGTTAATATGGTGTTCTGCTGAAAAATATCCAAAAACAACTAGAACAGCACATTGACAAAGAACTACCAGATGTGCAGGCTGGGTTTAGAAGTAGCCATGGTACAAGGGACATTACAGCCAATGTTAGATGGATCTTGGCTGAAAGCAGAGAATACCAGAGGAATGTCTGCCTGTGTTTCATTGACTATGCAAAGGCTATGTGGATTACAACAAACTGAAGATGATCCTGAGAAGAATGGGAATCCCAAAACACTTGATTGTGCTTGTGCAAAACCTATGCTTGGACCAGGAGGCAATCATCAGAACAGAGTAAGGAAACACTGCATGTTTCCAAATTGGGAAGAGTGTATGTCAGGGATGTGTCCTATCTCCAAACCTTTTCAATTTGTATGTGGAACAGATCATCCGGAAGGCTGGGGTCTATGAGGAGGAATGTGGCATCAGGATTAGAGGAAGACTCATCAACAACCTGTGTTATGCAGATGATACAACCTTGTTTGCCAAAAATGAGGGTCTGAGACATTTGCTGCAGAAGGTCAAGGACTTCAGCTTTCAATATAAATGAAAAGTTAACATCAAGAAAACAAAGATTCTCACCACTGGGCCAATTGGCAGCATTATGATGGATGGTGAAGATATTGAGATTGCTAACATCTTTGGTTTGCTTGGCTCCACAATCAACACTCTTTGTACCAGGAGCCAGGAAATCAAAAGACAAATTTTATTGGGAAAATCTATGAACAGGATTCTCTCTAGAGTACTGAAGAGCAACAATGTCAGTCTGCAGACAAAGGTGCCCCAATCCAGGCCATGGTCTTCAGAATTACTTGTTATGCATCAGATAGCTGAAAAATGACTAGGGATTATGGAAGAAGAATTGATTTCTTTGTGTTGTGATGCTGGAGAAGAGTACTGTTTATCCCATAGGATGCTAGGATAACATACCCTGCTGAGGGTGAAATCAAGCTGCTCCTTGAAGGCACAAATTTTTAAGCTCTATCTGACATACTTTGAGCATGTTGCAAGGAGAGACCAGTCCTTGGAAGGGACATTATACTTGGGAGAGTGGAGGGACAGTACAAGAGAGAAAGACTCTTGATAAGATGGATTGACTCAGTGACTGGGGTAATGGCATTATACGTGTCAGAGACAATAAAGTTGGCTCACAATAGAGCAGGGTTCAGAGCTGCTGTATATACAATAGCTATGAGTTGTAAGTGACTCTATGGCACATAACAACAGGAACAACAACAACATGAATGGAACATATGCCACATAGGAAAATTTATACAGAAAGCAGTATATGCAGCTAGAGACTCAGGTGTTAAAAACATCATCCGTAGTTTGTTGATGTGAGAGCACCTTTCAGGATTAAAAGACTTTTTTCTTCCTTCCTGGTTATTCAGGCTTGCCTACTAGTTATCAAAGAATTTGCAAAGAATTTGCCAGGCTGGTGTTATGCCACTCAAAGGTAATCTTGTGATTTTTATTGACTCAAGTTGCTATAATCAAGGATACTTTAGGTAGAATATTAAACGATTCAGGAAGTATTAAAAGAAGATGGAAGGAATATACTGAGTCACTGTATCAAAAGGAATTGTCAGATACAGAAGAATTTAATGAAACAACATATGAGCAAGAGCCTCTGGCGATGAAGGAAGTAGTTCATGCTGCTTTGAAGGAAATAGCAAAAAATAAGTCCCAGGAATAGATGGTATGTATACCAACTGACATATTTCAGCTAGCAGATGCTGCCCTCGACGTGCTCACCAAGTTGTACCAAGAAATCTGGAGAACAACCATTTGGCCAACTGACTGGAAGATATCTATATTTGTTCCCATCCCAAAGAAGGGCGACCTAACAGAGTATGGAAACTATAGAACAATATCATTAATTTCACATGCAAGCAAGGTTCTACTGAAGATTATCCAAAAACGACTGGAGCAATACTTCTGCAGAGAACTGCCAGAAGTCCAGTTTGGGTTTAGAAGAGGTCGTGGTACTAGGAATATTGTAGCTAATGTTAGATGGATCTTTCCTGAAAGCAGAGGAATGTCTATCAGTGTTTCATTGACTCTGCAAAGGCATTTGACTGTGTGGATCATAACAAACTGTAGCTAACTGAGAAGAATGGGAATCCCAGAACACTTGATCATGCTAATGAGAAATCTATACTTGGACCAAGAGGAAGTCATCAGAATAGAGCAAGAAAACAACACTACATGGTTCAAAATTGGGAAGGGCGTACGTCAGGAATGTGTCCTATCTCCATACCTTTTCAACCTGTATGCAAAACAGATTATCTAGGAGGCTGGTCTCTGTGAGAAGAAATGTGAGGTTAGGATTGGTGGAAGATATATCAACAATCTGTATTGTGCAGATGACATAACCCTGTTTGCTGAAACTGAGGAGGACCTGAAGCTCTTGCTACAGAGGGTCAAAGACTGCAGCCTCCAATACGGATTGAGGCTCAGTGTCAAGAAGAAAAAGATTCTCACCACTGGACCAATTGGCAGCATCAGGATGGATGGTGAAGATATTGAAATTGTTCACAACTTCAGTTTGCTTGGCTCCAGAGTGAACACTCCTGACACCAGTAGCCAGGAAATTAAAAGATGTATTGCGATGGGAAAGTCTCCTGTTAGGGACCTTTCCAAAGTTCTGAAGAGCAATGGTGTCTCTCTGGAGACTAAGGTGCTTCTGATACAGGCTCTGGTCTTTGTTATCACTTGTTATGCATCAGAAAATTGTACAATGACTAGGGAGGATAGAAGGAGAATTGATGTCTTTTAGCTGTGGTGCTGGAGAAGAATATTGAGGGTATCATGGACTGCTAGGGAAACAAACAGATTCATCCTGGAGAGGGTTAAACCAGGCAGCTCATTGGAGGCTTCATTCAACATACTTTGGACATGTTGTAAGGAGGGACTGGTCCTTGGAGAGGGATATCATGATTGGTAGGGTAGAGGGACAGCGCAGGAGGGGAAGGCCCTCTATGAGGTGGATTGATTCAGTGACTGGGATAATTGGGATGGGTGTATCAGAGACAGTGCGATTGGCACAGGACAGAGCAGAGTTTAGGGCTGTTGTACATCGGGTCACTATGAGTCGCAAGCAACTCGATGGCACATAACAACAACAACAACAACAAATGTCCCTAAGACTTTCCTTTAAAACCATGTCTAATCTTGCTTCATACACACATCCAGACTTGTAACATTTAGGTGAAGAAGAGGAAATAGCAGCCTTAACATGATAAATTATTCCATTTCTAAACTGACAAGTGTTTAGACCTCTGACACAAGGGTTGTCATGCTTATTAACATTTGAGCAGACAATTGATTATCACCAAGTAGCATTAATCTCAGTATGCATCTCATCTGTCATGAGATAGCAGTAGTTCTATAAAATATACATTTGGCTTTTTTTTATTTTGAAGTAAACTAATAATTTAACCTGGAATAGAAACTCTAGCAGCCTAGCCTATAGGGAGTTTTGCTGCTGATTCTTAGAAGGTACCTTTCAGAGGGTTTGAATCCCCAGGAGTTCCATACAGAAAGATGCACAATCCACTCCTGCATGGTTTACTGCGTCTCGAAAAGCCACTGGAGGGTTAGCTATGAGTTGGAGTTGGTTACAACTCAATGGCAATGAGTTGGAGGTTTTAATCCATTCATGCAATCACCTCAATCTTCGTCTAATCTAGTATCCTCATGGGTAAGAGGCAAAAAAAATGCCTATTCCAAATAGAATACTTGGTTCACATAAAGATAAAAGGAGAGTGAATGTATGGCATGGGAATTGGGTACTGACTGCAGAATACAAAATCATATGTTCCTGGTGAACTTGAAGAAACATGACAGCCAGGCTGGGTCCGAGAGGTCTAATAAAAGACATACTATAAACCTGATCTACCTGTCGTACCCCATGGTGTGAAAATTCATCTGGAAATGTGAGTTGTGTCATGTGCCATCAAGTCACCTGTGACACATAACAACCCTGTGTACAATAGTTCTGAAGCCTTCCCAGTCCTGAGCCAGTTTCACTGACTCCAACACACCTACATCCATTGCCCTAGTACCTGTATTAATCCAGGGGCTTCCCCATCTATGATCCTCCACCCTTCCGAGTACGATGTCCTTCTTCAAGGACTCATTGCTCCTGTCCACATGCCCAAATTATGTGAGATGGACCTTCAAAATCCGTGCCTACAAGGAGAAACTTGACTTCATCCTCTCCAAGACAGACCTGTATGTTCTCCTGGCTGTCCATGGTATGTTCAGTACTCTTGGAATATGAGTATTTTTTATTTATTCATACCAGTTTCTCAAGTTTATCTCTTCAGTTACCCCTGCTTTCTCTAATCCCTAAATTAAAATGCACTTTGATTTACATATTTGTGTATCACTACTTAGATTTGACATCTCTTTTTTAACCTGGAAAAAAAAATGTTAAAAGATAAAAAAATTTTGAAAACTAAATGCAGTTTGATTTTTCACAATCTGATTTCTTCATGATATTTTGAGTTTTACAGATGAATTTGATTCTTGAGCTTGTCCGGTCCTCTTTGACACCACTATGCCTCCCAGGGTATTGTTAGCTTTAGAAGACAACCCACAATCGTTCTCTGTCTTTACCTTTGTTCCCTTTAGATAGCAAGACAAACTATAACCTCGGTTCATTTCACCTTTATATTTTACTTTCATATGTCTTGTATGTTTTGACTTCGTGAATCACAACAAGCTATGGCTGACTCTGAGAAGAATGGGAATCCCAGAACATTTGACTGTGCTAATGCGAAACCTATACTTGGACCAAGAGGCAGTTGTCAGAACAGAGCAGGGAGACACTGGATGGTTCAAAATCAAGAAAGGGGTCCGTCACGGATGTATTTTGTCTCCATACCATTTCAATCTGTATGCAGAACAGATCATACAAGACACTGGGCTGTACGAGGAGGAATGTGGCATCAGGATTGGTGGAAAAATCATCCACAACCTGCATTATGCAGATGACACAACCCTGCTTGTGGAAACTGAGGAGGACCGGAAGTGCTTGCTGCAGAAGGTCAAAGACTGCTGTCTTCAACATGGATTGAAGCTCAACATCAAGAAAACAAAGATTCTCACCACTGGGCCAATTGGCAGCATTAGTATGGGTGGTGAAGAGATTGAGATAGTTAACAGTTTTAGTTTGCTTGGTTCCACAGTCAACACTCTTGATACCAGCAGCCAGGAAATCAGGAGATGAATTGCATTGGGGAGCTCAGCTGTAAGCAACCTCTCAAGAGTACTTAATAGCAATGATGTCAGGCTGGAGACTAAGGTGAACCTGATTCAGGCTACAGTCTTTTCAATTATGTGCTATCAGAGAGTTGGACAATGAATAGGGATGATAGAAAGAGAATTGATGCCTTTGAGTTGTGGTGCTGGAGAAGAGTGTTGAATATACCATGGACTGCTAGGAGAACAAACAGGTTTATCCTGGATATGGTGAAGCCAGAATGCTCCTTGGAGTCAAGGATTCTGAAGCTTCATCTGACATACTTTGGGCATGTTGCAAGGAGTGACTGGTCCTTGGAGAAGGACATCATGTTTGGGAGAGTGGAGGAAAGGATGACCCTCGATGAGATGGATCGATTCTGTAAGTGGAGTGGTGGAAATGAGTGTGTTTGAGATGGCGAGATTGGCACAGGTTATAACATCATTTAGGGCTCTTGTATATAGGGTTACTATGAGTCGCAAGTGACTCAACAGCACACAACAACAACATGTCTTGTTTCTGTCTTCTCTTTTTCTCTTCTTTTTTCCTGAATTTTCTTGTAAATAAAAGAAATACAATTGACCACCTGTTGTCTGACAATTTCTATGTCTACTGCCTGGCATGAATAGAGCTAAGAAAGACACAGCAAGGTGAGGAACAGAAGGGATGGCTTTGTTACTAGCATACATGAGCTGAAACACATGGAGGGAACCTCCCTCAAATTGTGCCTGAAGCCAGGAACTTTCCAGACTTATTTTTTAATATAGGGCTTATATCATAATTAAGTTTTACATAATATAGTCTATAAGATAAATATGCTCAAGCATAGCTGAGATCATGAGGATGGCATAGGAGGTGGCCATGTTCAGATCTGTGGTCACATGGTCTCTATGTGTTCGCCCAGGTGATAGTACGTGCTTAAAGGGCTACCAAAGTGTTGGTCCTCAGCATGTTCAGAATATGGCACCTCCACCCAGAGGAGAGGATCTTACTATGCTAATAACCTTTATTCACCTAGATTCATTACATTATCAAAGTTTATGGGTCAGTCACTGATGAGTAATGATCTAAGGGGTGTCATGAGCCTCCTGATGGGTGTGAGGTTTCATAAAGTGTTACAACTTTGTTCTCTCTCTTTATCTGGTGCTGGAGGAACACAGGAAGAGTAAATTCCTCAGGAAGGAGTGTTTTATACAGTGAGAGGGGATAATTGGCATCACATCCTTGATTTAATCAGTGTTGGTCATTAGTCCAGACAACCATCATGATCTGCCAGTGGTAATTTTTAGGAAGACAACTATAATTAGACAAGGGTGTTGTCAGCAGCAATGTGAGGTCTGCATATCCTTGCTCCTTAATCAGAAAATAAGGAGTACTGAGGAATTTTATCTTCAACACATAACTCAAAAAAGGAGGGGGCAGGTAGCAAGAAGCTCTGTTTAGTGTATCTTATACTGCAAAGAGACAAAAAGTCAACAATATATAGTTAATTACACCATGTCAACCACATGATCTTCCTATAATAACAATTCTGTGATAATGGATTAGACAAAGCTTTAAGATTCCTTTATACACTAGAATAACTATTATTTTTTTTTCTAAATTGAGATAATAGTATAATATTACCAGCTGGGATTAACAATAAACAATACCCTAGAGAAAATGCCTTGTACAAGAAAAAGAATTAACTGTCAAATCTGCAGATAGGGGGGAGTTCTGCACCAGTTATTTTTAACCCCTAAATTGAATCGCCAGTTTGCTTATTTTTCTCAGCTCTTTTTCATTAGTGTCAAATTAGGCTATGATTTGTTCTTCTTTGTTCTACAATGGCTGCAGGCATGTTCAGAAGTAATGTCACTGACCATATCCTAAGGGACCGTCAAAATTCTTTCTGTATCTACTGATCAGAAACTCCTGACTTCATGGTTGACTGACAGGCAATCACTGCCAAGTAAGACTTTTACTAACAAATTCCACCCAATGGTTGTCATAAAGCAGATTTGAAAACACATTCCAGAAACACTAAAAGTAGTACTGATGGAGATTAGAGTTATCTGATTAAATAGGTACATAAAAAACAAATCCTTCTATACATAGGCAAAATCTTTCTTTGGAGCAAAAGGTGTTTTGTACCAACTGTGCCTAATGCAGTGTAGCATTCAGTTTCTTGACTGCTGCTTCTATGTAAGTTGACTATGGATCTGAATAGAATGAAATCCTTGACAACTTCAATCTTTTCTCCACTTATTATGGTGCTGGCTGTTGCTGCAGTTAAGAGGGCTTTGTTTTATTTAAAGTAAAAAGTATAGTGATGGCTGTAGTCTTTCATTGCCTCAGTAAATGCTTTAAGTACTCTTCATCGTCAGCAAGCACGGTTGTATCATCTGTATGTCACAGGTTTCTAACGATTCCTCCTCCAATGTTAATGCTATTACTAGTTGTTGCTAGGTACCATGCCAACAATGATTCAGAACAGCCCTATGGCCAACAGATTAAAATCGTGATTTATCCTGCGCCTTCTTTGCCCATCTCTGCCATGTTCAAGTCCATTGTGTCCTTTCATATAGCCTAGTGTTTCAGTTTATTTGCTCATAAATATGAGAGGATACAGCTGTGATTCAAATCTTTCTTGTTTTTAAACTGTGCATTGTCCCGTCTCAATATCTGACTCTTTTTCTATGTACTGTTCCTGCACAAACACAATAACATATTCTGCGTTCTCGTTCTTCATAAAGTTATTAATGACTTGTTACAATCCACATTATTTTTTGTACTTGTTATAATGGAATTCTCTTACCTAATCAATAAAAGTACATTAGGACATTGTTCTGGTTCAAACAAGAGCCATCTAACAGTAGCAATGATATAATTCATTCTACATTTCCTTTTGAATCTGGGTTAGATTTACAGCAGTTATTTGTCAGTATATTGTTGAATATGTGTTTCTCCTAAAATTTCTTTGTATGATATTAGTTGGTATTTGATAAATTCCCTATTAATCTTTTTTTGGAAGAGGTTCAAACATTAATTTCTTTCAGTGTGTTGGCCAGGTAGCCATCTTCCAAAATTCTTGACTGAGATGAGTGAGCCCTTACAGCAATTCATCTATTTGTTGAAACATATGTTATTCTGTCAATTCCTGAAGTCTTATTCTCCCCTAATTCCTTTAGAGCAGTTTAGACTTTTCTTCAATATCATTAGTTCTTGACCATTTTAACCTCCTGAAATGGTTAAAAGTCAACCACCTCTTCTGTGTATTATGATTTTATGTGTTCCTCTCATCCTCCTTAATGCTTCCTGTACTCAATATTTTAACCAATTAACCCTTCAGTATTGCAACTTGAAACTTACATTTTTGTTAAGTTCTTTCAGCGTGAGAAATTCCAGAAGGTTTTTATTTCTAACTCCTTGTCTTTGCCTGTTTCATTGTAACACATTATAATACCCTAAGAGCAAGTTCGTAGTGACTATAGGGTCATTTTATGAGTCAGAATAGACAAGGCTGCAAACCACTACTACAATAGATGATTAAGTAGTTGTTTATATAATAAGTGCATGTTGCTGTTGTTGTTGTGCATGTGCAGAATAAATATTTTATTGAGCGTGTAAATGAATTGATACCGTTGTTAGGTGGCATCTAGTTGATTAACACCATTACGACCCTGCGAACAACAGACCCTTGCTCTATGCTGTGTGAACCTCCTAATCTCTGATATGCTCAGACCCATTGTTCCATTCACTGGGTCAATCCATCTTGTTAAGGGTCTTCTCTCCTTCTCTAACCCTCCCTCTTTGCCAGCATGATGTCCTTTTGCAAAGACTGATCCAACTAGACAACATACCCAAAGTTTGTGATATGGAATTTAACCAAACTTGTCAGTAAGGAGCACCCTGGATGAACTTTTTCCAAGAGAAAAGCCTTTTTTTGTCAGTCCATGAGATATTCAGTACTCTTCATCAGCACTATTGATTTTTCTTCTGTCATCTTTAGCATTGTCTAAATTTAAGATGCAGAGGAAGTAACTGAAAACACAATGGTTTGGATCCAGTATACCTGCACCTTTAAACTGACATCTTTGCTCATTGACATTTGGACTGGTCCTTGACAGTGGATATTTCCCAAAACAACTGCATTTAAAAAAAATAAAACAAAAAAAAAAAAAATAAAATAAAACAAAACAAAAAAAGATTATTATTTCTTGACAGCTGTTAAATTGAAAACAGTTCTAGTTTTGCCACTTAGAATCATTGTAGGTAAATACTCAACTATTCCAATTCTATCTCATCATCTCTAAAGTGAAAATATTGCCTTCCTTTGCAGCTTTATTCTGAGTATTGGAAGAGACAATGGATCCCAATGGATTTCATCTACAGAAAATGTGTTGCTTATAAAAGCTTGTTTTATAAAAGTGTGCAGCTACTACTTCATTAAATTATCTCCAATATACTTTATCTCTTAATTTTATTAAAACTGGAACATCCTCAATGTAATCTCATTTTTAATTGAGAATTTTAAAAACTGAAATGGATCTAAGGCAATAAAAGAGAACATAACATCTAAATTAGATATGAAAGGGATTTTTTAGATGCATAAAGATTTCAAGAATTTTATATTTTAATAAATTTTTTAAATGTTAAAAAAATCTTGTAACAAAACATGACGTGTGTGTGCCACACACATATTTCAGTTAGAAAAGGATAATTCTGGAGCGTCACGTAAAGATTCAATGGATATTTTCAGTATATATCAATTTAGAAAAAACCTTACATATGACTGTCATAGTAGTTTTTAAAATATATAAAAATATTCTTATACAGTTCTGAATTTTATTAACTTTCTTGTTGAACTTTCCATTTCCAGATGTGGAAGAACTTTGAAATACAAAGCAAAATGAAACAAAAAATCCCAGAAACAACAAGGTTTTCAGAGAATAAACCTAATAGTATTAATAGTTTTCATCTGTTCAAATAAACGTTTTTAAAAATTTTATTTCATTAATTTTAATGAACATTTATAGAGATTTTTGGATTTCCATTCATTCATTGTTGTACTTTTCTCCCTGGCACCCCTCCCCCCCAGTTCACCCCTCTCTTTCAAAAGTAAAATAAAATTCCTTCATTGGCATACCAAGTAAACTTTTAAAACAGTTATCTATTGTACTAAGCAGGACTGGCATCCACTTAGTAAATAACATGCCTCCAGAAACCCTATGAACTTTGAAAAATGTTCATAGTTGTAGAGGGGCTGTAGGTCTTTTGTTCATAGGGTCACTATGAATAGTGCTTGACTAGAAAGCAATCAAGAAAACAACAACAGGTGATACAAAAGATAAGAGACTAGCATCAGTGCACTTGCATACTACTTTTGCTATCTTGTTGTTGTTATGTGCCCTTGAATTGGAACTTGCTCATACCTGACCCTGCTGTAGGTTTTCAGAAGTTTTAAATGACACAGGAAATTGCCAATCTTTCTCCCAGGAAGGCGCTTGTGGCTTTGAATCATACACTTTTGGATTGGCAATATGGCTGCTTACCTCCAGGCCTCAGAGCTCCTGTTCCTATTGCAGCCCTGCTAAATGTATGTTTTCAATTAAGTACTTGAATCCTTTAAAAGTATCTGTTAATTGTATAGTCTCCTAAATCCAATGCAAAATCGTTAGACGCATGCTTACTTCTATTTTTGATAATTAGTAACTCATCTTTCATTTCACAACTCTGATTGATAATAAATGTGCCAATGAACTTTTATGAGAAGAACAACTTCTAGAGTAAGTGAACTTGGTTAGCTTGATTATCCTGACCACATGGAAAAGTGATCTTTTACCTAAGATGTTTCACACTGATATTAAGATTTTTTACACAACAAACAAAAACCTCCCAAAATGCTTTGTCAGTTTGAAATAGTAACTAATTAACTTACTACAGTTAAATGAGAAATGTATAATGCCTTTTTACTTCTTGCTTTATCACATCTGAAAATACTTTAAAACAACTTAATGCTCCATTAAAAAATGAATAATTCGTTTTTATTGGTTTGCTTATAAAATTTGTATACCTAGTGTTTCATATAATCATTCTCAAGCATTATGTATTACAAAAATTTTTTAAAAGGTGGATGGCTAATGTTGACAGTCTAAATAATGTCTAAAAGCAAAAATAAAAAAAGAAAGGAATATATGATTAAGCATTATTTGTATAACAGTCCAGAAAAGAGGTTCATAGCAAAGTGGACTGGTTTGAGGAAGGGAGGAAATTATGTAGCAATGAGTGAATATTTTTTTTAAAAAGTGAACTGAGGGAGGAGGGAAGAAGGAAAATGTGGCACAATGAATGACTGAAAATACAACTTTTCTGTAAACGTTCATTAAAATCACAATAAAACATTAAAAAAAAACCAGAATCAATGCAGGCATATTTCAGAGACATTATGAGTCCAGTTCCAAATCAGTACAATAAAGCAAATGTTGCAATTAATAAAGCAAGTTACAGGATTTTTTTTGTTTTGTTTGTATGTGTACCGTCAAATCAGATCTGACTGGTACAGGAGGAAACTGGCCCTCCTTCTCCAGTAGAGCATCTGGTGGATTCAAACCACATACCTCTCAGATTGCAGTGAAGCTTCTTGTCACTAGGCCGTGTAGATTATAACAGACTATGGCTAACATTCAGAAGAATAGGAACCCCGAAACACTTAATTGTGGTCATATAAAATCTATACCGAGATAAAGAAGCTGCTTTCTTAACAGAGCAAGGAGACACTACATGGTATAAAATTAGTAAGAATGTACACCAGAGATGTATTCTTTCTCCATATCTATTCAATATGTATTTGTTATGTGCTGTCGAGTCGCCTGCTTGAAGCTGGACTCTATGAAGAAGAATGTGGCATCAGGATTGGAGGAAGGTTCATCAACAAAATGTGCTGTGTAGATGACAGAACCTTGCTTGTTAAAAACAAAGGGGACCTGAAATTCTCGTTGCAGAAGATTGAAGACTAGAGCTTGCAATATGGATTGCATCTAATATCAAGAAAACAAAGGTCCTTGCCACTGCATCAATAGGCAACATCATGGTAGATGGAGCAAAGGTTGAAACTCTCAATGATTTCATCTTATTTGGATCCACAATCAACATGCGTGGTACCAGCACTCAGAAGATAAGGAGATATATTGGTTTGGGCAAGTCCACTGTCAAAGATATCTCCAAAATACTGAAGAACAGTGATGGCAGTTTAAAGACTAAGGTGTGTCTGATTCAGGCCATGATCTTTTCAGTTACTTGCTATGCATCTGAGAGCTGAACAATAAATAAGGATGATATAAAAAGAATTGACACCTTTAAGTTTGTTGTGTGGAAAATATTGAATATCCCATGTACTGTCCAAAGAATAAACAGGTATGTCTTAGAAAAGATGGAACCAGAGTGCTCCTTGAGGCAAGAATGGACAAGCTTGTCTCTCATAGTTTGTTGCTGTTGTTATTGTTCTGTGCCCTTGAATTACCTGTGACCCATAGCGACCCTATTTACAGCAGCTCTGAAGCCTGCCTTGTCCTGAGCCAATCTCACTAATTTAGACCAACCCTATTTCCTCAGTCTAGGAGAGTCTATTCCTTAGAAAAAGATATCATGCTCAGAAGAGTGGAGACTCAGCAAAAGAGAGGAAAACCCCCATCAAGATGTATTTACATAGTGACTGCAGCAATGCATTCCAGTGTATCCAAGATAGTGACGAAGGCATAAGATAGGATGGGATTCAGGTCTGTTATTTATAGGGTTGCTATGTGTTGTACTCGACACGAGGACACAAACATCATGAGATACATATATATATGTATATACACATACATACATACATACATATTTTTCATAGAGAATTGCATTATTAACCTAAAAGTAGCACTTCTCTTCTGGTTCAGATCTACCAGTGTCTCTGAACAAGAAAAATGGGCCATTTCCTCTCATGTTATTTATAACTTTAAAAAATAATTCTGTTCCAAGCAATCCTGCTAAGCAAGGAATTGATTTTGACTTGACAAATGGGTTGACTGAGTGAATCTGTCTTGGTCTAGAAGTGCTGCTGAAACTTGTCCACCTTAAGGGATCCTGTTGGTATTTAAAATATTGTTGTCAGGGCTTCCAGAACTACAGTAAAACAAAATCTGCCACAGTATGACAAAGTGACAGATGAGTGACAGGAATCAACCCATGTTAGCAAAAATTCTCCAAAATCACACATATTTGCTGCATGTGCAGTTTTTAATTCACTGAAAATTCTTACTCCATCTTCTTAATACCACTAACAAGTGAAATGCTATTCACAGCAATCTTGTAGAACTGCCTTTATGATTTCCAAGGTTGTAAATCTTTATGAAGGCTATTGTTATGTGTTGTTGAGTGACTCATCTCTGAGCCTCTGGAGAGTCTTCAGAGGCTGTAATTCATATGGAAGGAGATTATCCATCTTTCTCCTATGGAGCGGCTGGTAGATTCAAAGCATGTGCTTGTGGTCTTGACAGAACAACCCCTTACAAGTAGGCCACCAATAATTTCTTTATGGAAGCATAATCCATCATATTTATTCCATGGAGTGACTGGTGGGTCTGAACTCCTGACCGTTAAGATTGTTGTTGTTATGTTCCATTGAGTCAACTTCGACTCACAGTGACCTTAAGCACAATAGCTCTGAAACCTTCTCTATCCTGAGCCAATCTCACTGTCTCCAACCCACTTACCCTCATTATCCCAGTTAGTATATAAATCTATCTCACCCAGGGTCTTCTACTCCTGTGCTGTCCCTCTACCCTTCCAAGCATTGTGTCTTCTCAAAGGACTAATCCCTCCTGGCCCCATGCCCAAAGTATGTTGTGCTTTGGAGCCTCTAATAAGTACCTTGGTTTCACCCTTTCCAGGACAGACATGTTAGTTTTCTTGCTGGCCCGTGGTATGTTCCAGACTCTTCTCTAGCACTACAACTCAAAGACATCAATTCTTCTTCTGCCATCCGTAGTCATTGTCCAGCTCTTTGATTCATAGCAAGTAATTGTGAAGACCATGAGCTGTATCAGGCTCACCTAAGTCTCTAGACTGACATCTCTCAGCAATCTAGAGAGGTCCATACAGAAGATTTTCCTCATGCAATTAATATTTTGATTGTGACTGTTGCTTCCAAGAGTGTTGAGTGTGGAAGTGAGCAAGCTAAAATTGTTAATAATCTCAGTCTCTTCTCCATCTATCACAAGGCTGCCAATTGGTCTAGTGGTGAGAATCTTCATATACTTGATATTGAGCTTCACACTGCCACATTGTAGACTCTAGTCCTTGACTCTCTGCAGCAAGTGCTTTAGGCCTTCAGTTTCAGCAAGGAAGGTTGTGTCTTATTCATAATGTAGGTTGTTGATGAGTTTCCTCCAATCCTGATGTCACAGTCCTCTTCGTAAAGTTCAACCTCCTGTATAATCTGTTCTGCATATAGATTGAAACATTATGGAGACAGAATGCATTCCTGACACACTCCTTCATTGATTTTGAACTATGCAGTGGTTCAGAAAAGAATGAGAGACTGTTAAGATTAGTAGCAGAATAAACCATTGCACCACCAGTGCTTTTTTGTTGCACAGGAGCAAAATAAATCCCCAAAACAAATAAAACAAAAAAAGAAATCATAAAATCAAACCTAGCACTATGGTCCTCCACTGGGTTTCCAAGGCTGTAAATCGAGCTTTACAAGATATTTCCCATCTTCCTCACATGAAGTAATTGATGGATTTGAACTTCTGATCTTTAATTAGCAGCATAATATGTATCACATTGTGCCACAAGAGCTCTTTCTGGAACTAAATTAAACCAAAATAATAACTCCATGCATTTGTTGCCAAAACACAACATAACAATCACATTTAGGAGCTGACATTGTTCATAACCTGGGGACTGCCTTTCACAGAGAAAGCTCTATAATTACTATGTTGTTGTTGTTCAGTGCCGTCAAGTCGCAGGCAACTCATAGCGACCCTATGAAGGAGAGTCCTCGATGCTTGGGTGCCTTTCATCCTCTCTCCAGGTTCATAGGGTTTCTGGAGGCAAGCTATTACAGAAGTGGATGCCACTCCTCCTTCCAAGCTTGTTTTCATCGGGGAGCCCCACCCCACTCTCTGTCCACATTGGGTAACCAGCCATTAACGCATTTGACACATCCGTGTCACAGTGTTCAGCCTCACAGCAACCACAAGTGACTGCTGTATGGCAACTTGTACACCAGGGCTTTACCACCTAGAAGAATGTCTGAACAAAAACAATGAAACACTGTCCTGAGGGCCTCAGGTCTTAGGGTCCTACTGTGTCTTAGCAGCCCAGCACGCCCAAATGCTGGAAACTCTCTGCCCCAGACTCCCATTCATCTGGCAAGTCCGCTCTGCCAACCCCCTCATGAGCCCTAAAAAAACCACCGCACTTGCTCAGAGTCCTCTAACCTACCTTGCCTCCAGCTAATTACTATAAAAAATGAAATAATCACATTTTTAAGCTAAATCTAAAGGGAAGGAGTTAATTGACTGTAAAGTTAAGTGTTTTGTTCTGGATTCTGTCCTTAATTAGCTCTGTGAGCTTTGGCCTTCTCTACAAATTCTTCTTTTTTTAAGCAAAATAAGGGAGCTCTGATGACAAAATTCATAGGGTGGTGCACTGCTAACCTGATGGTGGTACCTCTGGGAAATGCAATCCACCAACTGCCCCTTATGAGAGTGACGAACAATCCCTTTTATGTGAGTTATAGCCTCTAGAAACCTACTGGCTGGTCAGCTATGAGTTGGTTCTGACTGAATGACAAAGAGTTTGTACCCAGTGAAGATTGTGAGTATTGAGCAGGATAGAGCATAATTTGAATCTGTTGTTCACTATTAGTCATGACAACAACAAAAGTAGTAATATACTCAATACCTTTTATAAAAAAACATAAACACAGGCTATACACATGGATTTCAATTCATTGTTTGCACAAGAATCATATTGATTACATCTGTGGAAGGAACCATTAAAGAAGTTCAATTATCAGCAGTGAAAATTGGCTGCATTCTGATTGTGGACTAAACCATCAACTACTCACAAGCAAGTTAAAATTAAAGCTAAAGAATGTCTTATCAAATGCACAGGAATCGAAATTTCATCTTGAGTCTATCCCCCTGAATTTAAAAACCAACTCAGGAACAGGTTTGAGGCTTTGAACCCTAATAAGCAAAGACAAGATGAGCTATGGGAAGATAACAAGACTGTCCTTCATGAAGAATCCGAAAGCTCATTACAACATGGAGGAAGAAGATAAGACCAAAATGGATGTCAGAAGAAACTCTGAATATTACATTAGAGAGCCAAGAAACAAAAGAAAAGGGGGGAAAAAAATCAAGAAGTTAAGGACCTGAGTAGAAGATTTCAAAGGGGAGCTCAGGAAGAAAAAGCAAACTACTATAATGAAATGTAAAAGGAGCTATAGTCCTAAAACCAAAGGGCAAAACTCACTCAGCCTTTCGTAAGCTGAAAAAAACTAAAGAATAAATTCAAGCCATGATATTGAATGATTCAAGAAGCATTAAAAGCAGTCGGAAGGCGTATACAGTCATTGTACTAAAAAGAATTGGCTGACACAAGAATTTCAAGAAACAACATATGAGCAAGAGGTAATGGTGATGAAGGAGGAAGTGCAGGCTGCTTTGAAGGACTGAGAAAAAAAAATAAAGCCCCAGGAATTGATGGAATATGAATTGACATATATAAGCAAACAAATGCTGCCCTGCATGTGTCCACCAAGTTGTGCAAAGAAATCTGGAGGACAACTACTTGACCAACTGAGTGGAACAGATCCATATTTATTCCCATTTAAAAAAAGTGATCTGAGGGAGTGTGAAAATTATTGAACAGTATCACTATTATCACATGAAAACAAAATCCAGATGAAGATTATCCAAAAATGGCTGGAATAGTATATTGACAGAGAACTACCAGAAGTACAAGCTAGGTTTAGAAGAGGTTGTGACACTAAAGACCTTATTGCCAATGTCAGATCAATCTTGGTAGAAAGCAAAGAGGAACAGGGGAATGTCTATCTGTGTTTTATCAACTGTCCAAACACATTTGACTGTGTGGATCACAACAAATTGTGGCTAACCTTGAGGAAAAGGAGAATCCCAGAACACTTGATTATGCTTATGTGAAAACTATACTTAGACCAGGAAACAGTCCTCAGAACAGAGCAAGGAAACACTGCATGGTTCAAAATTAAGAAAGAAGTGTGTCAGGGATGTATCCTGTATCCACACATTTTCAATCTATATACAGAACAGATATTCAGAAGGCTGGGTTTTATCAAGGGGAATGGGGCATCAGGATTGGAAGAAGACTCATCTAAAACTCATGTTATGCAGATGATACAATCTTGCTTACTGAAACTTAGAAGGACTTGAAGTGCTTGCTGAAGAAGGTCAAGGTCTGTAGTCTTCAATATGGATTAAAGCTCAATATCAGGAAGACAAAGATTCTCGCCATTTGGCCAATTGGTAGCACCATAATGGATGGAGAAGAGATTCAGGTTGTTAAAAATTTCAGCTTGCTTGGCTCTACAATCAACACTCTTGGCACCAGCAGGCAGGAAATCAAAAGACAAATTGCACTGGGGGGGGGGGATCTGTCAAGGACCTTTTCAGAGTACTGAGAAACAACTATGTCAGTCTAGAGACTAAGGTGCACCTGATCCAGGCCATGGTTCTCACAATTACTTTCTTGCTATGCATCAGAGACATGGACAATGACTAAGGATGACACGAGAAGATTTTATGCCTTTGAGTTGTGATGCTGAAGAGTCTTAAATATGCCAAGGCCCACCAAGAAAGCAAATAGGCCTGTCTTGAAGGGGCTGAACCCAAGTTTCTCCTTGGAGGCAAGAATTTTAAAGCTTTGTCTCACATACTTTGGGCACATGGCCAGGAGGGAATGGTCCTAGCAGATGGACATCATGCTTGGAAGGATGGAGGAACATTACAGGAGAGGAAGACCCTGGATGAGATGGATTGACACAGTAACTGGGGTAATGAGGGTAGGTGTTTCAGTGTCAGTGAGACTGGCTCAGGACAGGACAGACTTCAGAGTTGTACATTGGGTCACTATGAGTCACAGGTGAATTGACACCGCACAACAACAACAACTTAGTGAATGGAGATGAATTACCAATTTTACTGTTTTGTTTTCTTTCTGGAGAAAGTTATTTTGAGTTTTCTTTAGATTATTTGTACACTTTTTTTTTCTGTTTGCCATCAATTAAAGCAGAAAATAATTTTATCTTCAAGTGAAATTAGAAATTAGAGACCTATTAATTTTATATGCTAAGAAATAATTTGTGAAGCTGGATTCTATGAAGAGGAATATGACAACAGGATAAGAGAAAGACTAATCAACAATATGTGTTGATGAAACAACCATGATTATGGAAAGTGAAGAGGCCTTGAAATGCTTCGTGCAGAAGATCACAGACTACAGACTTCAATATGACTTACATCTCAACACTAAGAAAACAAAATTCATCAACACGGGGCCAGTAGGAATAATCACAATAGAAGGAGAAAGGATTGAAGTTGTCAATGATTTCATCTTGTTTGGATCAACAACCAACATCCTTGGTACTAGCAGTCAGAAGATCTGGAGATGTATTGTACTTCACAAGTCTGCTGGCAGGGATCTCTGCAAAATACTGGAGAGCAAAGATACTAGTCTGAAGATTAAAGCGCACCTGATTCAGGACAAAGTTTTTCAATTACTTGCTATGCATATGAGGGCTGGTCAATGAATAAGGATGCTAGCAGAAAAATGTATGCCTTTGAGTTGCAGTGTTGGAGAAAAGGACTAAATATGCTATGGACTTCCAAAACAAAACAGATGTCTTAGGAAAAATGCAGCCAGAGCGCTCCTTGAAAGTAAAGATAGCAAAACTTTTTCTCTCATATTCTGGGAATCTGGCTAGGAGAGGCTATTCATTGAAAAGAGACATAATGCTTGGAAAATTGGAAGGTCAGAAAAAGAGAGGAAGACATTCCACAAGGTTGTATCAACAATGAGTGCAAGAATGTGATCAAGTGTGTCAGAAATGTTTTCAAATCATGCAGGATTTCATTGTTCTGCTTGAACATTTGCTTCTAGTTTATGTACAGGTCCTTTAAAATTATGATTAGATATTCTGGAATTCCCATTCTTCACAATTTTTTTAAAAGATCTACACAAATGTTTTTGAATAATCAATGATCAATAACCAAAATAAACACCTTTCTGGTATTTTCTGCTGTCAGCCAATATCTATATGATATCATTAGTTATATCTCTTATTCAATTTACACTTATTAAGGCTCTGAATTACACACTTTCAAAAAGTTATTGCTAGCAATCATAGGATCATTATAAGCTGTTTATCTTTAGGACATTCTTAGGCTAGGTTCTCTAGAGAAGCAATACCAGTGATGCAACACACACACACACACACACACACACACACACACACACGCCTCCCAATTAGATGGATTGACACAGTGACTATACCAATGAGCCTGAGCTCAGATTGTAAGTATGATACTGGAGAGGGCAGTGTTCAGATCTGTTGTTCAGCGGGTTGCTGTGAGCTAAAGTCAACCAACTCAATGGCACCTAATAACACACACACACACTTAAGATATACATATATATATATACATATATATATATATATATATATATATGTGTGTGTGTGTGTGTGTGTGTATATACATATATATACTCATAGTTGTATATAGCAATATATGTGTAGACATACCTATATATTCCTCTCTCTATATGTATACCTGTTATTGTTGTCAATAACAAAGATACACTTAATGGTACTCATACAAAATCTATACCTAGACCGAGAAATTGTATCCAAACAGAGCAAGGGAACACTGCATGGTTTAAAAGTTAGGTAAGGTATCCATCATGATTGTATCCTTTCTCATTATCTATTCGGCATGCACACTGAGCAAATAATTTGAGAATCTGGCCTCTATTAAGAACAACTTGGCATCAGGGTCAGAGGAAGATTCATTGATAACCTGCATTATGAAGATGGCACAACCTTGCTTGCTGAAAGTGAAGAGGAATTGAAATACGTGCTGCAGACCAAAGTCTGCAGCCTTCAATATGGATTTTATTTCACCATCAAGAAGACAAAAACCCATACCAATGGACCAAAAAGCAAAATCACGATAGATGGGGAAAATATCGAAATTGTCAATAGTTAATCTTATTTCAATACACAATCAACAGCCCCAGCAGTCAGATTAGTTAACATGTTTTATTGGACAAGACCACTGTCAAGGACTTCTCCAGAGTAGTGAGGAGCAATGATACCAGTTTGAAATGAGGGCTCTCCTGATCTGCCCATGGTCTTTTCAATCACTTGCTATGCCTCTGAGAGCTGGACAATTAATAAATGTGAGGAAAAAAAAAGAATTGATGCATTTGCATTCCAGCATTAGAAAAGAGAACTGAATTTCTGAGGACCATCAAAAGAACAAATATATGTCTTGGAAAAAGTGCAACCAGAATGCTCATTGGAAGCCAGCATGGAGAAGCTTCGTCTCATATGCTTTAGACATGTTGGTTAGTGAGGTTATTTCTTGGCAAAGGACATTATGCTTGGAAAGGTGGAGGGTCAGGGAAGGAGGAGAGACCCTCGGTGACACAGATTGACACAGTGCAGCAATAAGCTCAAATATGTCAGAGCTGAGGAGGATGGCACAGGAAAGGACAGGGGTCTTCATAGGGTTGCTATGAGTTGTATACAACTTCATGGCAGGTAACAACAACAACAATCAAGTGAAAAACTTAGTCAATTAAGAGATGAGAAGGTAACTTTATGGTGACAGTATATATATATATATATTTTTTTTTTCTTTAAGATGATAAATATTAGACTCTTAGTCCATAACCCTAACTCTGCTTCCATTATAGGTTGTACTTTTTCTAGATTAATCACCTGGTTACGCAAATATCACCATTTTAGCCAATCAAATTATCCAGGTTTCAGTTAAGAATGCTTTGTGTGCACTGGAGGATGTCAAGAATTATATAACTGATTAATGGCGCTAATTGTTTTATTAGCTTTGGAGCCCTGCGGGAAATAGAGCACTTCAGAGTGGAATGACTGCCTTAGGAAGCATGAGGAGAAACAGATGAATATATGAACAGGGACAGATGTTTTGTTTAGAAAAACTTTTATCTTCTGATTAAAAAGAATTGTTTAAAGTGTAAAAAAAAAATTGGACCCAAATGTGTGTATTATACAAGTTTCATGCTTTTTATGTTCTGATAGTACATTGAAAAGGAACAAGAATGACATTTTATAGCCCATCACAGAAGAAAAGATACTGAATAAGATAAGGTGAGCCCTAAGCATTGGATCCCACTTAGCTTCGTTTTAAACTTCTTGGCTAGTAAGCTAAGTTATATTACAAAATGAAATGCAGTATTTTCAAGAGGTCAGAAGGATAATCCTATAGGAGAGAAAAAAAGCACCCATAGATACTTTGGGAGCAGAAACTTCCAAAAGGAAAAAGAATGTAAGGATGGAAAACACACCAACAAACATAAAATACAGTATTTTATCACTCTCATGTCTATTACCTTGCCTGGCTTCCAGCAGTAGCATTAAGTTGGTCTAGAGTTCCTCACACTTTGATCTCAGTTGTCAAATTCATTCACATTCTTGTAGAAAAAAGATAAAAGAAAAACTATTCTTTTTGGACAGATCTCTCTTTCTGGAATTTTCTTTCCTGACTGAAAAACCTCCTCCACATATGTGATATTTAAAGGGGTGTTGGAGGAGGATGGGCAATCTCTTCTTGTGCCATTTAAGCCTCTGAAAACCCACTGGCAGGTCATCTATTGGTCAGTTCCCACTCGATGGTACACACAACAACAGTGGCACAGTAGGGTGTTCTAGTGGCTTAGTGATGAGGAGTTGTGCTGACAACCCTAAGCAAGGCATGCTGTTGGAACCCACCAGCTGCTCCTTGAGAGAAAAATGGGCAGTCTCCTCTCATGTGATTTACTGCCTGTGAAATCCCACTGGAGGGTCAGTTATGCATTCGTTCCAGACTCTGGCACATGATAATAACAGCGGCACACTGGTTAAGTTATTGATGGAAACATCTGCATTTTAAAACCACTAGCCATTCTAGGGAAGAAAGATATGGTAATTTACTCTCAGTTATGCGTTCGTTCCAGACTCTCTGGCACATGATAATAACAGCGGCACAGTGGTTAAGTTGCTAATGGAAACATCTGCATTTTAAAACCACCAGCCATTCTAGGGAAGAAAGATATGGCAATTTATTCCTTTAAGGAGTGTTAGTTGTTATTAGGAAACTTCTACTTGACAGTGACTTCTATGGACCGCAAATAACCACACAATGAAACATTGCACACTCTGACACCAACCAGATCTACTCAATCCCACTGTCACAGCCATTGTGCCAACCCATCAATTCTAGATATGATATGAATTGTGGCTGAAATGAGAAAGTAACATTTAATAGTGTTTTGTTGACGTACAAACGAATTGATTAGACATAAAGGAACAAAAAATTCCTATAATTGGACTAATAAACAATATCATGATAAATGGAGAAAAGATTAACATTGTCATTAAGATAGTAATTAATAAAACAAACTTATATCACAGGGAAAAATCTTTTTGCCAGGGAGATCTTTAAAGTGTTAAAGAGCAAGGATCTCACCTTAAAGACTAAGATGTGCCTTACCAAAGTAATGATATTTTCCACTGATTCATATTATTACGAAAGTCAGAAAATAATGTTGAAGAAATGATGCTTTTGAATTGCAGTGTAGACAAAGAAAATTTAACATGAATGGTATTAAGAATGCACAAGGCAATGTGTTTCTTAGGAGACAGAAAGATGAGACTTAGTCTTGGATGTTTTGGATACATGATCAGGAGGGGGCGGTCTACAGAGAAGAACATGGTGGTTGGAGAGATAGAGGGTTCATAAGGAAGGGGAAGACCCTCAGTGAAAAGGATTGACACTGATAATAACAACGGTCTTAAACACAGCGGAGTTTACAAAAGTAGTTCAAGATTGGGAGAGTTCTGGTGGTTTAGTGGCAAGAAGTTGCACTGTAATCTCAAAGGCACCAGCTGCTCTACAGAAGTGTGGACACTCTTCCTCTGTGTACTTAATAGCCTCCTAACCCTAACCCTAACTCACCAGAGGGTCAGCTGTGGGTCAGTTCTGACTCTATGGTACACAACAACAACAGTTCAAGATCAGACAAGGTTTAATCTTATTCTACGCATGAATAATTGATGATCTGTTCTGTATTTGGCCCCTAGCCCTGTTATAATTCATGATCCTGGGCTTCTCTACGGTTTCTTTCCACAGATGTAATTTATTTGATTCCCATGTATTCCATCCAGTGAATCCAGGCACCTAGTTATCTTTTTTGTTGTTGGTAAAAAAAGGGCTTTTTTAAAAGAAATAAATGAATATTTTGGACATTCTTGTCAAGTTATTCATTACAGATCGATAAATTCATGCAAGCCCGCCTGTGCTTACCTTGCTTACTAAGTGCTCTATCCCAGTTGTTGTTGTTAGGTGCCATCGAATCAGCACGACTCAAAGCAACCCTATGAATAAGACCTGAACCCTGCCATGTCCTGTGTCATCCTCCTCATCCCTGACACACTCCAACACATTGCTGCCGCCGCTTTGTCAATCATCTCATTGGAGGGTCTTCCTCTCCATCTTTCCAAGCCTGATATCCCTTTGCGAGGAATAGCCTTGCCTAGTAACATGTCCAAAGTATGAGAGATGACATTTCATCATCTTTACCTCCGAAAAGCACTTTGCCTCCACTTTGTTCATGTCCTCTTGTTCTTTTGAAAGCCTATTGGATATTCAGTACTCTTCTTCAGAATCATAACTAAAAAGAATCCATTTTTTTCTATCGTCTTTTTATATTTTCCAGCTCTTTTATGCAAAGCAAGTGATTGAGAAGACAATCAGCTGAATCATGTGCGCCTTAGTCTTCAAACTATATCATTGTGCTTAAATATTTTGGCGAGGTCCCTTACAGCAGATTTTGCCCAATGCAATATGTCTCTTGATTTCCTGACTGCTGGTACCAAGGATGTTGTTTGTTGATTCAAGGGAAATCCTTTCTCCATCTATCATGATGTTGGTTCTGTGATGGGAAGTTCTAGATCTTTTCAGCAAGTGCCTCAAATCTTCCTCACTTTCTGTGAACAGGGTTGTGTCATCTGTATAACTCGGGTTGTTGAGGAGTCTTCCTTTAATCTTGATGCCACATTCCTCTTCATAGAGTCCAGCCTTATGAAATAAAATAGCCATCCTCCTAAAGGATCACAAAGTTTAATAAGGGATTTGATCCTGTAGGAAGGTGCTGTGAGGTCAGAAGATAGACAGATGCCAATCTTACCTTAGGAACAAAATATTTAAGATGGTAAAAAAAAAAAAGGTGAAATTTCTCACTTCAGATGAGAAAATAAGCATAAGTAATCCTGTCCTTGTCTTGATTTTTTGACGATCCAATATTGGTGCTGTGTGCATCTGAACAACATTTGTATTAACTTGTCTTCCTTGTAGGTGTATGAGTATTATTCTATCACTGACAGCAGTGTGCTCAAGATAGATCTTGAAACTTTCTTTTTGATGATGAATACAAGGCTATTCCTCTTTAATTTGTTATTCCTGACATATTAGGCCACATGATTAGACCATAAAATGACAGTAACAGTTTATTCCAGCTCACTAATGCCTAAAAAGGACTGCAGCCTTCAGTATGGACTGAGGCTCAATGTCAAGAAGACAAAGATTCTCACCACTGGACCAATTGGTAGCATAAGGATGGATGGCAAAGAGATTGAGATTGTTCACAGCTTCAGTTTGCTTGACTCCACGGTCAACACTCTTGGCACCAGCAGCCAGGAAATAA
>NW_006399859.1:432970-451933 GCF_000299155.1 Elephantulus edwardii
GAGACAGGTCCTTGGAGAGGGACATCATGCTTGGTAGGGTAGAGAGACAGCACAGGAGGGGAAGAACCTCTATGAGGTGGATTGATTCAGTGACTGGGGTAATTAGTATGGGTGTGTCAGAGGCAATGCGATTGGCACAGGATAGAGCAGGGTTTAGGGCTGTTGTACATAGGGTTGCTATGAGTTGCAAATGACTCGACGGCACATAACAACAACAACAAAAAAAAATGCCTAAAATATTGATTGTGACATGTTCTATTTCATATTTGACAATTTTCCGTTTTCCTAGATTCATACTTCATACATTCCATTATCTGATTTCCAGTAGGAGTGAACTGGGTGGAGCTGTTTTGTCTCATTTGAACTTTGTCACATCAGTATATGAAAGTCCTTAATGTTTTCCTTAATATTCTATCTCCTTTGAGGAAGCACCCTGTCCCTACCAATATTTTGGGTGCTTTTCAACCTGAGTTACTCATCTCCCAGGACTTTACCAGACAATTTTCCAATGCTATTCATAAACTTTTTGCTGCACAATTTTTTATTAATTCAAAACAAAATCAGATTTAAAAGCCAACTTCAAAATCACTGCAGTCTAGTTGACTCTGGCTCATAGTAACCCTCTATGGAGTTTCTGAGGCTGTAAATAAAAATGAGAGGAGACTGTATATCTTTCTCCTGCAGAGTGGATAGTGCATTAAAATTCCCAGAAACCGGAAGCCTTTGGGTTAGCAATACAGCTGGTTGAAAATCCCTCTTTCCAGTTTGACCTTGTTTATATGCTACAGTGAGAGCTGTCTACTATGATTGACCATGTTGGTATTTGAAATACAGATGGTATACTGTAGCATCACAGCCCCAGAATACAACAAGCTGACAGACAAAGTTATGGTAACTTCTGAGTTTCTTTTATTCATTATTACTCTTGTTCTAGAACAGGCTACTTTGGAGCTTGGCTAAAAAATGATATGTTTCTATTTTGGAAGCAGAAGTGGCATCCATTTCCTAAACAATATGTCTTTGGAAACTCTGTGAACTTTGATAAATGCCAATAGTTATTAAAAGGCTTCAGGCCTTTTGATCATGGGGTCGCTATGAGTCATGCTAAACTCAAAGGCAACAACAACAATAGTGAACAGTATTATCATTAATCTCCGTCAGTATGAAAATTCATTGTATCAGGGTCTGGTGGCCTAATGGTAAGAAACTGTGCTGCAATCTTGAAGGTGCATGATTCAAATCTACCAGGTGCTCCATGGGAGAAGGATGGGCAATCTCCTCCTGTGTAATTAACTGCCTCTGAAAACTCACTGGAGGGTCAGCGGTGGGTCTGTCCCGACTCAGAAGTGCACAACAACAATAACTGAATGTCCAGTCTAGAAGACAGATTGGCTCGTAACAGGCCAATTAATGAAATAATTACTAAATTTTTTAAAAAGTAGTTTTCTACAAGGACTTGTAAATATAGTTTAGAACTCATTGCTTCAAAACAAACCCAGATTCAGTAAGACCTGACAGTTTAAAATATCCTTCTTACAACTTTTCTATAGTTCTGGAAGCAAATAAAAATTAAAAAAAATTAGGAGGAAAAGAGTCAACAAAATATTTATGAAAAAGTATCTAAAGGCCAAAGTTTTCCTTCTTTTCCTATTAGTGATTACATTAGTTCATGTTACTGAATAAAAGATTATGACACATGTAGCAGCTTAAAGCAATACTCATTTATCATCTCACAGTTTTGTAGGTCAAAAGAGTTTATGGCTTCGGCTGAGTTCTATGCCGAGAGCTTTACAAGACTGAAGCTAAAATGTTAGCTGAGCTGTGTCCCCTTCTGAAGGATGTCGCTATGAATCTACTTTCATACTCTTTGAGGATATTAATCTTGGAAAATTTCTTTTTGTTTGAATGAGGTGTTTGCTTTCTTGATGGCTGTTTGCTGGGGGTCACCGTCAGTCCCTCAAAATTCCTAAATTTCTCACCATATGTCCTTCCACTTACAAAAGCAACACACGTGTAGAATCTTTCACAGCTTGGAACTTCAATGATTATCTTTTCTGCTAGATGGAGAAATTTTCTACCCATACTTTCTTCTCAAAGAATTGGTAATTCTCCATTGTTTTCACCTAATTGTTGTTGTTGTTGTGTACCATCAAGACAGAATAGACACATAGCTGATCCTCTAGCTGGTTTTCAGAAGCAGTTTAATTGCAGGAGAAGAGATTAACCATCATTCATGGAGCAGCTGGTGGATTCAAACCACATGCCTTTGGGATGGCTGTTAGGCCACCAGATTTCCTGATTAACAGCCTTAATCTAATAAATTAGAATCACATGGAAATCTCATTTATATTAAAGAAATTGCTGCTACTTGGGAAAAAAGAAATAAAACTTTAAAGAGTGGGGTATCAAGGAGAGAAGGAAAACCCTCAAGGAGATTGACTGAAACAGTGACCCTAACAGTAGACTCTCAAGCACAACAGAGAATGTGAGAATCTTCTGTTCATGGGATTGCTGTGTGAGTTGGAATCAACTCAATGACACTTCAAGTAACCACAGAAGTTGTTATAAAGTGGAGGTCTCATTTATCCGTCTAGAAAATGAATATCTTGCCACTTTATCAAAACAAAATGAGACCCTCAAATAGTTTCAAGGGGCTGGAAATTTTATCTCTTCCATTATTTGAAACTTATTCTGTAAACCTTGTATATTTAAGATTATTTGAACACTTTTATCCGGGTATATTCCAAGTAGTAAAATAACTGGGTCATATGGAATTTCTATTTTCAGCTTTTTGAGGAAGCACCAAACTGCCTTCCAGAATGGTTGTACCATTTTACAATCCCACCAACAATGTGTAGGAGTTCCTATCTTGCCACATCCTCTCCAACATTTATTACTTGCTACCCTGTTAAACTTTGCCACTGTTATTGGAGTGAGATGGTCCTGAGAAAATGAGAACTGAGGCACAGAGACTTGTACACCAATGTTCATAGCAGGATTATTCACCATTGCAAGAACGTAGAAACAGCCCACATGCCCAACCACAATGGAATGAATTGAGAAATTATGATACACTCACACAATGGAATCCTATGCAACACGCAGGAGCAACAATTTTGTAAATTATTACCTAACTTGGGTGGGACTGGAGAGCCTTATATTGAGGGAACTAACTCAGTCCCACAAGGACAAATATTGCATGAAACCATTCTTGTAGAATGATTATAAGGATCCAAGGAGGGGGAAGGTGGAAGCAGAGGGATGAGGATGTGCAGAAGGAGGGGGTGATTAATCATGTGGTTGTACAGCTTGAGGGGTGAGGGAAATTGGAAGAATATGTTCTAGAAAACAATGTATTCAAATTTTATAAATAAACTGTGCTGTTGTTAAGTGCTGTCAAATTATTGGTGACTCATATGACCCTATGAACAACGGAAGCCCCGGAGACTTGTATAACTTTCGTCCTTTCTCCAGGTTCAAGGGTTTCCTGAGGCAAGCTATTTTGGAAGTGGATGCCACTCATGCTTCCAAGCTTGTTCTAATTGGCAGCTCCACCAAACACTGTCCACCATGGGTAACCATTATCACATTTGACATATCAGTGTCACAGTGTTCAGCTTCACAGCAACCATGAGTTACCTCTGTACAGCAAGGGGACAGACCAAGGCTATATGACCTAGAAGAGTGTTTTAACAAAATCAAAGACAGTCTTGAGGGCTGCAGATTAGAGTCACCCACCTTTGGCTTGGTAGTGTTACTTTCTAGTATAATAAAAAAAAAGATGATATGAATAACTATAATTTCCTGGTATTTGTGGATATGGTTTATAATACCAAATAAGGCAAAATAAATGGGTTTTGGAAATTCTTTATTAGTATAAAATAGGTTTAATCTGTGTGATTTTTGAGACCCTGACTTTTATTTTCTCAAATGTTAAACATTTTCCCTCAAACATTTTCTTTAATCCTATTAAGGTAGTTCATAATGGAATTTGGTTGATTGATTCCATTTTTCCTACTCTAGTGACAACTGAAATAATGCTTTCTCTCCAATATGTAATCCAAAGAAATAAAAAGTTAAGGACTGATATATAAATTTGGTGGCTCTCCATTCAATAAGATAATCATATCCATAGTTTACAGTGGATTTGGAGAACAGAGCTAGTTATCATTTGATCTATAATAACATAGTTTTATAATGTATTGAAACTTATTATAGGATAGAAGAAAATAACTTTCCAAGAAGAAGTCACAGAATTTGATAGTAGGATTTTTCTAAAGAACTTTTTGCCAAAATTTTTCACTAAAGCTTAAATTCTCAAATGTACACATTAGTCCTATAATCAGATCACACTGTACAAATCACAGTATATTACCTTGAGTGACTAGCATACGACACAAACAATTGTGATTTGAATTGCAATGTGTAGACAGAAAAAGCTATATTTTATAGTTCAAATATGTTAAATTTCTTTTTAAATTAGTTTTATTTTTTCTAATTAAAACAAAAACAAAACTAGAAAGGTCAATTTTAAAGTATTTCAAGTACCTACAATAACTAAGAATCTGATTTTTATCTCTATCAGCATTTACTCAATATCCTTGTTTTGTATAAATTAAATTCGGACTAATAAAATAAATGAGATAGGACATCAATTGAACATTTTATGATCATTAGAGCTTCTTTTGATGTAGGGCTTTTGGGAAAGTTCCATGGAGCGATAATATAGCTAGAGCCATTTTAGGTAAAATCACTTTAAACTAAATTTTAGTTTAAATTTCATTGAAATAAAATTCTTTCTCTTTTTTGTTGCTGTGAGGTGCTGTAGAGTCAGAATTGGGTGACTCATTGTCAACCCTCTAGCGGGTTTTCAGAGGCAGTAAATCACGGGAGTGATTTCCTGGGAGCTGCTGGTGGACTCCAACCCAGTGCCTTTGGGGATTGCAGTGCAGCTTCTTACCAGCAGGCCACCAGAACTCCCTTGAGAGCTTTATAATGAAGGATATTTTAGTAATGTCAGAGTTAACGTATTGCAATGTCATTCTGCAGTTACATAGTGAAAACCAAGTCCACTAAAAATCATCTACCCAGAAAAACTAAGTAAAGTCTAAATTAAAGTGATACTGTTAACTTCAATGGCTCATTTGTTCAAGATTACTCCCACCCAGGGTCGTGATTTGGAACTAATTTTGGAGATCTAAATGGGTTAACATGACAGGGTGAGTCTCATTACCAACCACTGTAACACAATGGACTGTTAATTGTGATTTATGATTACTTAAAATAGGTTTTTATTTAACCTAGCTTCTGAGTTCTATTTGTACTGATGTCTTTTACAGCTATGTAAGTGTATTAGCATATATTCATCTGTATAATCAAACCTAACTACAGAATGATTCCATGCTTATGAAGGGTTTATAATAATTGGTAACAAATTTCCTGAGCAGTGAGTTAAAACAGATGTTTGTTTGATATTTGTTTATTTATTTAATTTTATATATATATACACACACACACACATATATATACATATATATGATTATATATTTTTATTTATTTAAATATCTATCTTTCATTTATATTGTGTTTTATCCAGGAGGCTGGACTGTATGAGGAGGAATGTGGCATCAGGATTGGAGGAAGACTCATCAATAATCTGTATTATGCAAATAACACAACCCCGCTTGCTGAAACTGAGGAGGACTTGAAGCACCTGCTGTAAAGATCAAGGGCTGCAGCCTTTAATATTGATTGAAGCTCAACATCAAGAAAACAAATCTTCTCACCACTGGGCTGATTGACAGCATTATGATAAGTGGTGAAGAGGCTGAAATTGTTAACAGCTTTAGTTTGCTTGGCTTCCATAATCAACACTCTTGGTAACAGCAGCCAGAAAAGCAAGAGACAAATTGCATTGGGAAAGTGAGGTGTCAGGGACATCTCAAGAGTACTGAAGAGCAGCAACATCAGTTTGGTGACTAACATGTGCCTGATCAGACCATAGTCTTCGCAATTGCTTTCTTATGCATCAGAGAGCTGGACAATGACTAGGGATGATAGAAAGAGATGACTTTGAGCTGTGGTGCTACAGAAGAGTGTTGAATATACCATGGGCTGCCAGCAGAACAAACACGTTTGTCCTAGAGAGGGTGAAACCAACTGCTCCTTAAAGGTAAGGATTCTGAACCTTCATCTGACATACTTTGGACATGTTGCAAGGAGGAACCAGTTCTTGGAGAGGGACATCATGGAATGCTGGAAGGACAGAGAAAGAAAGGGAGACCATCAATGAAAGGGGTTGATTCAGTGACTGGGGTAATGAGAGTAAGTGTGTCAGAGACAGTAAAGTTGGCACAGGATAGAGCAGGTTTCACAGTAGTTGTACATAGGGTCACTATGAGGTACAAATGACTCAATGACACAAAACAACACAATAACAGTGGTTTTTAATACAATTATTCTCATTTGTATTATCATTCATATACATTGTTTCACTCATGTACATTTTGTTTTATACAATAATTTCCATACAAATTGTTTTAAATATGCTAAGAAATTTAGAAGAAATACCTGGCCAACTAACTAGAAGAGATCCATATTTTTTTTCCCCAATGTCAAAGAAAGTGATCCAAGAGAATGTGGACATTATTGAACAATATCATTAATATCACTTGCAAGTAAAATCTTGCTAATGATTATTCAAAGCTGCTGGACAGGAAACTGCCATCAACAGAGAACTGCCAGCAATTCAAGCTGGATATGATCATAAGAGGCTTTAGAGTGAGGGATATCATTGCTGATGTCAGATGGATTCTGGTAGAAAACAGAGAATACCAGAAAGATGATACTTGTGCTTTATTGACTATACAAAGGCATTTGACTCTGTGAATTGTAACAAACTATGACTAACATTTAGAAGAATGAGAATACCAGAACCTTTAATTGTGCATCTAGGTCTATACCTAGACCAAAAAATTAGGGTAGAGATAAACAAGAGAAATACTGCGTGATTTAAAATCAGGAAAGATGTGTGAAAGGATTATATCCTACTTCTATACCTATTCATTCTGTATGCTGAGAAAATAATTGGAGAAGCTAGATTATATGAGGAAGAATGTGACATCAGGATTGCAAAAAGACTTACCAACAACCTGTATTATGCAGGTGACATATTCTTCATGCTTAAAATGTAAAGAACCTTAAACATTTGTTGCAGAAGGTCAAAACTGCCTTCCATATGGATTACATTTCAACATTGTTGTTGTTGTTGTTACGTGCCATAAAGTAGACTACAACTCACAGTGACCCTATGTACAATAGTTCTGAATCTTGCTCTATCCTGGGACAGTCTTACTGTCTGTGACCCATCTATCCTCATTACCTCAGTTACTGTGTCAATCCACATCATCTGGCATCTTCTCCTGTGCTGTCTCTCCACCCTACCAAGCATGATACCCTTATCCAAGATCTTATCCCTCCTGGCAACATGCCCAAAGCATGTGAGATGGAGCTTCAAAATTTTTGCCTCCAGGGAACATCTCACTTTCACTTTCTCAAAGACATATAGTTTTCTTGGTAATCTATGGTATGTTCAATACTCTTCTCCAGAACCACAACTCAAGGGCATTGATTCTTCTGCCATCTTTGGTCATTGTCCAACTCTCTGATGTGTAGCAAGCAATTGCAAAGACCATGACCTGTATCAGGAACATTTAGTCTCTAAACTGACATCCTTGCTCTTCAGAGTAGCGAGAGATCCCTGACAGGAGATTTTCCTACTGAAACTCATCTTTTGACTTCTTGGCTGCTGGAGTCCAGAGTATTGATTGTGGGACTGAGCAAGCTGATATTGTTGACAATCTCAATCTCATCCATCTATCCATATATAAATTGGCCCAGTGGTTAGAATCTTTGTTTTTTGATGCTGAGCTTCAATTGGTATTGAAGACTATACTCCTTGGCCCTCTGAAGCAAATGCTTCAGGTTCTCCTCAGTTTCAGCAAGTAAGGTTATGTCATTTATATAATACAGGTTGTTGATGAGTCTTCCTCCAATCCTGATGCAATATTCCTCCTCATAAAATCCAGCTCCCCAAATTATCTGTTCTGCATACAGATTGAAGATGTATGAGACAGGAAATATCCCTGACACACTCCTTTCCTGATTTTAAACCATGCAGTGTTTCCTTGCTCTTTTTCTGATGACTGTCTCCTGACCCAAGTATAAGTTTCACATGAGCACAATCAGGTGTTCTTGAATTCCCATTCTTCTCAAGGTTAGCCACAATTTGTGGTGATCCACACAGCCAAATGCATTTACATAGTCAATCAAACACATACAGACATTTCTCTGGTACTATCTGCTTTCAATCAAGATCCATCTGATATTGGCTATGATGTCTCTAACGCCACAACCTCTTCTAAACATAGATTGTATATCTAAGTAGTTCTGTGTAAATGTACTGTTTTAGTATTTTTTAATAATCTTCAGCAGGATTTTGCTTACATGTGACAATAGTGATATTATTTGACAATTTCCACACTAAGTTGGATCACCTTTGGGAATGGGAGTAAATATGCATCTCTTCCAGTTAGTTGACCAAGTAGCTGTCCTTCAGAATTCTTGACACAGTCTGTTGAGCATGTCCAGGACAGCTCTGTTTGTTGAAATACATCAATTGGTAGTCCATCAATTACCTGGGCTTTGTTTTATGCCAGTTCCTTTAGAGAAGCTTGAACTTTCTATTTCATCGTCATTGCATCCTGATCATATGTTGTTTCCTGAAGTTCTTCTGTATCAGACAATTATTTTTGGTACAGTAATTATGTGTACTCCCTCCATCTTCTTTTAATGCCTCCTGTAGCATTCAATATTCTGCCCATAGTATCCTTAAATATTGTAATTTGCGGGTTGAATTTGTTCTTTAGTACTTCAGCTTAGGAAATGCTAAGCGAGTCTGTACCTTTCAATATTAAGTAAACAGAAATTCCCACCACTGGACCAACAGGCAGCACTGTGATAGAAAAAAAAAGATTAGAGTTGTCAGCCATTTCATTTTACTAGGATTCATAATCAATACCCATGGTAACAACAGTTAAGAAAAGAAAAGATGTGCTGCATTGGGAAACTGTGCTGTCAAAGACCTCTCTAAAGTACTAAAATGGTAATAGGCCAGTTTAAAGATTGAGGTATACCTGACTGAAGCCATGGTGTTTTCGATTACTTCTTATGCATGTGAAAGTTGAACAATTGAATAAGAAGGACAGAAGAAAAATGGATGTCGTTGAGTTGTTTGTGAGAAGGGTACAGAATATTTCCAAGACTGTCAAAAAGCAAACAAGTCTATCTTAGAAGGAAGTGCCACCAAGGTGTTCTTTAGAATCAAGCATAGTTAAGCTTTATTGCAAATATTTTAGGCATGTTGTCAAGAGGGTCCAGTCTTTGGAAAAGGAAGTCGTGCCAGGAAAGGTGGAGGGTCAGCAAAAGAGAGGAAGACCCCCAATAAGATGGACTGATGTGGTGACTGTGACAATGACCTGAGCATATCAGAAATTGTGAGGATAACTCAGGATAGAGGAGAGTTCAGGTCTGTTCTTGAGTCATGGTAGACTTAGTAGCATCAAACAATAATGGCAACAATAATTTAACCAAATGCAAAAACCATGTGACAATTGGATAGCAGGCCCATAGGCAAATGTAAAACTCACAATCTATTTAATAGGCATGTACGAATCAACTCACTGGATGTCCATGAACTTTGGGGGGGAAAACTGACACCAATCTTTTATGAAACAGAACACTTAGGAGAGTCAGATTTCAATAGGCTTTTGCTAGACTTTCTAACACTATGCTTTCCTGCTTAGTTTATAAAATGGTGACTTAAGTTCCATACTCAACAAGAGAATATGACTAATTGTTTACAAGGAGGAAAAACCCATATTATAGAATATTGCACACATGTGGGGTAGCTAAGTGTGGTGTTGAGTTTTATGTAACATCAAGTTCATCTCCACTCGGAAAGCAAAACTGCCCCAAGTATTTTCCTAAACTGTAATCTTTCGGGTAGCAAATTATCATTTCTTTTCTTTTAGGAGAGTCATATGTGCTAGTTATTTGTATTCTCCTTCTTTAAATGTTGAGAAGCTGGTCCAGAGGAACCAGGTACACCTGGGTAGTAACTACTTACAGTAGTGCTAATGTTAAAATTCAGTCTGAATCCCTCCCAAACTTATGTTTTCTTAAGAACAAACTTTGTAAGACCCATTAAGGAGTGACGTTGCCCCGGTGGAATTTTATAACTCCAACATTAAAAAAAACTCACCCAAATTAAAACACTTTATTTTTTCAGCCAAAGAAAGGAATTAGCAGAATGAACTTTCTGTAGATTGTACTGGGCAATTGTGTTTTACAGGAGTATTGAATTCCTATAAATAACCACATGGATCATTAGCCTACTATGCATTTTCTGCAAGCAGAAAAAAACCCCCAAACACATCTCATTTAAGAGGGCAGAAGTGCATCAAAGGAGCACATTGTGGGAGACAAGCCTATGCGAGGTTTGGAAAACTCTTGGAGACTTTGAAGACTGAAATATTGCATCTCAATTATAATATACATCTGCCTCTCAGTATTTTCTTTTTCTCTGGGAAAAAGCAAACTGTAGGTCTTCATTGTTCATGACATTCTATGTTTATTGTCACAAATAAACTCAAATAGCGCATTGATTTTATAACTTCAAAGAATTGTTACATAATAGTGAAGAACCAGCAATGCAGACAACAGCTTCACCAAGCTGACAGTACTGTTTTATGCTAAGTGAAGCACTATTTTATGGTCATTTGATGACTGAGGAATAAATTTTTTATGTACTTTCATCCTTCTTGGATAATGAGCATCATGAAAACTTTTAAATTCCTCCTCAGAGTTCACCCTTTAAAATATGCTGGGAGCATTAGAGATTAATTCACTTAAGTAAGCATTTACTGAAAGTAATCTACACCATGAGCTTTGCTTTTAATCATAACTAAATACATTTTATAATTGAGTTAGAACTTAATTACTATTTCCCTATATCTACTTTTTACAGGATCATGTTTTTTTCAATCAAGTAAAAGTTGCTTAACGGAATTTTACAGTATCCCAGACATTGTGTTAAACAGTGTGAGTTGATTTGAAGGGAAGTGAACCATGTTTAGGGTGCCCAGGGTGCGTAGAACCTCATGAAGATCTTACTTTCACAAAGGTGACCCTTGAGTAATAATTGCTGTCGGTGTTTATCTCTTATTATAGTCCTCTATTTTCTAGATTTGCTTTGCATCTTTTGATTAGTAGCACAGTACATTACAGGCTGACACTGTAGTTCCTTTTTCTTTTCTTCTCTGAAATATCAGTAGCTTTTAAAATTCTGCATTTTCTTTCTTCAGATGAGTTGATTATTTTTACGAGTTTTGACTACCATCACTTAGTGACTACTTCCTAAATCATGAAGAGCTCATTTTTCTCCCTTCTCTTTTCTCCATTTCTGCATAAGCTGGCATCTCCCTGAACTCAGGTACTCAAGTTATAAACTCAGATTTTGCCCACTAATCCTAATTTACTCCCTCTCTCTCATAGCTAGTCAGTCAACAAGGTCTGTTCACAAAATCTCCTGGTCCTGGATTTGGGACTGACTCATGGCTGACCCTCCAGCAGGTTTCTGAAGTTGTAAATCATGTGGGAGGAAATAGCTCATTTTTCTCCCAAGGAACCACTGGTGGATTTGAACTGTCAGACGGCATGAATCCCCGTGGACTCTTTCCTTAGTACTTCTTTAAAGGGCCACTGAGAGCTCTGATGGCCTATTGGCAAGAAGCTGTGCTGCAATCCCGAAGGCATGCGGTTTGAGGCCACCAGCTGCTCCGCAGAAGAAGATGGGCAATCACATCCTGTGTGATTAACTGCCTCTAAAAACCTGCTGGAGGGTCTGCTGTGGGTCGGTTCTGACTCTATGGTGCACAACAACAACAATAGGTAGTGCAGGCTGCAATAGCTGCTAACCTAAAAATTGGTAGTTTGAACCCATTCAGTGTCTCCAAGGGAATAAAGCCTGATGAGTTGTTTCTATAAAAGTTTCTGCCAAGAAAACCATTCAGAATTCTACACATATCCCTTGTCTTTGAGTGGACTCTGAATCCTAGAAACCAACAATCTGGTTTCTGAGTCAGCAAATAATGATAGGAGGAGACTTTCCATTTTCCTAGATTTCTTCAGCTGAACAACTGGCCAGTATTTTGATTAGCAGATGGACATCTCCTGCACTTTGCCACTAGAGAGTCCCACCTTATGATAGGAGATCATAAGTCAGAATGGACCTTATGCCAACAGTTTTAGCTTTCCTTTTTTTAATACTTCTTCATTTTGCTTCTGACCACCACACGTTACTGAAGATTTGGGGTAGCTTTATTTCTTGAAACAGTAAATCAAGTTTTGGATCTGTGAGTTGTAGACTTCTAAAATTGAACTAATAGTAAATATATCCTTCATGTTTCTGTGACTGTTGTTAATGAGCCACGGAGTAGGAATCTTTCATAGTAAACCCAATGGGTTTTCAGAGGCTGTAAATTGTAAGGGAGGAGATTACCCTCCTTTCTCCTGGGGAGAAGCTGGTGGTATCTGGTGAAAGAGCCTTTGAGTTGGGAGTACAACTCCTTACCAGCAGGTTGGTAGCTCTCCTAAATCTTCTGTAAGCACCCAATATTTACGTGAAACCTTGAAACACTGTTAGTACCGTGGAGCACACAAATTCCCATTTAGGATTCCTTGTACTTCATTTAAGATGTATTGCTTATCTTTATAATAAGCTTTCTCTTTTCAACAGCAGTGTGTTTAGCACTTTGAAGGGGAATAAAGCTATTCCACATCCATGAACAACTGACCATTTCTGTTAGCATAAGCTGCTGTGTAATGTGTAAGTTAAAATTTTCAATTTCCACATGCATTGTTTTCCAACCTGTCTTAGTAAAGTATTACACATTCTCTGAGACTGGGATTATGGTTATATTCATCGGAACACAAATTAATCTATTGTAATTTTTCCTTTTAATTTAAAGGGTTTTTGTTTATTTTCTATTCACATTTGAACAGCAAATTCAGTTGAATGTACCACAGATAAGTCTCTCTAAAGAGACAAATTGAAGCTGTTAGAAAAACACATTGGACCTGTTTGTATAGATTCCTCTGTAAATAAAATAGATAGCATTCAGTACAGGATTGGATCAATCACAGAAACCTTTCAACTGCCTGGCTTTGTGTTATTAAAATAAAAGAAAAGAAACTAAATTCAATAGAATTGATCTCCCCAATGGTTTATCTTTCTTATTATAGTACTGAAACATATTCAAGTTATACATAAAAGTTTAGCTTTCAAATCAGAGTGAATTCCTTGAGGAAAAGGGCTTTGTCATGTCATTACTTTTCACCTAGAGGTCCCTGGGGGCTACAACTTGTTTGTATTTTACTATTAGTTAAAAGTCTAGTTCAAATCCGCCTCCTGATGCAATGGAAGAAAAAGCCTGTAGATCTTCTGGAAAAATAAGTCATGAAAGCATAGCTGTGCTCTGACATTAAAGTGGCCACTGTGAGTTAGAATCAACTCAAAAAAATGGATTTTATTTCTTTATGCTGAGGGACTAACAAATAGTGTGTTATTTCACTTTTATAACAATTCTATGAAGTAATTCGCCTCTTAGGTTTGAAGGCAAGGGAACAAAATATCAGGGAGATAAATTACATTGCTCAAGTTAATTCACTTCTTTACATTAAAAAATGTAACCAAAGTGCCTTAAAAAAGGGCACCGTGCAAGGTACTTTTAATTTATCTTATACCTGTCACTTTTAAAGCACTTTTTAATTGTGAATTATGGTAAACATAAAATATTTCAAATAATGTTGAAACATTTGCCATTTTAACAATCTTCATAGTTATAGTTCAGTGACTTTAATCATGTTAACAATGCTATTCAATAATTTACTTTATCCAATCCTAATTTTTTTCCATTACCTTTAGTCAAAACTCAATGTCCCTGAGCATTAAAGCCCCACACCTGGTTTATATAAATCACTAATACAATTTCTTCTCTGTATATTTGCATATATAGATATTTTATATTATTGTGTGTCCTTTTTTGGCTTCAAGATGATTTCTTTTTATTCCATAATATTTTCAAGTGTCACTGATGTTGTAGTTATATACTAGAACTTTATTTCACCTTATGACTGAGTCATAGTCTACTGAATATATGAATGGCATTCTATTTATAGACATATATCACTAATTACACTTTGCTGATATTGGCTTTCTCCTTCTTTTTTAAAAGAAATAACATCCAAAACTCAAAAATCATGTACCATAATTTTTCAATCCATTCTCTTGTGGTTGGGCATTTGGGCTGTTTCCATGTTCTAGCAATGGTGAAAAATGCTGCTATGAACATTGGTGTACAAGTCTCTGTTTGTGCTTCAATTCTCATTTTCTCATGGTATAAAACAAGCAGGGAATGGCAGGGTCATATGGAATTTTTATGTTCAGCCTTTTGAGGAAATGCCCAACTGCCTTCCAGAGTGGTTGTACCGTTTTACACTCTCACCAACAACGTATACGAGTTTCTATCTTGCCATATCTTCTCCAGCATTTATGACTTGATGCCCTACTAACATTGTCATTGCTACTGGGGTAAGATGGTATCTCATTGTGGTTTTGATTTGCATTTCTATTATTGCCAGTGATTTGGAGCATTTCTTCATGTGTTTATTGGCCTTCCGATTGGCAACCCTGTGTCAAACCCTGTGTCAGTTTATGGAGACCATTTTTCAACAACGTGTTCACTTATGTTTCTGTGTAATCTTTTGTGACTTCATTTGTTACATAATTCTCAGGATTTTTTTTCATAATTGATTACAGTACAGTTGTTGTATTACAGCCGTTGTTGTTATGTGCCGTTGAGTTGCCTGTGAGTCATAGCAACCCTATATACAACTGTTCTGAACCTTGCTCTATCCTGATTGTCTCAACTTTATTGTTTCTAACACACCCACCCCCATTGCCCCAATCACTGGGTCAATCCTTCCCATCCAGGGTCTTCTTCTCTTCCATTGTCCCTCCACCCTTCTAAGCATGATGTCCTTCTCCAAGGACTAGTCCCTCTTTGCAACATTCCCAAAGTATGTCAAATGGAGGTTCAGAATCCTTGTCTCCAAGGAGCAGCCTGGTTTCACCCTCTCCAGGATGGACTTGTTTGTTTTCCTAGCAGTTCACAGTATATTCAATACTCTTTTCCAGTACCACAGCTAAGAGACATCAATTGTTCTTCTATCATCACTAGTTATTGTCTAGATTTCTGATGCATAATAAGTATTTGCAAAGTCCATAGCCTGGATCAGGTGCACCTTAGTCTCCAGACTGACATCATTGCTCTTTAGTACTCTGGAGATGTCACTGACAGCAGACTTTCCAAATGCAATTTGTCCTTTGATTTCCTGGCTGCTGGTACCAAGAGTGTTGATTTTGGAGCCAAGCAAACCAAAGTTGTTAACAATCTCAATATCTTCACCATCCATCATAATTCTGCCAATTGCCCCAGTGGTGAGAATCTTTGTTTTCTAAATTGAAAGCTGCAGGTCCTTGACCTTCTGCAGCAAGTGCTTCAGGTCATTCTCAGTTCTAGCAAGCAAGGTGTGTCATCTTCATAATGCAAGTAGTTGATGACTCTTCCTCCAATTCTTAATCAACATTCTTGCTCATAGAGCATGGTTCAAAATTGGGAAGAGTGTACACCATACTTTTTCCATATAGTATAAGCATAATTGTAATTTAGATTGGGAAAAATATTTAAAAAATCATGTAACTTAGGGAGCTTTGGTAAATATCTTTGTATAGCCAATAAAATACAAGTAGATATTTTCCTGATAGTCTCTACTTTCAGCCAGGATCCATTTGATATGAGCAATGATATACCTAATGCCACAGCCTCTTCTAAAATGAGCTTGAACTTCTGGCAGTTCCCTGCCAAAGTACTGTTACAGTCCTCTTTGGATTATTTTCAGCAGTTTTTTGCATGCAAGTGATGTTAATGATATGTTGCTATAATTTCCACATGCTGCTAGATCATATTTCTTGGGAATGGGAACAAATATTTATCTTCCAATCTGGGAAGAAGGATTGACTATACACATCTGAATAACTGGCTACTGAAAACTTAAGGGAAAGCAAAAGAACATTACCTAACACCACACCAGAAGATGAGAACTTTAGTTGGGAGGCACTCAAAAAACAACAGAGGAAGAGCTATCTCCTCAATGTACAGTGTACCATAAGGACTCAGATGGAGCAAACTGTTCAAGACTTTCATTTGCCAGTGTAGTACAATGCAAAATAATAACAAATACAAATATCCTTAAATAGCAGGAACATAAATTGTAAAAAATTACAAATCTAGGATAATTGAAGATTATCAAAAAGAAAACAGAACACATAAAAATTATTATCCTAGGACTCAGTGAGTTGAAATGACTTGATAATGTCAATTTAGTAATGGGCAGTCAGATTATTTACTATACGGGAAATGACACATTGACAGGGAGAGGCACCATCTCCATCCTCATAAAGAGTATCTCAAAATCTACCCTGAAGCAAATGTTACCAGTGATAGGATACTATCCATACACATAGAGGGAAGACCTGTTCATGTGACTGTTTTTATAAACAGTCCACACTAAAAACAAATATAAAAAAATTGAGGATTTCTATGATCTTCTGCAATCTAAAATTTATGAAATATGCATTAGAGGATTCATAATTATTGATTACTAGAATATAAAAGTTGAAAACAAAGATGAGTGTTTGGAAAATATGGTCATAATGATAGAAATGATGCCAGAAATGGAATGATAGAATATTCTATAATCAACAGTTTATCCAATGTACATACCTTTCTTAAAAAAATTAAATACACCCCACCCCCACTGGACAGATATGAAACATCATGATGGATGGAGAGGAGATTGAAACTGTCAACAGCTTCATTCATCTTGCTTGGACCCACAATTAATACCTTTGATACCAGCAGTCAGGAAATAAAGAGACACATTGCACTGGGAAAATTTGCAGTTAGGGACCTTTCAGAATTATTGAGAAGGAATGATGTCAGTTTGAGGACTAAGGTGCATCTGATTCAAGCCATACTCTTTCGGATAACTTGTTACGCTTCTGAGAGCTGGACAATGAATAAGAATGACTGAAAAAGAATTGACACCTTTTAGCTGTGGTGTTGAAAAAGAGCACTGAAGGCAAAAGAACAACAGATATGTCTTGGAGAGGGTGCAGCTGGAGTGATCCTTGGAGGCAAGAGTGATGAAGCTTTGCCTCACACACTTTGGACATGTTGTTAGGAGGTGTTATTCCTTGGAGAAGTACATAATGCTGGGAAGGGTGGAGGATCGGCGAAGGAAAGGAAGACCCTCAACCAGGTGGACTGACATGGTGACTGCTACAATGGACTCTTGTATGTCAGGAAGTATGAGGCTGGTGCAGAATAAACAGAATTCAGTTCTTCTGTTCATAGGGTTGCTATGAGTTGTACTCAACTTGAAGGCACCTAACAACTGTATATTATAGATCATAGATAAAGATAGGGAAAGATATATCTATATATATCTATATCTCTCTAGATCTCCATCTAGAGAGATAGAGATAGAAATAGATATATATAGATATATACACATACAGAGGGAGAGAGAAAGAGAGATGAGATAGAGATATATAGAGAAAGAGATAGAGACAGAGAGAGAGGGATTGACATATTGATATAGATATTGATATTGATGGACCTCACAGACAGAATATACAAGAATCAAATCAATGAACATCTGTAAGAAGAGATAATAGAGAAGTTCCAGATCATTATGCAGAACAAAACCAAGGGCCAACAGATGTACGTTCAAGTTAAATTGAAGAAAATTAAACAAATATGCAGAAGTCAAAATACAACCTTGAATATATCTTACATTAATTTAAAGAGTATCTCAAAAGTATTCATGGAACATTAATGACTGAATTGCACATCTGTGTGGGATCATTTGAGGATATCATACATGAAGAAAGCAAAATCCATTGCAAAGATAGGAAAGAAAGAGAAGATCAAAATAATTATCAGGTGAGACTAGCTCTATAATGTGCAAAAGCTAGAGCTAAAGGAAGAAAAATGATAAAGAAAATTTAACAGAAGATTTGAAAGGCTGACATTAAAAAAACAAAGTATTGTAATGAAAGGTACGAAGATCTGGAGCTAAAAGACAAAAAGGTTAGAACATATTTGACATTATTCAAGCTTAAAGAAAAAAAAATAATCAAGCCTTAAGTTGCAAAGTAAAGGATTTCAGAGAAAAAATAATGAATGACGCCATATACTCCAAAAGTAGATGGACGTAAGCAGTATTTGTCCTTGTGAGACTGAGTTCACTCAGCATAATGTTCTCCAGGCTCTCCCAAACTATGTAGAATTTTTGAAGTGGTTGCTTCTGGGTGCTGTAATGTATTCCATCATGTGAATGTACCAAAATTTCTCAACTTATTTGGTTGGGGTTGGACATTTGGGTTGTTTCCATGTTCTTGCAATGCTAAATAATGCTGCTATGAATAATGCTGCTTTGTACTGGTGTACAAACCTCTATGTTGCAGTTTTCACTTCCTTGGGGTATATTCCTATGAGTGGAATAGCTATGTTACATAGAGCTTCTATGTTCAGCTTTTTTGATAAAATGCCAAGCTGCCTTCCAGAGTGACCATTTTCATAGACCTACCAACAATGTATCACAATCACTTGTTATGCATCATAGAGTTGGACAATGACCAAGGAGGATAGAAGGAGAATTGATGCCTTTGAGCTGTGGTGCTGGAGAAGAGTATTGAGAATACCATGGACTGCTAGG
>NW_006399859.1:452098-461678 GCF_000299155.1 Elephantulus edwardii
GGGATGACAGTGTCAGAGACAGTGCGATTGGCACAGGACAGAGCAGACTTTAGGGCTGTTGTACATAGGGTCGCTATGAGTCGCAAGCGACTCGACGGCACATAACAACAACAACCACCAACAATGTATAAGAATTCTAATCTCTCCATATCCTTTCCAACACATATTGCTTGATGTCCTGTTAAACTTTGCCTCTCTTACAGTGGTGAGATGGTATCTCATTGTGGTTTTTATTTATAAAATACATAGGGGACCAAAGGTAGGAAAGGAGAGCTGATATGGGCAGGGGGAAATTACAAGATCACACAACTTGGTGGGTGGAAAGAGGGGGTAAAAGAAATGGGAAAGATCTGTCAGGGACCCAAGAAGATGGGAATGGGCATAGTCCAGTTGTGGTTAATTTTATAAAATACAATTTACAGGAATAGTATATGAAACAACGTCAACAAAGGAAAGGGTGAAACACATAAAACCAAAATACTATGTATGTGAATGAGGGGAAAACGATTACTTGTAATTATGTATCTAGAATTTCTGAATGTATTTTCCATTGGAACGATAATAAGCATGGTTAATGATTAAAAGGTGGGGGGAGTAGATGGAAGGCAAGTTAAGCCGCTGTCCTAAAAAGAATTGGCAGATGTTCAAGTGTTTTAGGAAGTGGAATATTAACAGGGCCAATAGCACTGAAAGGCTATTGGCCTTGAAAAGTCCTTGACAGCAAATTTTTCCCAAGGCAACTTGTCTTTTGATTTCCTGACTGCTAATGCCAAGAGTGTTGAATATGGTTCCAAGGGAAATGAAACCGTTAACAACTTCCATTTTTTCCTCCATCTATCATGATGCTGTCAATCTATCCAGTGAAGGTTTTTATTTTTCTGATGTTGCAGTGCAATCTATAGAGAAAGGTTCTAGCCCTTGATCTCCTGCAGCTTCAATTTCTCCTCACTTTTGGAGAGCAAGGTTGTGTCATCTGAATAACACAAGTTATTGATGAGTCTTTTTCTGATCCTGATGCTCCTCTCTTCTTCATAAATTCTAGTCTTTTGAGTGATCATCTACATTGAAAAGGTATGGAGAAAGGATACATTCTTGACACACAGGAGGAGACTGTACATGTTTTGCCCATGGAATCTCCAGTGGAACTGAACTGTCAACGAGATGCCACCTTTGTGTTCTTGAGATGAAAGTAATCATTACTGAAGAAAACAACAACAATAAACACCACAAACACATATGTCTCTGTCACATATTATTCTCTTATACTAGTCAATAGTCTCTTGTGCTCTTCTTAGTGGATTTGAAATAGGAATAAAACCTATTTTACAGCAAAAAAGCATAGTTTTGTCTCCAGAGCTTATGTTATGACATTGATTTATTGCTTAGCTCTACTATTTACTTTCTGTGGCTACTTTCTTAGATTTCCATTATAAAATTTGTAAAATGGCAATATTAATAGGGGCTGACTCAAAGTTTTCATAATGTGTAAATTAGAAATATTCATGAGTTTACCATAATCTTCCACAAAGGTTTGTGTACAAAAAATATTAGCTATTATCATTAGCTGGCAGTTGTATATTTGCACATTAATTAAGAATTCCATTTCCACTGTACTCTTTCTAGCTATTTTATACCATAACTCTTCGCATCCAGAACATAATTGCTTCATTACTTGAGGATCAATGAATTAAAGACGATTGGGTATCTTTTAGAATTATTCAGCATAAAAGAGATTTGTTATTGGTCTTCCCACCTTTTACCTCTATACTGTGTAAACAACCTAAGACAAATACTTGTTTCACTATTTAATAAATAACGTCATCATTCAAAGATGCTGAGGATGATAGATACATAAAGGATCAAATCTAAACATCCACAGGTCATCATGCCTCATGTTGTATACACAGTGGATTATTTTAAACTTCTAACTAAAAATAACACTTAATTTGAACTCTTATTTCTACATTTTTATTCCTTGCTTTTTTAAAGTTTCCATTATCTATGATATGAAAAAAGAAATAGCAGGAAAGATATTTAGCTAATGGTCTTACATACTAATTATATCATCTCTTAAGAGTATCTTATGTTACCTTAAATAAATTAGTTCTATAATTTTCTTGTAATTATCATCAGTATTGTTCATCTCATAAACTTTTCCAGTTTTACTCTACTTTTTTTTTTGTTTGTTTGCTTTGTGTGTTGTTGTGTTTGTTTTTTTTTTTTAAACAAAGGGGCCAATGAGGGAATCAAAGTTTCCATGAGAGGTCAGCCAATATGAACAGATGAAAATGATAACTTCCAGATCTTTGCAGTCTAGTTCTTTCTCACTCCACTCATGGTTATGAGGTTTATTAGGGAAGTTAACAGGTTACAGCTCGGGTTAGCAGCCTGATATAATTTCTCAGTCAGGACAGCTTCTGAAGTATGCTAGCAGACACTTCAGCCTTAAGTCTTGAAGTATTAAATGAGTGTTACAAAGCTTTCTTAGTCCTACCAATATGGCAGCTTCCCTTCATCCTACCTTGTTCAGTCCTCCAACAAACTTGGAAGAATACTCCTAGTTCTGACTCTGTGGGGTAGCAGACCCTTGGTCAGCACTGTCTCATATCAGGTCTCTGATTCTGTGTTGTGACTGTAGTGTTTGCTTCTATAAACTTCAATCTGAGTGACACAGGCATGTTTGGCCCTGAAGGATGCATGCTGCATTCATTTCTTCTTTGCTGGTGGTGAAATCTCCAAATTTTTGCTGCTGAATCTGTTCCACTTCATTGGAAAACTAGCCAATTCCCTTGTGGAAGGATTAACATGCCCTATTGGCATAATCCTGCCCATCCATATGGGAGAGTCAAACTCAATGGCTAAGAAAGCCATTTTGAACAATAAACCCTTGACATTAAGATGGCACATAGTAACAGTAATGAAGTAGAAAAGTCTTCTTATAATGAAGATGGAAGAGAGATCCCCAAACAGGAATTTTCAGTTATAAAGAGAGCAATTTACAATGCTAATGCCAATTCCTTCTGTAGTGGTAATGAGAAAACTTTCACTTCAAAATTATAGCACCCTACTTTTACTTTTATTGCTTGCAACCTCATCTTTTCTTTGTTAATGAAATGAATATAAAATCAGATCATATCAGAGGCAATCAAAGGGTATGTAGCCAATATAAAATTCATTTATTATACTGAGTCAAATTTTAATAAAAGTGGTATATTGGGATTTTCCCCCTATTTTTCTGTGAATTTAGAAGGTTTTTCAATTTTTTAAAATAATTTGTAAATTGTTGTAACTTCTTTTAATGGTCTTGGAAAAGATTGTGAAACTGAATCTGTAAAGGTTACATTTAATTCACTTTATAGCAATTCCATCTCTAAAATGGATAAGCTTTGTGCTGTGAGCAGCTGACCTATACTTCTTTTGTGTTATCATTAAAGCAGCACGGAATTTGAATATACGGTCTTCAAAGAGAGGAAATTTGCATTTTTTTACCACTGCTTCTCCAGAATCTATTGTTGTTGTTATGTGCCTTCTAGTCCCTTGCGACTCATAATGACCCTATGTACAACAGCCCTAAATTCTGCTCTGTCCTGTGACACTCACATGTCTCTGACATACCCATCCCAATTACCCAAGTCACTGAATCAATCCACCTCATAGAGGGCCTCACCCTCCTGTGCCATACCCCCACACTCCCAAGCATGATGTCCCTCTCCCAGGACTGGTCCCTTCTTATAACATGTCCAAAGTATGTCAGACGAAGTTTCAGAACCCTTGCCTCCAAGGAGCCACCTGGTTTAATCCTCTCCAGGATGAATCTGTTTGTTTTCCTAGCAGTCTATAGTACCCTCAATACTCTTTCCAACAACACAGCTTAAAGGCATCAATTCTCCTTCTAGTCTCCCTAGTCATTGTATAACTCTCTGATGCATAACAAGTGATTGCAAAGAACATGGCCTGTATCAGACGCACCTTAGTCTCCAGAGAGACACCATTGCTTTTCAGAACTTTGGAGAGGTCCCTAACAGAATCTATTACTGCTTGTAAAACAGTAAGGATTTCTAACAGTGAATGAAGTAAAAAAAAAAAAAAAGATAGCCTAGTGCTGATAAAGGAGCTCTGATGGCCTAGTGGTAAGATACTGCACTGAAATTTCAGAGGTACATGGTTTCAATCTACCAGCTCCTTCACAGAAGGCCGACAAAATCTTCCCATGAGACTTACTGCATCTAAAAATCCACTAGAGGGTTAACACTAAGGGTTTGTAAGAAGGAAGTTGGGATTCAATTCCAAAGGTATATATTCTGAATCCACCAAATGCTCCATAGGAGAAGGATGGACAATATCACATTTGATTGAGTACCTCAAAAACCCACTGGAGAGTCAACGATGGTTTGTTCTAACTCAATGACAAACAGCAACAATAAAATCCCAGGAGAAATAAAACAAGTGCCTAGATATCTGGCTTTCACTTATACACAATCATGCTATTAACACTTTCTAAAATAATGTGTTGCTAAGGCACATCTGGTAGTCTAGTGGTAAGGAGTTGTACTATCCACTCAAAGGCACAAGTGTTCCATGGGATAAAGATGTAAAGTGTCCCATTGGCAGGCCAGCTATGAGTTAGTTCCAAGTTCATAGTACGTAACAACAATACAAAGTTTCTTTAGCCTAATGAATGATAGAAATCTTAGATATGTGAACGAATTCCAAACCATTCTCACTATAGAACAGTAATGAAACTTATGTGTAAGGGAATTTAAATTTAAGGTATCTGGAAAAACTATAAATAGCTTGAAATTTTTGTAGATTCCTTTATTAGTCTTATTTGTAATAGTCATGATTTCTGCAGACTTTATCATATAGCTACAGATATGTTATCCTCTATGATTAAGATGGGAAAATAATGCCTCTTACAGGATATCTTGGCACAAATTGGAATTCAAATCATTCCAATCACATACCTGCAGGGAAAGTTCTATTTGAACAGGATATTTCTAAGGAAAGAATGTGTGAATAATATTATCAAGCTACTTGGTCAATTCTCCATCTGGTCATATATCTCTATCATTACTATCCTGGTGTTGTTACATATCATCAAGTTGGAGTTGACTCATAGCTGCCCCTTCAGCAGGTTTTCGAAGCTGTAAATCACACAAAAGAAAATTGCCTATCTTACTCCCTCAGAGCAGGTGGTGACATTGAATGAACAGAAGATCTGAACCTAGTCCTGCACTGCACCATCCTTACACTTCCTGAAACACAAGAGCCCATTGCAGATGTCACCTTGTCAATCCACCTGCTTGAAGGTCTTCTTTGTTGCTGACTCTCAACTCTTCCCAACATCATGTCCTTCTCCAAGGACTAGTCCCTCTTAGCAACATGTCCAAAATACATGAAGCAAAGCCTCATTCTTGCCTCCAAAGAGCACTCCAGCGGCACCCTCTCTACAACATATCTATTCATTCTCTTGGCTGTCCATGGAATGTTCAGTGCTCTTCTCCAATACCACAGCTCAAAGGCATCCATTCTTTTTCTGTCATCATTATTCATTGTGCAAGTCATGGGTGCATAGCTAGTAATCGGAAAGACCATGGCCTGAATCAGACATATATATTTCAAGCCAATTTCCTTACCAGGTCCCACCACAGGAAGGTCTGCCTGTGGGTTCCTGGGACAAGAAGAACCACTTAATGCATTCCCAATACAGGAAGTCCTGCCTTGGTGTAATCCAATTATTATCATCAATCAAGTAGTATATTACAAGTGTTTTGTTCTCTTGTTACAAAATCTCCCAATACCTTCTGCTATCCTAAATAACATGCCTCTGGAAACTCTATGAACTTTGATAAATGTTGATAGTTGGTAGAGGGGCTTCAAGCCTTTTGTTGAAAGGGTTGCTATGAGTCGTGCTCAACTCAAAAGCAAACAAAAACAACATCTTAAAGTGCTGGTTTTCACAGTATGTAGTTCAGGTTCTTTTCAATTGGAGCTCTCTTTACCTTCAAAAAATCTCCTTGCTTGTATTCTAACAAAGTAAGCATTCATCACTCTAGGACACTGTGAAGTGTTTGTCTCAGTTCTGTCTCACATCGGTCTCTGATTATCTGGTGTGGCCGTTCTACTCTAAGTCCTAATCTCACTCTTGCAGGACTCTCTAGGCCATGGATGCATCCTAGAGTCTCCAATTCTTTTCTGCTGTAACAAGATTCTCATTTCCTGCCTCAAATCTTGTTCAGTTTAAAGCTGGAGGAAACCAAAACTAACCAATCCCATAACTAGTAATCTGCAACACCCTATTTGCATGCCCCCTCCCAAAAGGGCTGTTAATTTTATTCACATCATTATTATAATCCCACCCAGCCATGTGGTGAAAAAGAAATCAATGACTAGGAAAACCGACTTTTCAACAGGAGTTGAAAAATCAACTCTTGTATCACAATATTTATTTACTTGGAAAAGCCTCAACCATTAATTTTGGAAAGATACACTCAGAAGTCCAATGTGTGCACAGCTTCTTAAAACATTATGGACTCTTAAGTCCTGAGCAAACTGAAATGAAGCATTTCATTTTGTGAGAGAACTTGGAGGATTGAAAAAGGTGAAGGCAAAAAGTCCAGTAGGAAGAAGTAAAGCTAACTGAGGCCATTACAAAAGGAAAATAAATGCTTCAGAAGAAAGCTGGGAGAATCAAACAAGGAGAACAATCAAAACAAGATGAGAGAAGGATGCAAACAGGTTTTTAATGAAGGTTATTATACGAAGTCAATAACTGCTAACTGCTTAGCTGCCATGTGAAGGATCAGTGGTTCCCACCTTCCAGCTACTCCAGGGGAGAAGGAGCACTAGAAAACACTATGGGACAATTATAGTCTGTCCAGCAGTAACTATAACTAAGAATCTACTTGATAACACACAGTTGCACAAAATAAAATTATTAGAAAATGTAATTCTTGACAAAATATTTAAAATAAAAGAAAGAGAAGTAAACATTTTATTCAAGTGTAATAGGAGCAGAAAATAGCCACACTACACACTTCCCAAGAGCAAATCAAAGATGTGATTAAAATAAGGATCAGATCAGTATCAGTGATCAGAGACCAAAGAATACTAGGGGCTTGGCAGAGCAGTACAGCAGCAGGGCTTACATTGCAGGACATTCTGTCTGCACTCATAGAGATGAGATGGTATTAATACATTCAGAATTCTCTAAGTATATATCAGTTATAAAACTAAAGTTATATATATTTATAAAGCTGACATCAGTTTTCTCTAGCCTGCAAAACTAGTTACTTTGTCTTAGAATTCTTTGTTTCTTTCTTTTAGTCATATAAAATTATTCAAACTGTCTATCAGGAAAGGGAATATAACTTTCCTAGATTAGCATTTACCTCTTCGAAACTGTTTTTCCCATCAAATGTAAATTATATTTAATGTGCCTGCTTACCAGAAATGGAAATGTGCCCTCCCTGAATTACTAGTACTTATATATAAACTGTTCTTTTCAAATATAGACAGACATTCTGTAACTATTCTAACAAAGGTGTATTTATTGTAAAGTTAATTAATATCTATCCTTAATTTTAAAAAAGGAATGGCCTCTCCCAGATGAGTCGGCAGTTTTTTAGGGGAATTTGCTGTCCTCCCAGATCTGTAATAAAGTGCTTATGGATATTGCAATCCGTCTGTGTTCTTGGCAATTGACTATGGAAAGACCCCTTGCATTCAGTAACAATAGGAATTGCATAAACACAAGGGAAATGTCCTAGCCTCTTATATTACTGTCACAGACAGAGGGATCCAAACATAGAACATGACCTACTAACAACCACATTGCACTCATATAGTGGATCTTTGAACTATGCTTTATTCAAATTTGAATTTGTTGTTGTTGTTGTTGTTGTTGTTGTAAGCTATAAAACCAAGTATGACTCACATCGATCTTATGTCCTATCCTAGACCATCCTTATCATTTCTGACATACTTGAGCCCATTGCTGTAGTCCATGTGATTGAGGGTCTTCCTCACTTTTTGCCTACCCTCCACCTTTCTAAGCATGGTATCCGTGCCAAGGAATAGCCTCTCCTAAAACTATGCCCAAACTATGTGAACAAAATTATTGTAGTTAAAATTATACTCACACACATGCATGCACACACATACACATGAAAGAAGAAATAATGGTATATTTCATCTATTGAAATTTCTCTACACAATGCATCCTGTATCCTTTTTCTGTTTGCTTTGTTTATGATAGTGCAGGCAAAATGAAAACAATGCAAGCATAGAGCTATATCCTATGCATAGACCTTATACATTCCACTGCTATTAAACACTACTCAGGTCTTTAGAGTATGATCTTTGTAACTTCTTCAGAGCAGTCCTAGATACTCAGTATAAAATGGGGTCACATAGAGCATACTACAAGGCAAAGTTTATTATGTCATATATGTCCTCATATAGAATTCCTCAAGTTATACTTTGATAACAACAATGTTTATGTGCATTTTACTGAGTGTCACTTCAAAGCAAATTATTTCAGGATATATATATATATATATACACACACACATACACAGATACAGAGATGAGAGAGAGAGAATCTTTAAATGGGTAAATACAAGGAATAATAAAAGGAAGGTTACTGGATCACAAGTCAGAGGTTGCAAAACAAGTTTGCTTACCATTTGCTATATGACATTAGGTTATTGCTTAAAATCTATGATCTCTCGATCCTTAAAATCAGGATGATGGAATAAATGACATCAAATATCTACTCCAATTCAGCATTGTTTAATCAAATTTTTAAAATACAGCTGACATATTTCTGTAGATTTACAGCAATCAAGTCACTTTCTCATAACTTAGTTTACCTCCAACCTTCACACTCTCTCTTATCCTATTTCTCCTGGAAGACAGAAGTAGAACTAACTTTCATGTACTACATGATCAGGAATGAAGGTGTCTGTGAAGGAAACTTGTACTAATCATCTATTGAAGTTTTAAAATAGCTTTTAGGTTATTGGGGACATAAAGTGTAATTGCTTACCTGTGCAGATAACAGTCTGTATTTTCCCACTGACCTTAACTATCTTTAGGAGAATCTATTTCTATTTGTTAAAGCAATTTAAATAAAGGCTCCTTGTAACCTTTGACAACTCCATCATAACATTAAGTTGTATATAAACATTGAAAAATAATAGCTGAGGAGCTCATAAATTAGATTTATTGTTAAGAAGCTTAAGGACAGTTTTATATCCTCACATACATCAGAGTAACTTTTCATAAAAAAAGTTTTACAGAAAACCTAAAAAAATGAGTCCGTTTACAAAATGGAGGCATACATTGCATAAATCCTTTACTCCAAATTTGTTCATTCATTGAAATGTACTAATATTTAAAATGTTATGCTATGTGATAGAGTCTGCTCAGATATTAAATCACAATCTGACAGGTCCTCAAAAAGTCAAACAGTATAATTGAATAACTTAGTAATTCTACTAGTATATATATGTTGTCATTTTGTATTGTTGAGTCAGAACTGACTCGTACATAACTAACCCTCCGTTGGGTTTTCAGA
>NW_006399859.1:463873-464919 GCF_000299155.1 Elephantulus edwardii
AAAAAGGAAATACAACTGACAGCTAAGGAAGCAAAGGAGGATGGAGCCTCTGGGTTCAACCAGCCATCCCCACTGGACCCACCTGGGAAAACACTTTGCAATCCAGAGGGGAGCAAATGAGAGGAAAATATCTTCCAACAGAGCAAGAAGGCAAGCAGCTGTAACCCAAGACCACCAGTAAGATGATAAAGTGTCCTCCCTTCCCCCCTTTATATCTACGCCCCTGTTCAGTATGAAGAAGCCAGAGAGTTAGCATCCAATTCCCAAATCAATAAGACAGTTGGTTTAATTACTATTGGAAAATGCATGTCATTCCTCTGTAGCATCTGGTCCCCACTGGGCCCTCATCATTTCCTTCACCTGCTCCCCCCACCGACCAAACTGTGCAGCTCTTGAACTGCATCCTGGCCCATCCTCACCCTTCTGCCCCCAACCCTCACCTCCTTGTACCCCCAATATGTTTTTCCCAATAAAAAAAAAGAAAAACAGCTCTAGAGGTAACCACTGATCTAGGAGATTATCTCCTCTCGTGATAAATAGATTAAACTACTTTATAGGATTAAAGAAAGGAAATTAAGAATTCTAAGGCCAAGTAACTAGTTTTGCAGGTCAGGGAAAATTGATATCAGTTTTATAACTGAGATAGATAGATAGATAGATAGATAGATAGATAGATAGATAGATAGATAGATACACATATATTATATATATCTCAAGTTCTGAACTTACCACCCCATCAAACCTACCAACTACTCTGTGGGGAAAAGACAGTCTGATTCACTGTCTCTGAAAATATAGTAGAGGGTCAGCTACGAGTCTGTTTTCATTCAATAGCAATGAGGGTTTTGGTTTTGTTTTTTTTTTTGTTGGGTTTTGCTTTAAAATCTTGCTTAAGCAGATTGCCAGGTGTCTTCCTCCATGGAGGGGCTGCAGGGTTTCAACCAACCAACCAACCAACCTATGGGTTCACAATTGAGTGTTTAAACATTATACCACTAAGACTCCTTTCTCCATGATGACTAATCTAAACACTGTCTGATCTCAGG
>NW_006399859.1:465825-469125 GCF_000299155.1 Elephantulus edwardii
ACTTTCTCCTGGGGGACAGCTGGTATGTATATACCCAAAAGAACTTAAAATAAGCTAAAATGTCTTACTTAATGATGTTCATCGCAGCATTATTTATAATAGTCAATATGTAGATACAAATTTTTTATCAATAAAATATAGATAAATATAAGAATAAGATGTGACATATACATAGAATTGGATGCCATGATATTGATGAACCTTTAAAACATTATGGTGAATAAAGTAAGTCACATACAAAAGGATAAACAGTGCATGATGCTATTTATATAAACTATCTAGGACAAATAAATATATATTGTTCAAGGTTTGTTTATCATTGCCACAAATTTCATTTGTGGACATGATGTGCATATGAAAAGTTATTGCTTAAGTGGTGTGGAGTTTCTGTTAAGGGAGATAAAAAATTAAGAAATGAATAGTGGTAATGGTTATACAACATAGTTAAATAATTTGTATTTGTTAATTGTGAATTTTACAAGTAAAGTTTATTTAAATTACTGGCCAGGGTTTATATACATATATCATTGTTGTTAAGTGCTGTCAAGTCATAGGTGACTTATAGTGACCCTATGAACAAAAGACCTGAACACTTGTATAACTTTCAATGTTTTTCCAATTTCATAGAGTGTCCAGAGGCAAGCTATTTTGGAAGTGGATGCCACTTCTGCTTCAAAGCCTGTTTTAATTGGGGAGCTCCACAAAACACTGTCCACCATGGGTAACCATTATCGTATTTACCACATCAGTGACACAGTGTTTAGCATCACAGCAACCAGGAGTTAGCGCTGTACAGCAAATGGATAGACCAGTGCTATCCCACTCAGAAGAATGTTTAACCAAAAACAATGAAAACCAGGCCTGAGGGTTGCTAATTAAAATGACCCACTTTTGCTTTGGTAGTATAACTTTCTATCCAATAAGCCAATAAAGCTCTCATTGTTGTTAAGTGCCACTGAGTCATAGATGACACATAGGGACCCTATGAATGAAAGACCTGGACACTTGTATAGCTTTCATCTTTTCTCCAAGTTGATAGAGTTTCTGAAAGCAAGCTACTTCAGAAGTGGATGTCTCTCCTGCTTGTAGGCCTGTTTTAATCATTAAGTTCCAGGAAATAAAAGATCAGAATGAGATGGTGAAACTGTCACAATATGCAGATGATATGATAGTGTACACAGAAAAACCCAAGGACTCAACAACAACAACAACAAACCCTGATAGAGCTAGTAGAACAATTTAGTAGACTGTCAGGAAAAAAGATGACTAACCAATATTCAATGGGATTCTTCTACAGTACAAAGAGAACTTAGAGAAGGAAACCAAGAAAGCATTATCATTTATAATAGTGAAACATGAATTGAGTGAGATACTTGAGAATGAACCTAAGTAGAGACCTATACAGAGAAACTACAGAACATTTCTGTGAGACACAAAAAAGACTAAATATAGAAAGACTCACTATTGTGAAAATTATAGATATATCTTTTCCACCACACACAAAAATATTAGAATTCACTTGTTCTTATTTGGGAGGAATTGATTTTCATTTTTTTAAACAATCTATCTCATTACTTTTTTATCTTTTCCTAAAAAAAGCAGTGAAATGGCATATTCATCTACTTAAAATATCACCCATTCTTCCATGTGCATACTAAAAGTACTGTTCTTTTTGCCCTTCAAAGGGGGGTGGGCAACACTGACCCTTAGAATAAGGGTAAGTAAGGGTGGGGTGAAACCTGCAGAGCCTTCTCTAGGGGCTAGCTGAAAATCCTTCACAAGGCTTGGGGTCTGGAGTCTCCCTCTACTCTGGAAGTCAGCTGGCTAATCTGGCAGGATGGCTTGTGTCTCCATGGTGGCAATAAATAAATATAAAATTTAGAAAAGGTCTAGGGATCACTGGTAGCCTAATCCACATATTGAGCTACACTGATAATTTAAGACCACAAGCTCTCCTGGTTAAAATCTACCCGTGGTTCTGCAGGAGCAATAGGTACAACTTCCTCCTATATGATTTTTAGCCTCTGAAATCCAAGACAGGGCAGCTATGACGTGGTCCTGACTGGGTAGCAATGAGCGAGCGAGTAATGGAAGTTCTAGTCCGTTGGTTTCCAAGACTGCAAACTACAAAGGAACCAGACTGCTCATCCTTGTCCCTTAGAGGTGTCTATTAAATTGGAATTGTCAGAGAAGCACCATTTTCGGATTAGCAACAGTTTGCTATGGATTAAGCCACAAGAGCTCTGAGAGGAACCATTGAAACCATAATTAGCAAACACACCATTTACATAATTTGTAAAGGTAAATTAACATCTTGTTTTTCCAACAACTTCACTGAGGCTTAATTTACATACAATTATTTACATACAATTACATGACAGACATACAACCAATTTTGTGCTAAATGCCCACAAGAGAAATTCAATTCAGAGTCTCTCTCAAGACTTTGCTCTACTTCCAAATCATTCACATCACTCTAAAATCCTTATAATAGTTTATAAAGCAAGAGGTCATCAGGTCCACAATTAACTTTCTAACTTTGATCTCCTGTCAGTCTTTTCCTAAAAAGCTTTGCACTGGAGTCAACTCCAGCTCATAGGTTCTCTATTTGATTAAGCAGAACCATTCTTAGACTTTCCCCTGTTGTAAACCTTGTGGAAGGAAACTCTGGTGACCAACTGTGCTGCCAACTCAGAGAGGTGTTTTGAACCTGTTACTGAATGCAAGGGTTTCTTTCTTAGTCAATTGTCAATAAGGTAAATATGTTGCATTATCCATAAGCTTTATTACAGATCTGGGAAGACAGGGAGTTGATCTCAAAGACTGACTCTCCCTCTGGGAGCAGTTATTAGACTTTTATACCAGGGTGGGTCACCAACTCACTTAACAATGCACTTTGGTTAGTAAACTCAAAGAATTTATACATTTAGAAAAAAAAAACCCCAATCATTCACACACAGATATTAGTAAACAGTCAGCCTATAAACTAGGTAACATATAGCTGGGAAAAATAGGTTTTGGAAAGATAAGAGTTAATTCAGTACTTTCTTCACCAGTAAACAGGCAGATTAAGAAAAAACTCCAGCGAGATCCAAGATGGCAGCGGAGGCAAAGACAACGTGGTGAGCTGCGGGAGCAGCAAACCACTTAAAGCAGGGCCATTATGGCCTTCCACAGACTTCGGCTTATTGATAATTGAACACTTAAACAGTTGATGACTGGCCCTCAGTGAAGATCGAGGCTCAACAACAGGAATTCAAGGATTCCCAAGGAGAAATGGGTGAGTCTCATGGTTCCCAA
>NW_006399859.1:472066-494765 GCF_000299155.1 Elephantulus edwardii
CCCCCCCCAAGCTTGATCACTTCCTGAGAAACCTGATAACATCTAAGGTAGTCATATCAAACACCTGACCAGACTGTGAATCCTGATAAGGGTTTGAGCCTGATGAAAATAGCCCAAAGCTAACTTAATTAACAACCCAAATTCTGAGAAATATCATCTTAGTCCTCCCCAGGACCCCTATAAGAAGGAAACCCCCACCACCACCCCCAGACTGTCCATGCACCCTTTAGATCCATGCTATCTGCCTGCTATGAGGCCCGAGTCACTTGGTCACTTGGCGTCCCTCTCAGATCGTGCAATAAAGCCATGTTCATTTCTTGGGACCAGTGGCTTTCTTTATTTCTCTCCCTCATGCCCTCGCACTCTTTTTTATATCTAACAACATTAATATATCTTGATCCTCTTTTCTAGCTCACAGTTTTCTATTAACATGGTTCACTATGTGGTCTGCTTTTGGTCTCTACTCACCTACCATTTGTTCAGGGGAGACTCATTACAATCCTTTCAAATTACCATTTTCTCTTGAGTATACAGATCTTATTTCCATTTTTTACTAGTTTTTCTACATTGAATTGATCATAATTTTTTAAAAGTTGTAATAATATCGATACATTTACCACATTTTTTGTGTGTGTGTAAAATGTTATAGGGTTATAACCCTCTGCAAATCTCTAGATTAAACATCTAATTGTCTACTCAGTCTTTCCCTTACTGCTTGACAATGCTGTTGCTAACTTTCATGCAGCCAAGCCTACCTCACAGAAGCCCTATGGTGTACAAAGTTTTCCTCACACATTTTGCAAGGCTGTGCAGTTTCAGAAGATAACTAGTCCTGGACAAGTTAAAACCACAAAACTTTCAGCTAGACAAAAAAAAAGCAAAACAAAACAAAACTCTTTGCCTTTGAGTTTGTTCCAATTCATGACTACCCTCTGAGGCTATTAAAAGTTTGCTCCTTGGAGGCAAAAACAATAAAGCTTCATCTCTCATACTTTGGTATGCTGCTAGGAGAAGCTATTCCTTGGAAAGGGATGCCCTAGTTGGAAATGTGGAGGGTCAGCTAAAGAGAGGAAACCCACAATGAGATAGACACAGTGGCTGCAGCAACAGATTCAAGTGTATTAGAGATTATCAGGTAGGAAAGGTTTCAGGTCTGTTGTCTGTAGGGTCACTATAGGTTGTATTCATCTAAATGGGACTTAAATATTTATGGTAACAGATGGCTTTGTCTTTCTCTCATTGGCAATGCAGCAGCCAAACCAACATGCATAGCTCAGTATACCAATAAGATTCTTTCTTCTGTTAGAAGTCAAGCAGAATGTAACTTCTGAGACTATCTTAAAAATATGTTTCCATTATATTTTTTATTTTATTCAATGACAATATTTCAATTAAGATTGGTCAAAATGAAATTTTGAAACATTGGCATCATCTGTCTTGGGTTAGGGTCTCAAAAGAAGCAAAATCAAGGAAGAAACAGAGAAAGATTGATTGCAAAGAAATGGCTCATGTACTTGTAGAGTTTGGCAGGTTCCAAGTCTGTTGGTCAGCTGTTAGGTGTCTCACTAGAGGCTTTTTCCAACCCATGTAATTGTAGGGGGGATAATGAACCTAAGGTCTGTAGAATGCTGGCTTCGAAGGTTAATGAATTCAAGATGGGTAGACAATATAACAGATCATTGCTTCAAGGCTGATGGTGATGAGCCGGATGTATCCAGACCAAGAAAAAGGCAAGACAGATTTATACATTAGATTCAAGAACATCCCTGAGAATGTTTACTTTAAACTGAATGGCTTATTGTATTATATCAGATCTCATCAAGAGTATGCTTATATCATAAATGTTAAACGAGAGGGCTATGGGGATTCAAGCAGATATACAACCACAACCAACATCGGACTTTTCCTGTTATTCACACATGTAAAATTCTTGAGGAAATGTTATTGTCTCTGTCTTCAAAACACATTTAGAATCCTATTCTGTAATCATGGCAGCATACCTGTCTTGTTTAAATCTCTACCCTCTCTCATTTGTTATTGCTGCTCTTATGTACCATGGAGTCGGGACCGACTCACAGCTGACACTCCAGCAGCATGAGGGGAGATGGCCTAGCTTTCTCCCTTAGAGCAGCTGGCCGATTTGAATCATGCGCTTTTAGGTGAACAGCACAATTCCTAACCACTGGGACACCAGAACTCCCTTTAAATTACTAAAATAATCTGTCTTCTGACCTTCTTTGTTTCTCTTCTTAACCTTCTACAGCCACTTCAATACTGTAGACAGAATGAGCTTTGAAATCAGATCGTGACATTTTCAAAAGCCCTCTGAGTGAAATTATAAATCCCTTGTAAAGTCTCATAAGGCTGGAAACTCTCTGGCTGCCTGATATCCCTTTGACATAATATCCTAGCTCATTTCTCTTCACTCATTCTGTAAACATGGTCCATAGCTTTGCTATTTTTAAGACCTTTCAGGCACATAGTACTTTTTAGGAACTTAAGGCAAGATAGCTGCTTCCAACCTTTTTTTATCCTTCACATATGTATTCAAGTATTTATCTCAACTGTAATACTTAATATTATACACTGTTCTTATCAGTCTGCTCTACTTAGTCTCTTTTGTGGAATGAATCACTTTCTGATGTCACATATAATGAAACAGAATTCCAATGAATGTCTGCATATTTGTCTATATTAAGCCCAAGTTCCTAGAAGTGTGCCTATACATACAGTTGATTATTTATTTAGGTGTGAATTGCCTGCCTCTTTCACAAATGACTCATCTATTGCATTCACAAATTCTCATAAATACCATTCCCACAAATTACCATTAGGAGGAAAGACATCTATGTCAATAACTGCAGAGACTCTTTAACCATTCTAAAATGTGTTACCAGGTATACACTTTGTCTATGTTCTTCATTCTGTATCTTCCTTTGCTAGAACAGTACTAAAACACCATAGATGTTTAACTAGTAATTGTTAATTACTATGTTAATTGACAAATAAGTAGAGACAAAGAATTATGCTCTTATGTGCCATTGAGTCACCTGCGATTCTGAGTGATCCTATGTACAACAGCCCTAAATCCTGCTCTATCCTGTACCAATCTTATTGTCTCTAACATACCTACTCCCATTACCCCAGTCACTGAATGAATCCATCTCATCAAGGGTCTTCCTCTCTTATGCTGTCCCTTCACCCTCCCAAGCATGATGTCCTTCTCCAAGTCCTGGTCCCTCCTTGCAACATGTCCATAGTATGTCAAACAAATAAATCTTCAGAATCCTTACCTCCCCGGAGCAGCTTGGTTCCACCCTCTCTAGGACAAATCCGTTTGTTCTCCTAGCAGTCCCTGGTATGTTCAATACTCTTCTCCAGTACCACAGCTCAAAGGTTGTGAAAGGTAGAGGGTCAATTCAATCAGTTCTCCTTCTAGCATCCCTAGTCATTTTCCAGCTTACTGACGCATGACAATTGTAAAGGCTATGACCTAGATCAGGCACTTTTTAGTCTCCAGACTGACATTGCTGCTCTACAGTACTTTGGAGAGGTCTCTGACTAAAGACTTGCCCAATGCAATTCATCTTTTGATTTTTTTTTTCTGGCTGCTGATGCCAAGTGTGTTGATTATGGAGCCACACAGACTCTAGCTCTTAACAATCTCAATCTCTTCACCATCTATCATGATGCTGCCAATCAGCCTAGTGGTGAGAACATTGTTTTCTTGATGTTGAGTTTCAATCCATATTGAAGGCTGCAGTCCTTGACCTTCTGCAGCAAGCACTTCAGGTCCTCCTCAGTTTCAGCAATCAGGTTTGTGTCACCTGCATAAAGAAGATTTCTGATAAGTCTTCCTCCAATCCTGATGCCACATTTCTCCTCAGATAGCCTAGCCTCCTGGATAATCTATTCTGCATATAGATTGAAAATGTACAGAGATAAGACACACCCCTGGTATACACCCTTCCTAATTTTGAACCATGCAGTGTTTTCTTGCACTGTTCTAATGACTGCCTCCTGGTCCAAGCATAGGTTTCACATAAGCACTATCAAGTAGTGGGATTCCTATTCCTCTCAGAGTAGGCACAGTTTGTTGTGATCCATCCATTAAAATGTCTTTGCATAGTCAATGAAACACAGATATTAATATAAATTTTCAGAAATATGTCATTTCCCTGAGGTTGATGATATATTTGTAAAATATAAAACTGTTTATATTTAATTGGTGAAAAAAACCAGAAAATATTGTTGTTGTTGTGGCTGTTAGTATATCATTAACTACTACTCATATAGAGACCCTGTACACAGTAAATTTCAACTTGTCCTATCCTGTACCATTCCCATGATCTTGGCTCTCTGGAGCCCATTGTTAGAGTCATTGTAGCAGTCTATGCCCTTGAGAGTCTTCCTCTTTTTCTCTGACCCTCCACCTTTCCCAGGATATTTTTCCAAGGACTGGCCGTTCTTACAACCTGCCCAAAGTATGTGAGACAATGTTTTACCACCCTTGTCTCAAAGGCACGACAACCCACTTACATATCACTTGTCAAATTACAAACACAATCAGTACAGCTTTGGAGATGAATTTATAATTCACTTGACAGTAAAAATCAAGAGCCATCCAGTCATAAATTTCATCAATAGACATTCACATTCACCTAATGTATACACTATCATTCATAACTGTAAAAGGAGGCAGGTGAAACAAACCAAAGAACCAGGGGGGACAAATAACAAAGAACTTGTTCCTGAACACTAGCTGGATAGCAACAAGAAGGATGGATTCCTTGAGTTCGGGTCGGAAGATGCTTAGGTTTGGTCAAAAAACGCTATGTGTTAGGATCACAGCTACTTTCATATCTTCTCAAAACTAAAAAAAAAAGTAGAGAAAATTTAGAAATAATGAGAAAACATTTGAAATATTTAAAAGGAATGCAACATACTGCACACACATATACACACAAAGAAAAGCTCTTTTGCAGCCTACCAATGAAGCAGATTCACAAACTTTGAAAAGCAAGTTTCACTCATCACTTTCACGTTAAGTACATACTTGTTTATGAGTAGGAGATATACAGCAAACAAGAACAGTGCAGGCTAAAGATTGTAGCACAGGGTAAATATGTGTGACTCCAGCCATCCATGCATCACTAACAAAACAACACCGTGAAGTACATTGGTGGTTCGAGTAGTCAGATACACTCCTACCTCAAGGGCCAACCATTTTTTGCAGAGTTGAGGGGGGCAGGCAATGGAGATGGAGAGAAAGATGGGTAGCCTCCTCCTGTTTCCAGCCTGAAGGCAATAAGTTTGAGTTTTGCTCTATGAGTTGGTCACAGTTGCTACTTATATGTTTTCAAGCAACATATTTATTCAACAACTTTATTGAATCATGTGTTTTGTTTTTGGGTTTTTTTAACAAGAAAATTATTACCAAAAAGTGATTGTAAAAATGAACAGATGTTATTTTAGGTACGTATGTGCTTGCTTTTTATGATCTGCTCTTATGACTAATGTACTTATCTCCGTTTTCTGTACCAGGACGACTTCACTTCTAACACAAAGTAGGATGAAGGTTGTCAATAACTCTTCCTCTAATCCTGATGTCACATTTGTCTTCATAAAGTCCAGTCTCTTTAATGATTTGTTCAGCATACAGTTTGAGTAGGTATGGAGAAAGGACACAACACTGAGGCACACCTTTCTGGCTATTACACTATGTAGTATTTCCTTGCTTCATTTGGACAACATTTTTGTTGTTGAGTTTTTGTTTGTTTGATTTTTAGTCTAGGTACATAAGTTTCACATGAGCACAAGTAAGTGTTCTGAAAAGCCTATATGATCAGTAAAACCTCACTCAAATAGAAAGAAATTAATAAAAATATATAAAGTAGTAGCGTAATAACCCCAAAATAGTAGAGTTCTAAGAGTTTGTTGTTAATTTGCTGTATATAAAGTTCTTCGAAATGCATATGTAAATAATATATGTGTGTGTGGAGAGTGTAATTTGAAAATATTTTCTTTATTCTGTAGCTTGTCATTTCATTTTCTGAATGCTGCATTCAGAAATGTGAAGTTTAAAATTTTACTAATTTTAGTTTATCTCTTTTGGTTTTGTTTTTTCTTTGTAACTCATGTTTTGGTGTTGTATGTATCATTTGTTTAAAGAGTGTAGAGAAATCCTGCTCCTGGCAATTCAGAGTGCTTTACACACTTGCTGTGTCAGTGACCCTTTCCTTAGTAAATGCAACTTTCAATGTCCAATTTTCATTTTCTCATTAAATATTTCTCTCACAAGATAATGTCTAATAAATATGATATTATAAAGGATAGAAAATGTCATTTTGTCAAATAAAATGGACAAAGTTGCAAACAGAACTAACATACTATTTGAAAGGTAAAGAGGCAATTTTAAAAATGATAAACAAATTGTATGCTAGAATACAGTAAGTGTTAAAGGACAAAAAAGAGAAACAGGATAAAGGACATTAGTAGCATGGAGTTGGGCTGGCAAAGAAGGCGACACTAATGATAAAATGAACCAGAATAAATCTTTCTTACTTGTTAGATTTAAATACAAACTGCAAGTCTGGAAGGAATAAGACTGAGAAAATTTTGGGAAAAAGAGCGGAAGGTAGGAATATATATCTCATGTTTTCAGAAGCAACAAGGAGACTAGTGTGGAAAGTTGATATTTAGATATGTCACAAAGGAGTACCCTTCTCTTTCCAAACCCTAGGTTATATCAGTTAACCATAAGAGAATGCACAAATTATTTGCTTTTTTGGGTTCATTGTATACTAATTCAAACAAAGAGGAATATTAGTCAAGGTTTTGTTCAATACTATTAAAATATAAAGAAATTCTGGTGACCTAGTGGGTAAAGAGTTGCACTGCCAACTTAAACACAAGTGGTTCAAATCTACCAGTTGGTCTGTGGGAGAAAGATGGGAAAGATGAAAGAAAGAGAGAGTTAATTAGAAGTATTTAAACTGAATTCTAATAAGTGTAAAGCAGAGCAGAATATTACCACTGCAAAGTAAAGCAGTCAAAGGACATCACCCTTATCTCCCAGGACTGTGATTTCTGGAAATAGGCCCTGCTTGAGAAGATAGGCAGAGGCAAGGAGCAAAGAGCTTTAGATTACTGCCTCTCAAGCAAAAAAAGTGCTTCAAATCTGGAGTCCGAGACTTTAGAAGTTTTCGTTAATTGATTTTTTTAGCAATGACATATAGCAGCATTGTGGGAAGATAAAGACCAAAGGCCTGAAACACAAAAGCAATTGGGTCCAAGACGTCTTAAAGGAAGAGCAGCGTGGTGCTCTTCATCTCACATAATTTGAACATGTTGCCAGGAGGGACTAGTCCTTGAAAACAGACATCACCCTGGGACAGGGAATAGTTGTAGTTTGTTATTGGCAGCTGAGTCTGCTATGACGCTATGATCCTATGAACAGCAATTCTGACTCTTGCCTTATCAAAGCCATTCTCACACTCTCTGCTATGTTCAAGGACACTACTGCAGTCAATTCATCTCGTTGAAGGTCTTCATCTCTTTTTTCATACTCTCTGTGATAGGCTGAGATTGTTAACATGGTGGGAAAACAGGCAGAATTCCAATCGGTTGTTCAGAGGGTCACACACAATGAGTTGCAGGCAACTTAATGGCGCCTAATTACAGAACAAGTCTATAATGTGGGAGGTTAGTGATTTAGTACAGATCTAAGATGTCCATACCTCACCTTTTGTGTCCATGAATTGAAAATTATATCATTATTATATTGTTATTGTTGTTAAGTGCCATCGAGTTGGAGGCAACTCATAGCGACCCTATGAATGAAAGTCCTCAACACTTGTGTATTATTATATTATTAATAATTAATTATATTATCAACTCTATGGTATTATAGGTCAAATGCGTTAATGGTTGGTTACCCAATGTGGACAGAGAGTGGGGTGGAGCTCCCTGATTAAAACAAGCTTGAAAGCAGGAGTGGCATCTGCTTTCATAATAGCTTGCCTCCAGAAACCTTATGAACCTGGGGAGAGGATGAGAGACACCCAAGCGTTGAGGACTCTCCTTCATAGGGTCGCTATGAGTCGCCTGCAACTCGACGGCACTTACCAACAACAGCAACAACATGGTATTATAATGCTGAGCAAAAACACAGCAGTTTTTGAAAGTGTAAGTAATAAGCTTTCCTTGATAGTGAGAACAATTTTCAAATTAGGACTCATAAGATCCAGATTCTAAAGTAGATCAAGAATAATACAGTTCAGGAAATTTCTATAAAAATATACAAGGAACTTCAATAATGTAACAATGATTGACTTTCAGCTAATAGTTGCAAAATTAGATAATAGTACATCTAGGCTTGGTAGGAGATATGAAAAGATGGGGTAATGGTCAGTATAGTTCAATGATGATTCATTTTATAGACTCAATGAATGGTAAATACAATTTATATGAATTTTATATGCAAACCAATATAAAGGAATATTTTTTGAAAAGTTTTAAAAATGGTTTGGTTTCTTAATTACATTGAATATGTTCAGAATATTTAGAATGTCAGAGACAGTGCGATTGGCACAGGACAGAGCAGAATTTAGGGCTGTTGTACACAGGGTCACTATGAGTCGCAAGCAACTCAATGGCATGCAACAACAATAACAGCATATCTGATCTTAAAACAATCATTACATTTTTCTGTCTTGACTTTGACCACAAGGAGGACATAAGGAAATCTAATATTTGTCCTGAGTAAGCAGCTGCTCTAAGAATTATTTTAGTTATAATTTCCAAGAAGGGTATATTCTAAAGCAAGCAAAACTCTTAAGCAAATAAGATCACACACTTCTCCAAAATATTCTTATCAAGTAACAGTGGAGCATTAATAGCAATCATAGGTTGTATCTTGATGCAGAAGTTGTTGTTGCTGTTATGTGCCACTGAGTCAACTCCAACTCATAGTGACCCTACAGCAGTTTTGAACCCTACTCTATCTTGAGCCAGTTTCACTGTCTCTGACACATCTACCCTCATTAACTCAGTCACTGTGTCAACCCATCTCATCCAGGTTCTTCTTCTCTTGCGCTGTCCCTCCACCATTCCAAGCATGATGTACCTCTCCAGAACTGGTCCCTCCTGGTAACATGCCCTAAGTATGTCAAATGTAGCTTCAAAATCCTTGCCTCCAAGGAGCAGCCTGGTTTCACCCTCTCCAGGATGAACTTGTTTGTTTTCTTAGGAGTCCATGATATATTCACTACTCTTCTCCAACCTCCAAACACAAAGGCATCAATTATATTTACTCATCCTTACTCACTGTTCAGCTGTCTAACACATAGCAAGTAATTGCAAAGACCGTGACCTGGACCAGCAACACCTTAGTCTCTAGACTGACATAATTGCTCTTCAGAACTCTGGAGAGGTCCCTGACAGTAGATTTTCCCAATGTAATTTGTCTCTTGATGTCTTGGCTGCTAGTATTAAGAATGCTGACTGTGAAACCAAGTAAAATGAAGCTGTTAACAATCCCAATCTCATCACCATCTATCATGATGTTGCTAATTGGCCCAGTGGTGTGAATCTTTGTTTTCTTGATGTTGAGCTTCAATCCATATTGAAGACTATCGTCCTTGACCTTCTGCAGCAAACGCCTCAGGTCCTCTCAGTTTGGGCGAGCAAGGTTATGTTAACTGCATAGGGTAGGTTGTTGCTAAGTCTTCCTCCAATCCTGGTGCTATTTTCTTTGTCATAGAGCCCAACTTCCCAGACCAGATGTAGAAGTTACATTTTTTATTTAAAAACGAGTCTTAGTTTCAAACCTTAACATAGACATCATCTCATATCAGAACACCAAAGGTAACTTGAAACGATCTTACTTGGTAAGAAATCCTGAAGGTACATGGTTAAGTATTGAGTAGCTAAGCAAGAAGGTTTAGTGCTTTAAATCCATCAGCCAGTTTTCCTCAGGAGAAAGTAGAGATAGCTTCCACAATGATTGAGTCTTGGAAACCCTAAGGGGAAGTCTACAGAATTGCTGTAAGTCAGATTCAATTCTATGACATTGAGTATTTTGGTTTTTCACTCAGGAACAATTTCATTAAATCCAAAATGTTGTGTATTGTTTGGGGAACAATTTTGGAACACAGAGTGTGCTCCATAAATGTTATTAATGAAAGAAGTACTGCCTTAAGCATGAGATGTTTTTATAATCCCTCCCCAATACTCAGAATTACCCAGATTCAAACCTGCCTCTATTACGTCAAAGGCAAAAGATATTAGAAGAGAATTACAACTGGAGCTGCTAACTCCTTTCATCAAATTCCAACTCCTTGAGGACAAACAGGTGAACAGAATCCCAAGACCCTCCTGTACTTTATTTTTCCAAAGCTGCACTGATAAAAAAATGAAACACCAAAACACTGTGCATCTGTTATCCATTACAGTTATATGTTTCCTTCTTAAGGCCCAATTGTGTCATTTGTCTAATTAAACCCAGTAGAAGGATGTAACGAGAGCTCAGGGAAAAGAAAGTTTTGAAGTGAAGCAATTTTTGCTTTATTTTTTAAAGTACTAAAGCTCCTTTCTAAAAGCAAGGCTTGTGCTAAGTACCTCTGCTGTAGGATCCAAATAAATCTGTGTGCCCAAGCCCACAACTGATGTTGGAGAACCCTTCCTTTTTATATCTAAATTTCAGTAAACTGAGTAAAACTCAAATGCACATATTGGAGGTCAATTTTTTATTCTAAATTGAGGCATATTTGGTCTACAGCTGAATCTATCCCTATTTCAGTGCTTTTCATTCAAATAAGCAATTAATTAATTATCTATTGCAGATTTTTTCTTGATATAGCCATAAGGTATAATTTTTATTATACTTCATTCAGGATTGGGTGATTATGAGATTGCTTTATAGGCTAGTGATCTTGAGCTAATTCTTAACTTACTTTCCCCCCAATTTGTCTCATCTAATAAATGAAAATATTAATAGGACTTTTCCCACTGCTAAGATGAAATGTCATAAAATATCTGAAAGATTTTCAAATAGTGCCTTCTATGGAGCATGAGATTAAAACATTTTATTACTATTATTAAAAATACATTATCATATCAATATCTGCAGTCTGCTATTTAATGAATGACAAAAAAAGATCAAATTCTCTCTGTGATTTTCTTTTGTTTCCTCAAGTTAATACCTCAGTGTTTTACTGTCCACTCATCCTAGGACAATTGTCACCTTTCTTAAACACTGCATCTTGGCTTAATTTAAAAAATGGCTGATTGCAACCAATAGTGTAAAACAATGTGTGAACTGGTGAAGACAGTTTGTTAAACGATTTAGTAATAAAATGTTTAAGAAAAAAAAATGGCTAAGACTGAGTAAATGACTAATTTTCTCACGGTATTAAGAAACTCTTAGAAATCTTAAAATTTAATCTGTCCCTTTAATTCTATGAAATAGATTTTATAAATCTCCACTTAAGTAATGAGGGAATTAATATTTAGAGAGGAAATGGACCTAAACTGAGACACAACCAATAAATGACCAGGGCTGGGATTAAATTTTGAACACCTGAGTACAAAGTTGTGTGTGGATCATTTTATGAACACAGCTCGCACTCTTTTTCTCTCTCCCCCTTCCCTCTCCCTCTCCCTTTATTGCCATGGAATAAGAATACACTCATAGATGACCCTCCACCAGGTTTTCAGAGGCTGTAAATCATATGTGAGAAGACTTTCTCCTTTCTCCTTCATACCTCACATGTTTAGTCACTTGCTAAGAACTTCCCCCCCTCAATTATAATGTTCACTCATCTCTTTGCCTACAATGGAATTTTCTACAATAACTACGCCACCACATACTTTCATGCCCTTTAATTCCACCCGAAAAGGACCATGTGGTTTCATTACACACAGAGCTCTTGTGTATCTCAGGCATGAGCCTGGCCTCCTGTCTACAGGATCTTTCCAGCACTCATGGGCCAACATCCCCTGAGCACCAACAGAATCTCAAAGAAATCACAAAAGAATAAAAGCCTATTGGACTAAAACTGTGTTTGCCAAACTGAGGTCTTAGAAGGCCATTTATAAAGCTATTTACAAAGAAAAACAAGAGAACTTAGTGTATTGGTTTTAGTTTAGCGTAGTTTCATTTACTTTAGGGTTGGTTTTGGGTTTTGGGTTGGTTTGGGGGTTTGTTTGTTTGTTTGGTGGTTGGTTGGTTTGTTTGGGTTTTTTTTTCAGTTTTTGTTTTACACCCTTCAGTTTCTTCAAATATTAGAGTATTGAGGTTTAGTACACAAGAATCAGAGGCTTAATTGCTCATTTCCTTCTTTGCCCCCACCTCTATAATGAATAATTTTTTCAAGCAATACATAAAATTATAGAATATAGCTATGAATCTATAGATATATACGCTAGTGCTGTGAGAAAATACTGGTGGCTTAGTGTTAAGAAATTGTGTTGCAATCATGAAGGTACACAGTTCAAATCCAACAGCTGCTCGATGAGAGAAGGGTGGGAAATCCCCTCCCATGTGATTAATTGCCTCTGAAAACTGCCCAGAAGGTCAGCTATGGCTTGGTTCGACTTGTTAGCACTCAACAACAATTACAGAGGTATATACTCTACTGTTGTAAGAAAAAGTATTAGGGAGCTCCAGCAGCTTAGTAGTAAGAAATTGCTCTGCCAACCCAAAGTTGCACAGATCAAATTCACCAGTTTCTAGAACAGTGGAAAAATAGACAATCAACTCGCATGTGATTTACTCCCTCAGAAAAAAACCCTGGAGGGTCAACTATGAGTTGGTTCTGACACCTTAGCACTCAGCAAAAAACAACATGCTCTACTGTTGTGAGAAAAAAGTATTAAAGACTACATTTTTAAAAGTCTCGTCACATACGAATCAGGAGGGAAGAAAATGTGAAGGAAGGCAGTGAGGTAAGTTATGAAAGAAGCCCAGAATATTTAGCTTGCTCTAGAAATGATAATGACGTACGACGTACGCAGGAGCAATGATTTTGTAAATTATTACCTAGCTTGGGATGGACTGGAGAGCATTATACGGAGTGAACTGACTCATTCCCATAAGACAAGTATTGTATAAAACCTTTCTTGTAGAATGAGTATGATTCTACGCAGGGAGAGGAGGGTGGAAGCAGAGGAATGAGGATGTGTGAATGTGGGGCGGATTAATCATGGGGCTGTACAATTTGATGGGGGGGTGAGGGAAATTGGAATAATCTGGTCTGAAAAACAAAATATTAGAGTTTTGTTGTTGTTGTTAAGTGCCGTCAAGTCGCAGGCGACTTATAACGACCCTATGAAGGAGAGTCCTGGACGCTTGGATGCCTTTCATCCTCTCTCCAGGTTCATAGGGTTTCCTGAGGCAAGCTATTACAGAAGTGGATGCCACTCCTCCTTCCAAGCTTGTTTTAATCGGGGAGCTCCACCCCACTCGCTGTCTGCATTGGGTAGCCAACCATTAGTGCATTTGACACACCAGTGTCACGGTGTTCAGCCTCACAGCAACCAAAAGTGAATGCATATGGAAACTTATACGCAAGGACTATACGACCTAGAGGAATGTCTGAACAAAAACAATGAAAGACAGGCCCGAGGGCAGTGGATTAAAAGTCACCCACCTTTGGCTTGGTAGCATCGCTTTCTGTCCACTGGGCCAGCTGATCTCTCCCTCAAGTGGAAGAATCTGGTCTGAAAAACAATGTATTAGAATTTTGTAAATTAGTAAAATAATAATAATAAAAAGGAGTGGAAAATAGAAAATGGAGTATAGTTGTTATATGTAAATGTTAAAGAACACATGTGATATTAGAATACCAATTATTTTTATCTGAGAAGAAACTGTCACCTTCAAAATATAAACTACTGAAGAAGAGTTCAGAAAAATTGTCTTGACTAATGGTAAATGAGTTAGAGGTCAACAAACACTGTTTGGAAAAGCTGTTGGCTTAGCTAATTACATGAATACATAAATAAATCATTTGATTAAAAGTTGCCATGGAGTACATTTCCCTTCTCTTACTGAAAAAAAGTTATAATTGCTCAACAGAGTTCTTGAAACAAATTATAATTTTTCTTTATTAGAGAAGAAATAAAAAGAAAATACGTGGATTTTTAAGATTTTTTTTTCTTCTACATTAGCAGTGCCCATGCAAACTATGTTGAATGTAGTGAATGGTTACTGATTATATAAATAAAGTTAGTTATACAGAAAATAAAGGCATGTGTCAGATACGCTTAGAATTTTGCAAAAGAGGCACATATAATGTGGAGGTGGTTGAGTCTAACTCCTATCTGTTTCATAAAGGGGAACTGCCCTCATCAATGTTGATGTTGTTAGGTACCATTGAGTCTAGTATGACTCATAGTGACCCTGTAAACAACAGATATTAACCTTGTCCTATCCTGTGCCATCCTCACACTTCCTGACACAATAGAGCCAATTGTGAAAGTCCCCCGTGTCAATCCACCTGGTTGACAGTCTCCCTCTCCTTCCCTAACCTTCCACTCTTCCAAGCATCTTCTCTCTCTCCAAAGAATAGCCCCTCCTAGCAACATGGTCAAAGTATGTGAAGTGAAGCCTCATCTCCTTGCCTCCAAAGAGCACATAGGCTACATCCGCTCCAAGACATACTTGTTTGTTCTTATATGTTTATGTTGTTGTTGTCTGTAGGCTACATCCTCTCCAAGACATACTTGTTTGTTCTTATATGTTTATGTTGTTGTTGTGTGCCGTTGAGTTGCTTACAACTCATAGTGACCCTGTGTGAAATGGCTCTGAAACCTGCTTTATCCTGTGCCAACTCTACTGTCTCTCACACATCTACCCTCATTACCCTAGTCACATTCATGCTTCTCACATTCTAGTCAGTAGAATGAGTATACTTACAACTGTTCTTCCTTCTTTAGGTTTCCATATTTAAGATCTCATCCATACCTGCTAGTATAATAGTATATATTATTCTTATTATGCTGTATTATATTTGCATTATGTCAGATGGATCCTGACTGACAGTAAAGAATATCGAGAATGTCTATTTGTGCTTTATTGACTATCTATCCAAAGGCACTTGACTGTATGGATTATAACAAGTTGTGGCTGACATTAAGAAAAGTGGGATCCCCAGAGCCCTTAATTGTTCTCATGCAAAACCTATACCTAGACAAGGAGGCTGTTGTGTGAACAGAGCAGGGGACCATGGCATGGTTTTAAAATAATGTCCATAGCACTGTACAAATAGCTACGTAGTCAGACATTCTACCCCACATGCACCTATTTGTACCAATCATTGGGTTCAATGCTTTCTGCAAGACTCACAGTTGTGGAGTTTATTAGGGAAAACAGGTTGGAGAGTAGGAAAGGCAAAGAATATCTCCCAATGCAAGTCCAGGTTTGGTCTGACAGTCCCAAGCCAGATTAACAAGTCACACTCCGCCAGTTAGTAAAAGTCCAGGTTCAGTTCAGCCACACAAATGTTTTCCTCAATAATCTAGCAGCTTTATCTCAGAGCATTTACAAGTCATCCTTTCCCTCAATCACTCAGAAAACAAAGCCATTAACTGTAGTCTTAACCTCTAGAATTCTTCTGGTCACCTATTGCCAATACTCTCTTCACAGCAGTGCCACAATCTCTGCACAAGCTCTCCACCACCATCACCACCTTTTTATCACAATGTGGAAAGCGCTTTCTTATACTTGCCTAACAGCTATTGATGGTTTGCAAGACCAAGGGTCTGCAGTTAAAGTAGCTGGAGACCATGTTCCTCCAATGAGGCTAACACCATGGCTAGTGTAAAAAGAGCAAGAGCCACATGAAAGAATGCCATATCTGACCTTACCAGCATAACAGGAGGAAACTATCCCCTTCCACAAGATCAGTCACACAAAAGAAATTCTCACGAGGCCAGACATGTCCCTCATGCTTATTTATACTTATCTCAACACCAATCTTACTGCTTGAATGGGTCCAAATTTTGATGTGATAGTTCACAAATCATACAGAACTATACGGGGGGAGTTAAAAGGTTATAATTTATATTAATAACAAAATATAGTCAAGGTGGCTCACAACATGTATATGCAGGCCTTGGAACTCTAAGTGTTCCCAAGCTCTCGGTTTTGCCAATATTGGTTCTCCTCACCCCAAAATCCCTTCTCACATCCTGTACTCCAGTTCATCTATCACTACTCCTGCCATCCCGAAGCATGTCCTACTTTTCACTGGGTTGGATGAAGTCTCTATTCTCTGGCTGAGCAACAAATTTCATCTCTTCTGGTGCAGGAGGAATTCCTCCTGGTTGGGAAAGAATTCTTATTTTCTGCATCTAGAGCTATTCAATTTATTGGTGAGACTAGCCAATTTTCTTATGGAATAGTAGTCCATTCATTTATGAATAGGCCAACATGCCTCCTTCTCACAATCCTGTCCCTCCACATAGTCAGTCATCTGCACTAGAAAAGCCACATTGAGAGGCAAACTCCACAGCTAGAAAAGCCGATTTTCAAGAGTTCTGACCCAAAAATATGCTATCCAAGAGCTTGGTTTTCAGTAACTACTGAAATAAATTTTTAGGATTTTCAACAAAGCTGAGAGTTTGCTTCTCTTTTACCTTCAATTTTAAGATCAGAAATTCAGTAGAAGATAGCATTAATATTTTGCTCCTGAGTTAGATCACTAGAATTTGAATTCTGTTTTCACAACTTGTCTATTCTGTGAACTTTATTAAGTTCACTTATTTATTAAGTTCACTTATTAAGTTCACTTATTTATTAAGATCACTTACTTATTAAGTCACTCCAATTTTCTAAATCTCAATTTCCATACACATAAAGGCAGATTAATAATAGCAGGTTCTTTAAAGCAACTACACTACAAAGTGGTTGTGTATATTAATTAAAATAAGTAAAATATTTCTACAGTACCTAAACAAATGATGTGCTCATTTATGTTATATGCTTTAAATGTTCATGATTGTTTTCTCCTTACTTTTCTTCTGCCTATGTGTCTCATTTTGTACAAACAACATGAAGAAAATGCTGGAGCTAATGTGTTGTTCTCTCCTACAGGAGTAGATTTGTCATTTTTTGTTGTTGTTGTTGTTATGTGCCATCATAACAACCCTATGAATTATAGCTCTGAACTTTGCCCTATCCTGAGCCACTCTTACTGTCTCTTGACACACCCATATTGTCCCAGTTAATGTGTCAATCTATCTCATCCAAGGTCTTCCTTTCCTTCACTGCCCCTCTACATTTCCAAGCATGTGCTGCCTACAAACCCGAAGTATGTGAGACAGAGCTTCAAAATGCTTGCCTCCAAGGAGAAACTTGGTTTCACCCTCTCTTGGGTAAACCTGTTTGTTCTCTCGATAGTCCATGGCATGTTCAATATTCTTCTCCAGCACCACAACTCAAAGGCATTGATTCTTCTGTCATTCTTAGTCATTGTCCAGCTCTCTGATGCATAGCAAGTAATTGGGAAGACCATGGCTTTGATCAGGAAGACTCTAGTCTCTAGACTGACATCATTGCTCTTCAGTACTCTGGAGAGGTCACCAGCAGCAGATTTTCCTCATGCAACTTGTCTCTTAATTTCCTGACTGCAGGTACCAATAGTGTTGATTGTGGATCCAAGTAAGATGAAATTCCTAACAATCTCTATCTCTTCTCTATCTCTCATGGTGCTTCCAATTGACCCAGTGGTGAGAATTTTTGTCTTCCTGATGTTGAGCTGCAATCTATACTGAAAACAACAGTCCTTTACCTCCTACAGCAAATAATTGAGGTCCTTCTTAGTTTGGGCAAGCAAAATTGTGTTATCTGCACAACACAGGTTAGTGAGTCTTCCTCCAAACCTGATGCCCTATACCTCCTCATACAGTCCAGACGTTCAAATGATCTATTCTGCATATAGACTGAAAAGATATGGAAATGGGATACCTTCCTGGAATACCCCTTTCTTGATTTTGAGCCATACAATGTTTCTTTGCTCTGATCTGTTGACTGCTTTCTGGTTCACATGAGCACAATCAAGTGTTGGGATTCACATTCTCAATATTAGCCACATATAATTAGCATCAAATATAAAGGAAGAATCAACTAATAGAGAGGGAATTTCATTTGGTTTTCCAAGTGGTTCACAAGCCATTTCATTTAAAAAAAATCAGACAACTGTAAATGAGAATACTGGACTCTGAATTTCCCATCCTTATCAAAGGTGGGGTCATAATTCAAAATGTAAATAATTTGACTGAGCCTTCCTCCTCCCTGTATTATTGTTATAATATTAATAATTACTAATAATTCTAATATGAAAAGGAATTTTAAGTGAACTCACAAAATTCTCATTAGATAAATTTTTCTTCATTCATTGTTTGATTGTTTCATAGGACAGATAGCTTTAAATTATAAATACTTGCTTAAAAACAACAACAACAACAAAAATAAACCAAACAGATTTTATTGTTTTCTATTATTTCCATTCTGTTTGAATTAAAAAGATATAACCAATTTGATCATATTATATGTAAACAACATTGTTGTTGTTGTTATTCTTAGGTGCCATTGAATAGACTATGACTCAGTGCAAAACTATGATTACAGATCTGAAGTTTCTCCTATGCTGTGACATCCTCTGAAGTAGTCGTTACAGTGACTGGGTCAATACATCTCATTGAAAGTCTTCCTCTCTTGTTTTGATCCTCTTCCTTTTTCAGTATAACATTTTCTTCCCCAACTACTGGGCCCTCCTAATAATGTGTCCAAAGTATGTTAAGAAAAAGTTCACCCACCTTACCTCTAAGAAGTACCCTAGGTGTACTTTCTCCAAACTGTTCTTCTGGCGAAGTCTGTAAGATATTTAGTAATACTCTCCAACAAAACATTTTAAAGGCAAAGGCACAATTCAAAAATCTCCTTCTTCTGTAATCCTTCCTCATTGTCCACATTTTAGATGTCTTTAAAATAATTGAAAATACCATGATTTGGATCAGAGGCACCCGAGTCTTTAACTAATATTATTTCTCTTTAGGACTTTAAAGAGAGGCAGCTAAGAAAGGTAGAATGTAAGTGAAAGAAGAAGATGTCAACAGGAAAGATTGGCACAGTGACAAAAAAAAATGAGTGTAATTGGATATCATGAGAATGGTGCAGGACAGGGTTATGTTCCAATATGTTGTTCATAGTGTTTTTATGAGTCCTCACTGATAGACTTAGGGCATCTAAAAACAACAAGAATATCATTTCCATTAATAATGAGACAGTGAATAATAACAATGTTAAAAGTTGGCAAAGAGAAAATTTCAAGGGCCCTTCCAGCCAAAATAGATCTCAAGATAATAGTACAAAATGAGTTCTACATATTTAAAATCCAAATAAGGTAATCCATATAACCAACTTCCAAGATAAGGACCTCCGTGGAAGATAGTATGGGAATTGTGTTCTCCCCAGCATCAGCCTTGAACCCTGCCAACCCAAGTGGTGCTCAAATGGTTACCAAACCTAATAGAACATAAAATGTTGAGCTTCAAAGGAGTCAGAAAAAGAAGCTTTGTTATTCTTGTTCTCCACTTTCCTTTTTAAAGGTGATTTAAGTGGTTCTAAGGATCTTCTAAGGTTTCAATTTAATTCCTTTAATTTCATCAATTTAACTTCAATTCTACTAGTATTCACACCATGAGACCTATGGACTATGACTGACACCATTCCCTCATGTGTGCGTGTGTCTTTATTCTTTATTTCTGTTAGTTTCTGAGAATAACATTTATAGGTCTATTTTTTTCTGATATATATCCAAGTAAATTCTACCTTGTTTTTGTAGTAATGAATTCAAGATTTTGTTTTTAATCTCTTCTATATAACCAAGGGCTTTTGTGGCTTAGTGGTAAGAAGTTGTGCTGCCAACACATAGGTTGTTGTTGTTCTGTGCCATCGAGTCGTTTGCGACTAATAGCGACCCTATGTACAAGAGCCCTAAATGCCATTCTATACTGTGCCAACCTCGTTGTCTCAAACACATTCATTCCCACCACTCCACTCACAGAATTGATCCATCTCATCGAGGGTCTTCCTCTCCTGCACTGTCCCTCCACTCTTCCAAACATGATGTCCCTTTCCAAGGACCAGTACCTCCTTGCAACATGTCCAAAGTATGTCAGATGAAGCTTCAGAATCCTTGACTCCAGGGAACATTCTGGCTTCACCCTCTCCAGGACAAAGCTGTTTGTTCTCCTAGCAGTCCATCGTATATTCAACACTCTTCTCCAGCACCACAACTCAAAGGCATCAATTCTCTTTCTATCACCCCTATTCACTGTCCAACTCTCCGATGCATAGAACGTCACTGCAAAGACTATAGCCTGGATCAGGCACACCTTAGTGTCCAGCCTGACGTCATTGCACTTCAGTACGCTTGAGAGGTCCCTCACAGCTGACTTTCCCAGTGCAATTCATCTCCTAATTTACTGGCTGCTGTTACCAAGAGTTTTGACTATGGAGCCAAGTAAACTAAAACTGTCAACTCTCAATTTCTTCACCATCCATACTGATGCTGCCAATTGGCCCAGTGGTGAGAATCTTTGTTTTCTTGATATTGAGCTTCAATCCACATTGAAGACTGCAGTCCTTCACCTTCTGCAGCAAGCGCTTCAGGTCCTCCTCAGTTTCAGCAAGTAGGGTTGTGTCATCTGCATAACGCAGGTTGTTGATGATCCTTCCACCAATCCTGATGCCACATTCCTCCTCGTACAGCCTGGCATCTCGGATGATCTGTTCTGCATACAGATTGAAAAGGTATGGAGACAAAAATACATCCCTGATGCACCCCTTTCTTGATTTTGAACCATCCAGTGTCTCCCTGCTCTGTTATGATGACTGCCTCGAGCTAATGCAAACACAAAGGTAGATGGTTTAAATCTACCAGCTGTTCCTTAGGTGAAAAACTGGAAGTCTACTCTTATTTGATTTACTGCTTCTGTGATTTACCTGCTGGAGAGTCAGCTATTAATAAGTCCCAGCTTGATGGTACACGACAATAACCATAAAATCAAGGAATCATGGTGATATAGTGGTTATATGCTCAATTGCTTACCAAAGGGTCAATATTTTGAACCTACAATATTGCAGGGAACTCTGGTGGCCTAGTGGTAAGAAGCTGTGCTTCAATCCCCAAAGCATGCAGTTTGAATCCAACACACACTCTACACAAGAAGGGTGGACAATGTCCTCCCACGTGACTTACTATGAAAATCCACTGGAAGGCCAGCTGTGGGTCAGTTCTGAATTGATGGCACACAACAACAAGCAACATTGCAGAAGAAAAGATCTGGAATAGATCTATGCAATACTATGACCTTATTCTACTCTGTGCTGTAGGGTTGTTTAAAGTTGAAACTGACTCATAAATAAAACTACATAAAGGCAAAAGTCAATAATCTTTATTCAAATGTAATAAGTTTAAAGGATTTACTTATTTTTAGCAAATTAAACCTGGATTAAGTTAGTAATTTTGTAAAGCATTAATAGATCTTATACTTCTTTTTGGAAAGATAGTGCAATTCCATTAGTAACAACATTCATTACACAAAACACTGGAGGAAGTAGGGTAGTAATTGTAAGATTAAAAAACCAAACAAACCAAAAAACCCAGCACGAGGGTTTCTGACGTTCACTGGGGAAAGAATTAAGGCTCCATGCATAAATAGTTTATTTTAGAAGGATCAGCACAAAGCTCATTGTGATAAGACATAAATTAAGATGTCCCACTTTTCCACACAGAATCTGTCTCCATTATTTAAAACATCATATGCTTCCTTCTCTAAGAGAAAAATATTGAAAGGACCATCTTGGAGCTCTGTAATTTGCTGCAACAGCTCACATAACTCTAAGAACATTAAGAAAACGGAATTTGTAATTGGGGAGCCTAACAAGACCCATATCTGTGGGTTTAGATATCATTCTGGAATTATCTACATACTAATGTGGTTGCAGAAGCCGACACATCTAAGTGGGTTAGACAACAGGCTGCTGGCACAAGTTTCAACAAGTAGGTCAGTCAAGTTTCAAGAAGTGGAGGGCGTTTGCTATGAAGACTGGTCAAATGGAGAATCCAGAACAAGAAAACAAACTTCGCCAAGAATTCATAGATATTATATGCAAAGTATACCTTAAAAGAAAAGTTCACAATCAAGGTTGCATAGTGGAATGTACTTGGGGCAGTGGGAGGGGTGCAGGGGGATTGTGTACCAGGGAGGCAGTGTTACTTTTACTTTTCAAAGAGAGGACTGAATTGGGGGGGGGGGGGGCTGGGCGGGGAGTGAAGTGCAGCAATGAATGAATAGAAATCCAAAATCTCTGTAAATGCTCATTCAAATTATTATTTTTTTTAAAAAAAGAAAATCTTATTTAAACAAGGAAGTAAAAGAATAGGAAGGGTGATGACTTAAATCAGACGTAAAGAACGTACTTACGAAGATCAAAGATCACTACCTTCACTATGAATTACTAACAAATCTCAAAATAAAAAGTAAGTGCTCGCAACAGAACCAAGAGTTAACATCATAGTTGTTGTTTGTTGTTGTTATGTGCCGTCGAGTCGCCTGAAACTCATAGCGACCCTATGTACAACAACCCTAAACTCTGCTCTGTCCTGTGCCAATTGCACTGTCTCCG
>NW_006399859.1:495155-496042 GCF_000299155.1 Elephantulus edwardii
AACAAGTGATTGCGAAGACCATGGCCTGTATCAGACGCACCTTAGTCTCCAGAGAGACACCATTGCTCTTCAGGACTTTGGAGAGGTCCCTAACAGGAAGGAAAAAATATGGACATTGTCAAGAATTTAATTTTACTTGAATACATAACAGATATCCATGGGAGCAGCAGTAAAGAATTAAAATACCTGTTACATTGGGAAAATCTGCTGTCAAGAACCTCTTTAAAGTGCAGGATGTCACTTTAAATGCTAAGTCATGGCATTTCTCTTTGGTCCCCATGCAAGTTCAAGTTGGACAATGAATAAGAAAGATCAAAGAGAATGGATGACTTGGAGTTGTGGTGTTGGTAAATAATATTGAACACTATTAATTTGAATAGTCTTCACTAGTATTTGGACAATATTTAGAACAGACTGTTAAAAAAAAAAAAAAACCCAAATCTGTCATGGAGGAAATGTTGGATATCATGCAATTGGCTCAGAATAGGGCAAGGTTTGTTCACTATGCCACTATGGGTCACAATCAACTTAAACATGACAGGAAAGTAAATACCCAAGATACATAATTTTATCTTAGTCACATTAACTTAGATCCACTCTAATCCTACTTCATTAATATAACAGAATGCTCATTCCTTATTGCTAAATAGGACTACAACCACAGAGACACATCATAAATGGAAGGCAATCCTATAATTATAAAAGACAAATTGCTGTTGTTGTTGTTGTTGTCATGTGCTGTCGAGTCATTTGCGACTCATAGCGACCCTATGTACACCAGCCCTAACCCCTGCTCTGTCCTGTGCCAATAGCATTGCCTCTGACACACCCATCCTGATTACCCCAGTCACTGAATCAATCCACCTCATAGAGGGTCTTCCCCTCCT
>NW_006399859.1:497412-506225 GCF_000299155.1 Elephantulus edwardii
CCTTTCGATACAATGACTCAGTATATTCCTTCCATCTTCTTTTGATACCTCCTGGATCATTTAACATTCTGCCTAAAGCATCCTTGATTGTAGCAACTAGAGGTTTGAATTTGCTCTTCAGTTCCTTGAGCTTAAGAAATGCTGAACGAGTTCAGCCCTTTTGATTTTCTGACTCCAGCTCCTCACACATTTCATTGTAAACAGACAAATTACATTATACAAATGCCAAAGCACTTACACTTACTACTGAGTCAAGTTGAAACAACCTTAAACATGGTAGATTCCATAAAACATCTTTGCACTAGGAACAAACTACTTAATGCCCTTGGTAGGCTATAAGCACCTCATTTTCAATTGGTCATTGCACTTGGTCTTTCTGTGGAATTCACAAAGACTATGGCTGCAATTAACAGTTTATATCTGGAGAACACTTAATTATGTTCATGTGAAACCTAGATATAGAAATTAGTTGTCAAAATAAAGCAAAGAAATATTCCATGTTTTAAAATCAGGAAAGACGTATGCCAGAGTTTTATCCTCTCACCATACCTATTCAATCTTCACACTGAGCAAATCATTCAAGAAGCTAAACCCCATGAAAATATGGCATTATGGTTGGAGGAAGGCTCAACAACCTGCATTATGCAGATGGCACACTCTTGCTTGCTGAAGAATTGAAGCACTTGCTAAGATCAAAGACTAGAGTCTTCAATATGGATTACACGTTAACATCAAGAAAAGAAAATGTCTAACCTTTGAACTGATAGGCAACATCATGACAGATGGAGAAATGATTGAAACTGTCAACAACTTCATCTTAATTGGATCCACAATCAACACACTTGGTACCAGCCATTAGGAGATTAGGAAATGCATTGCACTGGAAAATCTGCAGTTAGAGAACTCTTTAAATTACTGAGGAGCAATAATTTGAGGACTAAGATGCTCATCATTTAGACCATTATCTTCTCAATTACTTGCTTTGCATCTGAGGGTTGAACAATGAATAAGGATGACAGAAGAAGAATTGATGTCTCTTTAAGTTGTATGAAGAAGAGTACTAAATATTCCATGGATTTCCAACAGAACAAACTTGTCCAAGCAAACAGAACAGCATGTCCAAAGTATATGAGACAAAGCTTTATTTTTGCAGCTTCCAAGGAGTACACTGGCTGCACCTTTTCCAAGATACATCCTCTTATTCTTTTGGCAGTGCATGGGAAATGAATTTTAATCTAAAAAAAAATAGATTCTCATCATTAGGCCAATTGGCAGCAAGCACCATGATAGAAGAAGAGATTTATATTGTTAACAATTTCATCTTGATGGGTTCCACAATCAACACTTTTGGAACTAGAAATCAGGAAATCAAAAGAAGAATTGCAATACATTTCTGAGTCTCCTGATGGCAGAGACTCATCTAGAGTGCCCAAGTGCGAAGACGTCAGTCTAAAGACTAACAAGTGCCTGGTCTAAGCCATGGTCTTTTCAATTACTTTCTATACATCAGAGAGCTCGACCATGAAAAAGGATGACAGAAGAAAAATTGATGCCTTTGAGTTGTGATGCCGGAGAAGAGTATTGACCATACCATGGACTGCCAAGAGAACAAACAGTTTTATCCTGGAGATGGTGAAACTAAGTTTCTCTCTGAAGACAAGGATTTTGACGCTCTCTCACACGCACACTTTGAGCATGTTTCCAGGAGAGACCGTCCTTGGAGGACATCATGCTTGGAAGGGCAAAGGGACAGTGCAAGAAAGGAGGGATCTGGATGAGATGGACTGACACCCTGACTGGGGTAATGAGGGCAAGTATGTAAGAGACAATGAGATTGGCTCAGGATAGGACAAGGTCCAGAGCTATTGTACTAAGAGTCCCAATAAGTCACAGATGACTTGACAGCACATAATGACAACAATTATAAAGACATCCATCTGGTCACTGTTGTTGTTATGTGCTGTTGAGTCTCCTGAGACTCATAACGACCCTATGTACAACAGCTCGAAACCCTGCTCTATCCTGTGCCAATCACACTGCCTCTGACACACCCATCCCGATTAACCTAGTCACTTAATCAATCCACCTCATAGAGGGTTTAGCCCTCTTGCGCCGTCCCTCCACCCTACCAAGCATGATGTCCCTCTCCAAGGACTTGGCCCCTCCTTACAACATGTCCAAAGTATGTCAGACGAAGCCCCTAAATCCTTGCCTCCAAGGAACAGCCTGATTTAACCCTCTCCATGATGAATCTGTTTGTTTCCACCTGGTCATACTCGTCTTAAAATGAGAAATACAAACACATAATTTTGAGAGGTTTAGCAAGAGGTTAGTTACCCATTCTAGAACATCTGTAATTTTATAGCATGAAACAAGGCACAAAAAGTGTTCTAAGGATCATTAATAATATGTTCAAAATGGAAAGAATAGGGAACTGGAATAAAATGTGTATATTAATGTATATTTAGACAGTCATTAATGACTAGTTTTATCTTCTAAATATTGTTGTTGTTATGTGCCGTCGAGTCGTTTGCCACTCATAGTGACCCTATGCACAACAGCCCTAAACCCTGCTCTATCCTGAGCCAACCACACCGCCTCTGACACACCCATCCCGATTACCCGAGTCACCGAATCAATCCACCTAATAGAGGGTCTTCCCCTCCTGCGCTGTCCCTCCACCCTCCCAAGCATGATGCCCCTCTAAAAGGACCCGTCCCTCCTGGCAACATGTCCAAAGTATGTCAGATGAAGCCCCAGAATCCTTGCCTCCAAGGAGTAGCTTGGTTTAATCCTCTCCAAGATGAATCTGTTTGTGTTCATTTAATCCTTTAAAAATTATACAAATTAAATAGCATTTTAAAACAATTAATTTACTGAAGAACTAGAACAAATACTAACTTTTGCATGGCTCTGACTGCTTTTCACCTTTGTATTTTATTGAAAATATACAGATACTTTATACTCTAAAGCTTTGGTGTATAATAACTTTCAGAGATATTTGTAAGAATGGCGATAAGGTGAGAGTCATTTCAAGCTGAAGAGATAAACGAATGGAATGAGAGCAATAAACAGAAACTGAAATATATAGAAATGGAATCAAATGTACTAAGTGAAACCGAAATGGGAACTCCGTAGAATCTCATTTGCTTTTACCACACATTCTGTTACTGTTGCCTTGAAGTACCAATGGGTAGAATTTTTATTTCTCACAGAGAACATAGATCTCTTTATATGTCTTTAGAAATATCTGCTATGCACAGGGAAATGAGCATAAAACACTGTATGCAGAATAATTCAGTAGTATAATTTAATGATTTAATTACTAGGTGGTGTCATCATTTAGTAAGATATCTTACAAGTAGAATATGTCATAGAACCAGAAATACAAGAGTAGACCTGATTTGCTATGCCTTTTGAAGTGAACATTTGCTGAAAATATGTACTTTAACTTGTGGCTGGAAGTGAAGAGGCTTGTTTTTCATTGTCATGATCTGCTGATTAGAATATAATAATTACTCAGCAAGGAACATATGCATATTGAGATTAAAGTGTCTGGATACACAGAAAAAATGAAGTGAGACGTGATACTAGAATCCTCATTTAAGTGGTGACATTTGAACTAAATCTTAAGTCTTGTTGAGGCTTTGACAGACATGGGGAGAATGTTGTTATTGTTGCTGGGTGCAGTAGAGTATGACTCATAGTGACCCTATGAACGATAGACCTGAACCCTGTCCTTTCCTGTGCCATCCTCCTCATTTCTGATAAGGTCTAGCCTATTGCTACAGTCACTGTGTAAATCCATTTTATTGGGGATCTTTTTTTCCTTTGCAGACTCTCCACCTTTCCAAGCATGATGTCCCTTTCCAAGTTTTAGCAGCAACATGCCTCTCCTGACACCATGCCTATTATATGACAGACAAAGCTTCCCATTCTTTCTTCTAAAGTGCAATCTGGCTGCACTTTTGCCAAGACATATTTGTTTGTTCTTTTGGTAGGCCATGGGATATTCAGTACTCTTCTCTAATACCACCCACCATACATAGATATAGATTCTTCTGTTGTCCTTATTCACTGTCCAGATCTCAGATGCATAGCAGGTGATTGAAAAGGACCACGGCCTGAATCAGACCTTGGTCTTCAGATTGATATCATGACTCTTCAGCATTTTGGAGAAAACTCTGATAGCAAATTTGCCTGATACAATACATTTCCTGATGTCCTGACAACTGTTACCAAGAGTGCTGTTTCCTGGTCTAAACAAGATTAAATAATTGACAAATTCTATCCTTTATTCATCTATCATGATGTCTATTAGTTCAGTGTGACAACTGTTTTCTTGATGTTGAGATGCAATCCATATTGAAGGCTGTAGTCCTTGATTATATGTGGCAAGTGTTTCAAGTCATCTCACTTTCAGCAAGCAAGATTGTGTCAACAGCATAATGCAGGTTTTTGATGAGTCTTCTTCCTAGGCTGATGCCACATTCTTCTTCATAGAGTCCAGATTCTTTAATGATTTGCTTAGACTACAGATTAAATAGTATGGAGTAAGACAACAGCCATAATGCAATTTTTTTCTTAATTTTAAACCATGCAGTGTTCCTTCTCTTCATTTGTACAACAGTTTCTTGGTCTTATTGTTGTTAAGATTTCTCATAAGCACAATTAAGTGTTCTTGGATTACCAATCTTCTCAACATTACTCATATTTTGCTATGACTCACACAAATAAAAGCCTTTGCATAGTTAATAAAACAGATAGGAATTCTTCTTCTCTACATTCAGCCACGATCCATCAAATAGCAGCAAAGATAACTCTTTTCTATGGTTTCTTTAAAACTCTGCTTGAACACCTGGGAGTTCCCTGTAAATGTACTGCCCTAATGATCATCTGTTTGGATGATCAGAAATATTTTGCTTGTCTGTGATAGTAATAGTATTGTTCTCAAGCTGAAAAAAAAAATACGGAAAAACAAATTGAAGCCTTGAGTTGCAGTAGTGAGAGACGCTATGGACAAAATCTTGAGTGATCCAGGTCACATCAAAAGAAGATGGAAAGAATATAGTGAGTCACTTTACCAAAAAGATCTAGTTGACACTGAAATATTTTAGAAAGTACCATATGAACAAGAGCTTATGATAATAATGGAAGAGGGAGAACCTACATAAAAGGAAGTAGCAAAAAATAAGTCCCCAGAAATTGATGGGATATCAATTGACACATTTAAACTCACAGATACAACCCTGGATAAGTTCACTATTCTAGACCAGAAAATGTGGATGACAGCTGCCTGACGAACTGACTGGTTAAGTAGAAACCATAGCAGTATATTTCAGATAAGAGAAGAGAATGTACAAGAAAATACATGGACAGCAAAACTTGGACTGCAGGGGAATTGACTAGGAACATTAAAAGTAAGTTAAGTTGGCTGTGGCAGATCTAATGCTTTTAAAATAAAAATAACTCACAGCCTTTGACTGGATTGTGACTCAGGGCAATGTTCCACTGTGGTTCCAATGCTGTACATCCAGCTGACATAGAACGCATCATCTCTCTCTCCAGGAGCAGCTGCTGGGTTTAAACCACCATCCATTTTACTATTAATACTACTAACACACTATATGAAGCTCTGGTGGCCTGGTGATCAGAAAGTGCACTGCAATGCCCAAGGCATATGGTTCAAATCCATCAGTTCAAATCCATCCTGCTCTGCAGGAGAAGGATAGGCAATATCCTCCCATCAGATATTGTCTCTAAGAATACTTTAAGAGATCAGCTGTGGGTCTGTTATGACTTGAAGACAAATAACAACAACATACTATGTCATAAGGGTTCTTTAATCTGTTGTTCTTAGGTACCATCGAGTCACCTGCAACTCATAGGGACCCTATGACAGCTCTGAAGACTTCTCTATCCTTAGGCAGTCTCTCTTGTGACTCCAACACACCTACCCACATTGTCCTAGTTACTGTATCAATCTATCTCATCCAAGGTCTTCCTCTCCTGTGCTGTACAACTACCTTTCTGAGCATGATGGCCTTCTCCAAGGACGGGTCCCTCCTGGGCACATACCAAAATGTGTGAGATGGTGCTTCAAAATCCTAGCCTCCGAGGAGAAAATAGGTTTCACTTTCTCCAAGACAGACATACTTGTTTTCTTGGCATTCAAAATATATTCAAGACTCTTCTTCAGTACCACAACTCAAATGCATTAATTCTTCTGTCATTATTAGTCATTGTCTAACCCTCTGATGCATAGAAAGTAATGGCAAAGCCCATAGCCTGGCTCAAATGCACCTTGGTCTCTAGTCAGATATTATTGCCTCTCAGTATTCTGGAGTGGTCCCTGATCGCAGATTTTCCCAGTGCAATTTGTCTTTTGATTTCCTGACTGCTGGTGCCAAAAGTGTTGCTTGCAGAGCCAAGCAAGCAATAATTATTAACAACCTCAATGTCTTCTCCATCATCATAGTGCTGCCTAAGTAGTAAGAATCTTTGTTTCTGGATGTTGAGTTTCACTCTATATTGAAGACTACAGTTTTTTACCTACTATAGCAGGCACTTCTTGAACTTGAACTTGAACTTGCATATGAGTAGTTGATAGACTGTTCTGATTTTTTTTTTTTACTGTTGATACTAAACTTTTCCAATGATTCCTTCCACAGATGTAATTGGTCTGATTCCTGTGCCTACGATCAGGGGAAATCCATATGGATAGCCTGTATTTATGTTCCTTATAAAAGGTATTTGCAATGAATAAATCATTGTGCAGAAATCTATCATTCTATCCCCAGCCTCATTTCTTTAATATAGTCAAAACTATTTTAAAAATTTTCATTACCAGCAAGCAACAAATGCTGGCAAGGTTGTGGAGAAACTGGAACTCTTATTCACTGTTGGTGGGAGTGTAAAATGGGCAACCACTGTGGAAGGCGGTATGGCACTTTCTCAAAAAGTTGCAAATAGAGATACCATTTGACCCAGCAATTCCACTACTGGGAATATACCCCAAAGAGACCATAACTGCCACCCAAGCAGATATATGCACACCCATGTTTATCGTGGCTTTTTTCACAATAACAAGGAGTTGGAAACAACCTAAGTGCCCATCAACAAATGAATGGATAGAGAAGCTGTGATATATTCACAAAATGGAATGCTACGCTGCATTGAAAAACAAGGAACTCCTGCAATATTATTCAAAATGGGTGACCCTGGAGGATATTATGCTGAATCTCAGTCACAAAAGAACAAATACTGCATGGTGCCACTGTTGTAAAACAGGACTGATATCAGGGTTGGGGTAAGACTGAGAAAAACTGGATAAATAATGTATACTGCATTGAAACAGAGAAGGGAGAGAACAGTTTAAAAGTGATATATGATAGGGTATTATGGTTATAACAAGAGTCCAAAATTAAGGTTGCATAGTGGAGTGTACTCGGGGCAGTGTGTATGGAGGTGGGGGTTGTGCAGGGGGATTGTATACCAAGGAAAGAATCTTTCTTTTACTTTTCAAAGAGGAGAGAACTGGGGGAGGAGAGGTGGGCAGTGAGAAAGGTGCAACAATGAATGAATGGAAATCCAAAATCTCTGTAAATGTTCATTAAAATTAAAATATTTTTTTAAAAAAATCTTAATTACAGGGTCTTTTTTATTCTTCAATATCATGTGTAAAACAGCATACTGTAAAATCTCTCTATTCAGCAAAACTGTATGACATTTTTCACCTTACCTTTATTTTACTATAAGCTAATATTACTAATTTCAAATTGTTGCTGTTGTATACCATTGAGTCATACCAACCAATAGCTAACTAACCCATCTGCAGGTTTTCAAAGGCAGTGAATCACACAGGAGGAGACTGCCCATCCGTCTGTGGAGCAGCTGGTAGCTTTGAAGGATGTGCCTTCAGGGTTGCAGGGTAGCTTCTTGCTACTAGGCCTCCAGACTTTTAATTTCAACAAAAGATCCATATTTATTCCCATTCTAAAAAAGAGACACACTAGAGTATGGAAATTATGAAACAATATTATAGGGTAGCTATGAGTTGCAGGTGACTTGACAGCACATAACAACAACAATCCTAGAGTCAGTCTTTTTATTCTAATACATCTTAGCCTTAAAATCTTAGACATAATGTATTTTATCCTGCCATCATTTGAGAAAATAAGGACTTCAAACAGAAATTAACTCAAAGCTATAAATTAACAAAAGAAGCATTTTATAAGGAATGTCAACTCAAGAATATTTTTTTTTAATTTCCAATATTGAATTGGGTAACTTGACTACTTTATCAGAGAAACAATCTACTAATCAATATGTCTCACAAAGTAAGGTGAAACAGAAATTGATGTTGACTGTTTCCTAAACCCCTCACAAAATAAATTAGTGAGTTAAACCAAATTATATCCTTCATTAAAAAGCAAAACTCCATTCTCTTGACATACTCTTGATGTGTTTGAAATAAATATTGAACTTCAAGATAATAGTGAGGTTTGTGTATAATTAATAAAATAATCTTAGGTTTGATCAAGCTCACATACTTCCAGTCCTAGTTGATTAATTATTTTCCCTCTCTTGTCATTCAAAGACTTTCTGGTGGCAAAGTGTGTTATGAGTTGGGGTGCTAAGCAAAAAAACAAAAACAAAAACAAAACAACTCACTAGACCTTCTTAAGGTGAAAAATGAGACTGTCCCCATAAAGGTTCAGAACTTGGGAAATCTTATGGGGCAGTTCTACTCTGTCCAAAATGGTCACTATGAGTTGGAATTGACTGGTTGATAGTTGATTTGAGTATCATTA
>NW_006399859.1:506325-509027 GCF_000299155.1 Elephantulus edwardii
TAAAATGGACTGGACAAATGTATTTAAAATATGTCATGTTATTGTTTTGTATTGTTATGTACCATTGAGTAGCAACAGACTCAGCAGACCCTCCAGTGGGTTTTCAATGGCAGGAAATTTCATGGGAGGAGATTGCCCACTTTTCTTCTGCAGGACAACTGATGGATTTGAATAATCTGCCTTTGGATAGAGGAACAACTACTTACCACTAAACTATTAATTTCTCTTAAGTATAAAACAGAATTGATGAAAGCACTTTGGAGAAAAGTTTTTTAATAAATGCAGTTACTCAGGTTGCTTGTCAAGTAAACAAAGGACATTTTTAGTTGGATGCTGTCAATAAAGATAATATAACTAGTTGACTCATAATAGTAGCTGGATCCTTAGTCTATCGTCAAAATGATATGATACTAGAGATGCAGAGTTAAAGCCTGTTTAATTAGAGCTACAAGTATAGAACTGTTCCTATTGGATCAACAAAGAGCAGTGGTTTCACAGTGTGTTTAGCATTGGCTGCTAATTGAAAGGTCAGCAATTTCTACGAGATTTTCTGGGGGAGAAAGAAAACGCAGTCTGTTCCCATAAAGATCTACAGCCCTGAAAACACAAAGGGCCAGTTCCAGTCTGTCCAACAGGGTGACTTGCTGTTATTGTTAAATGTGTAAGGTGCTATCAAGGTCAAGTACAACTCACAATCTTATGAACAACGAACCTCAACCCTGACCTCTCCTACACCATCTTTGGCACACTTGAGCCCATTGCTGCAGTGACTGGAACAATCCCTCACACTGGGAGTCTTCCTCTGCTTTGCAGTACCTCCACCTTTATAGGAATGATGTTCCTCTCCAAGGAAGAGCCTCCCCTAGCAACATGCTCGATATATGTGACACGGAACCTTGTCATCTTTGCATTCAAGGAGCATTATGACTATACTTTTCTCATTAGTAGGGTCAATAGGAATCAGAATTGACTAAACAACAGTGGATGGGTGACTGTAGCTACAATTACTGACATACATGGGTTTATTTAAAACACTTTTATTGAGTATCTACTTTGAGCCACGTACTCTGCTGGACACAATGAGTCAGATAAAAATAGAAAATAGCTGCTGTTTTCCAGGACTTCAAAATCTTTATGTTGAGAAGAGACTAGCCTTGAGAGTATTAGCTTCCTGTGAAGATTCAACTAGAGTAGACACAGTAGTGTTAATCATAGTCTTGCAAGCTTCTCTGTTATAAAGTAGGCCTTATATTAGTTGTATTGAAGACAAAAATGTCATTTAAAATGTTTTTTTAAATGACCTCAGCCATATGAAATAATCCGTGTGTTCAAAGACATATATGACAGGGTATTATGGTTATCACAAGAATCCAGGATTAAGGTTGCAGAGCGGAGCCTGCTTGGGGTGAGGCAGGGGTGGTGGTGGTGTGGGGGGATTGTATACCAATGAAAGAATTTTTCTTTTACTTTTCAAAAAGAGATGTGAACTGGGTGGGAGGGCTGGGCAGGGAGAAAAGTACAACAATGAATGAATGGAAATCCAAAATCTCTGTAAATGTTTGTTAAAATTAAGAAAATAAAATTTTTTAAAAAAGAGAAAAAAAAGAAGTTGTAAAGACAACGACCATGCTATTGTTGTGCATACAGAAGAGACAGACTGATCCGTAGCTGACCCTCCAGTGGGTGTTCAGAGGTAGTTAATCACACAGGAGAGTGCCCATCCTTCTCCAGTGGAGCAGGTGGTGGCCTCAAACTGCTTACCTTGGGGATTACAGAACACCGTCTTGCCCCTAGGCCACCAGAGCTCCCTGTACATCACTACTCTTTTGCTGGATTGATACCACTTGTTACACCAAGTTCCTCTACTAAAAGGAAAACTCTGACAAAAATATCTTCATTTTCTATTTAAAGCACAGTGTCTGCCAAACAGCAGATGCTCAGACTCAAAACTTTTTCACTTGTTGTGCAGTTTTGAACTTTTTTCACTTGACATGGTTTGCATTTTATGCAAATGAAAGTATAACATCTGTTTGTTCAAATATATATATGTCATTTTTACATATATCCATATATACAACAACAATAAAATACATGATAGATAGACAGGTAAATATTTCCACATATACATTGTTGTTCTGCACCATGGAGTCAAAATCAATTCAGTCTGACCCTCTCATGGGTTTTCATAGGCTGCTAATTGCACAGGAAGAGTATTTCAATCTTTGCCCCAGAGAATAGCTGACTGATTCATACCACATGCCTTTGGGTTGGCATCTCTACTCTTTACCACTAAGAGATATATCTATATATTTATATTTACACACCACAGACACACACACACACACACACACACACACACACACACACATTGCTGTAATTAGCTATACGATATGTAGTATAGGGAGTTCTGGTCCATGAAGAATGCAAAAGATCATTACAAAGGCTAAAGAAGACAAGACCAAGATGGATGTCCGATGAGACTCTGAGTATTGCATTAGAGCACCGAGGAGCCAAAGCTAAGGGAAGAAACGAAGAAATCAAAGAGCTGAACAAAAAATTTCAAAAGGCAGCTGGGGATGACAAAGCAAGATACTATAATGAAATGTGCAGAGAGCTGGAGTCAGAAAATCAAAATGGCCGAACTTGCTCAGTGTTTCTTAAGCTGAAGGAGTTGAAAAACAAATTCAAGCCATGGGTGGCAA
>NW_006399859.1:509497-517918 GCF_000299155.1 Elephantulus edwardii
ACAGAGAACTGCCAGAAGTGCAGGCTGGATTTTAGAAGAGCTATTAAGTTATCAACAAAATAATTATCCTGATTTTTCTTTGTCACTTTCTGTAAAACTGGTAATAACATACCTGTGTAGGTTTTTAAAAAATGTATTTAAATTAAATGAGAATACATATATGAAGGTATAGGGCAGAGACTATCAGACAGTAAATGTTGTAAATGTTCAATAAATTAAAATTCTTCTTAATAATTAATGTTATAAAATGATAAAGAGCTCTAGTAGAATGGTGGTAAGAACCTGCGCTGCAATCCCCAAAGCACGTGGTTTGAATCCACTGTGGATTTTACCTGTGGAATTCACTGGTAAGTAAAGCATAAACAATCTCCTCCTGTGCAATTTACTGCCTCTGAAAACCCACTGGAAAGTCAGTTATAAATCAGTTCCAACTCAACAACACACAACAACGAGTACAGAAGGGAATTAGAATCACCATGCATAAACTATACAAGTTTACGTTTTTATTTTAAAAAACCAAACAAATGAAATAAAACTCTATGCAGATTTCAGACCTCTAGCCTTTGGATTGTGTGAAACAAAATTCACAAAGAAATGAATGAGATGTATTGACATGGTGACTGTAACAATGGGTTCAAACAGCAACAATTCTGTGTGTGTGCAACAGCATCAGGTACTGTCTTAACCTGTCATACAAAGTGTTACTATGAGTCAGAACTGACTCCGTGGTGCTAACAAAAACAATTACACGCCTAACTGAAATGAAGTTAAATCTTTAAAACAAAAATACTGAATCTAATTCCCAATAAATCTAAAATTATATACCAGAACTGCAATTTAAATTTTTTTTTGTACACCAATGTTCATAGCAGCATTATTCACCATCCCAAGAACATGGAAACAGACCAAATATCCAACCATAAATGAATGGATTGAGAAATTATGGTACATTCACACAATAGAATACTATGCAGCACGCAGGAAAAATAACTTTGTAAATTATTACCTAACTTGGGAGGGACTGGACAGCATTATGCTGAGTGAATTAACTCATTCGCATAAGGATAAATACTGCATAAAACCATTATTGTAGAATGAGTATAAGGATCCAGGAAGATGGGGGAGGCTGGAAGCAGAGGGATGTGGATGTGCAGGTTGAAGGGAGGATTAATCATTGTGATGTACAATTTGATGGGTAGGGGGGGGTAAGCGAAATTGAAAGAATTTGTTAAAATTTGTTTTCTAAGTTTATAAATAAACTAGTAGAAGAAAATAAAGACCAAAAAATGTAACTTTTTTTCTAACAAGGAAATATGAAACCTGTGATTCAAAAGTAATGCATGTTTTATTCATTTTCCAAATGGCTGTTTTGATGAATTATAGATGCCAGTTTTCTCAAATGGACTGAAGAAACTTCCTACAAGCATCTTGCCGCATAAGACATATGCACACATTCCCCCAACAGCTGTTAGTGCTCTAGCTCAGAAAACTAATGGAATGATGCACTCCTCTACCTGATTCCTTTATAGTTAAGTCTGCCTAGGAAGAATAAAGTATCAAGATTATATTTCTGGATCCCAAAGGCATAGAAAAGTCTCTAGTGGACCATTTACAAGTTTGACCTTTCAGAGAAATGTTTCTCAAGGCAACCACGCTGTGGAAGTCTCTAGTTACATTTCTCTCTTTCTCACTTATAAGTAATTTCCAAGTGTATGATGTTCCTAAGACACATGCATATGCTGTTGTTGCTGTGTTCGTGAGATACAGTTTGAACTCATAGTGTTCTGCCCTCTACCTTCTTTACAACTGTCTCCAAGTTGACCCATTGTTGAAGCCAGCATGCCACGCAATCTCAAGGATATTCTTCTTTATTACTCCCTCAGTATATTATAAATGATGAGGATGGCACAAGATAGGACAGGGTTCAGAGCTGTCATTCATAGTGTCACTGTAAGTTATAGCCAACTCACAGGTACCTAAAAACAGCAATTGTTTACCAAGCATGATGCCCTATGCCAAGGACTACTCTTCAAATATACACGACAAAGTCTTCCCATCATCATTTCTAAGGAGCATTCTGGTTGTACGTTTTTCCAAAACAAATATACTTATTCTTCTATAAATCTGTGATATATTCAATATTCTTGGCCAACACCATAATTGAGAGGTATAAACTCTTCTTCTTATTCATTATTCAGCTATTCTTATCCATAATTATACAATTAAAAAATACCATGACTTGAATCAATCACAAATTTGTCCTCCAAAGGGATATCTTTGCTTTATAGTACTTTACTGAAGAAGTCTTTTGCAACAAATTTACAAGAATACAATGAGTTGAGGACACTTACATATACATGTTTTTAATTTCAGTTTTAAGATCCATATCCAATAAAAATGAGAAAATGCTGCTTCTATTTTTTAGTACTCCTTGTTTTCATGAACTATTAATGCACTGTTGTAGAAACTGGTTTAATTAACCGGCAAGAAAAGCCGCTGTTAGTTCTGGTGCTTGCTTATGATGACTGAAAGTTCCCTAGTAATCGGGTTTCTTCCCTGAGAAATGCTTACGAGTGCAGAGCAAACACATATAGTTCAACTGCCCACAAGGACATGCATTAAACTGAATGGTTTATGAGTCTAGGCTGAAATAAACACAGTAATTACATTTGCAGCCCGACATGTAACAAGCTCAGAGTGAACTTGATTGTGGTTGAAGTAGTGAAAAGCTTAGATAAGAACTTCTGAGTGTGTGAAAGATGAAATAAGATAATAGGGGGGAAAAATCAATAAAGTAACAAGCTAAGAAGATGAATAACTAATTCATATAGAACTCATTGCTTTCGATTCAAATCCATACTAACTTATTGTCTAGATAACAGGAAATGGGAGATGGGGGCACAGAGCCACAAGCATTTCTCTGAAAGGGCCAGAGGGAGGGAGAATATCACAGCTCCTCACGTCCTCAAGAGCAGAAAGCAGATAAAGAGCCCATAGCCCAGCCTCCTGGTGCCTCTAGAGTCACACCAGCAGCAAGAGGTTCATTTATTCATTGTTGACTCACAAACTCACAATTGTGGTACTGAAAATAGGGTTTATTAGGGAAGTAATTTGGAAAAGTGGGAAAGACAAAGAACATCACCCAATGCAAATCAAAGTTTTAACCCAGCAGTCCCAAAGCACAATTCCTCAATTAATCCAGGCTCCAGTTTCAGTTCAGCAAGCAGCTGTCCCTTCCATCATCAAAGACAAGAACAGTAAAGCCTTTAACTACAGCCAGCACAAATGCAAGAAACCTCAACTCACAGTTTTTCCACAGCAATGCTACAGTTTCTCCACCCCATCACCAGGGTCTGTCTACTCAGTAGAGTCTCACTCTCAACAGAGTCTTGCTGCTCAGTATAGGAAACACTTTCTATTTTATTCAAGTCCCACAGCTGTTGATAATTCGCAAGACCATGTGTCTGCAGTTAAGGTAGCTGGAGACCAGAGGGGGCTAACTGTAATGGCTAAACAAAAACAACAAAGCTAACTTTTAGGTTAACAGCGCACTAATAGTTGTCCCTCCATTGGGTTTTCAAAGATGTAAATAGCACAAGAAGAGATTGCCCATCTTTCCCTTGAAACTAAAAGAGCCTGAGCAAAAGTTTCCGTGCAGTGGGGCCAGGACTCATCTAACTTCATAAGAGGGAAGAGAGGAGAATTAAAGATCAATATTAGCCCAGAGCTGATTCCTATGAGGTGAAAGACAGATACCTTTCCTTAATCACACCTTTCTCCTCACCCTTTCCAATTCTGATTCCAGCTGTCCCTCCCGCAGCACTCCCTACTCTGTTGAATCTGATTGATGATCTGTTGCCCTGGTCACAGAGAACTCACAGATCATACTCACAGTGAGGGGGTTTATTAGAGAGCTAGCAGGCTACAGCTGAAGGTCAGAATTAACAGATAAGGATCAGAAAGCATATAAATTAAGTCTTCTCTCTTAGTGCAGGACAACTATATTAATCTCTCTTAACTATGCAGGTTTCTCTTTATCCCCTAAAAGCATGTTCTTCTCCATTATCTCAAAACCGGCCTCTCTGCTCAACTTTCAGTCCTACTTATTCTTGGATTCTACTTCATTTGGAAAAGGGTAGCAAACGCTCTTTAGCTCCACCAATAAGTTCTAAGAGACACTGCACTGTGCCATCAACCCTAATCTGTCTTCACTTTACTTAGTGTCAATACTTATCTCTATAGTCCAGGAAGCTCTCATTGCCGGTTAATGCTGGTTTAATGGTCCTCGGTTGTTTCTCTGCTGCCACTTCACATTGCTTTATGCTATCTCCAGTGTTACAGCTCTCTTCAGCTCCTTGATCTAAGAAGTTCTCGGAGCAGGGACTCTTGGTCCAATAGATGTCTTTCTATCTTGGTTCATTTTTCTTGATGGTAGTAAGAGTCTGCCTCTGCTCTCTCCTTTTAAGAATAAAGGGAAGCCAAAACTGACCAATATCCCAATTAGGGTCTTGTACATCTTATTTGCCTAATTCCACATACACAAGGTTAGTTTAAACTCTATTTGATTTTTAACAAGCAGTCCAATCACCTTAGAAGACCACAAGCACCTTATTTTCATAGTCTTGTCCAGTTGGCTCTGGTGACCTAATTGGTAAGGAGATGTGTTGCCAACTCAAAGGCATGCGATTTGGAACCACCAGCTGAACCTCGGGGAAAGGATGGGAAATCTTGTCCTGTGTAATTTATAGCCTCTGAGCATCCAGTGGAGGGTCAGCTGTGAGTCAGTTCTGACTTTGTAGCACTTAACAATAACAACAACAATAACAACCCAAATAGTTTGCTATATATAACTGTTTATAGCTTGTGCTCATGTGAAATCTACAGCTTGTACCAGGAAGCAATCATCAGAACAGGGCAAGGAAACACTGCATGATTCAAACTCAGGAAAAGAGTGATAAGGTATGCATTCTTTCTCCATATCTTTTCAATCTATATCTTTTCAATCTATGTGCAAAACAAATCATTCAGGAGGCTAGACTTTATGAGGAGGAATGTGGCATCAGGATTGGGGGAAGACTCATCAACAACATGTGTTATACTAGTGATATGATCTTACTTGCTGGAACTGAGGAGGACCTGAAGTATTTGCTGCAAGACGTCAGGAACTGTAGTCTTCAATACAGATTGAAGCACAACAGCAAGAAAACAAATATTTTTTACCACCCTGCCAATTGGGAGCACCGTGATAGATGGAGATAGACTGAGATTGTTTACAGTTTCAACATTTTGGTTTCAGATCAACACTCTTAGTACCAGCAGTCAAGAAATAAAAAGACAAATTGCATTAGGGAAATCTTAGGAACCTCTCCAGAGTTTTGACATGCAAAGATGTCAGCCTGGAGACTTAGGTGTTCCTGATCCAAACCATAATCTTCACAATTTCTTTCTATGGATCAGAGAGCTGAACAATGACTAAGGATGATAGAAGAAGATTTGATGCTTTTGAGTAGTGATGTTAGAGAAAAGTATTAAACATACCATGGACTGCCAAGAGATCTTGATGAGGGTGAAACCGAGTTGTTTCTTGGAGGCTAGGATTTTGAAACTCTGCCTCACATATTTTGGGCATGTTGCTAGTAGGGACCAGTCCTTGGAGAAGGAGATCATGCTTGGAAGAGTAGAGGGACAGTGCAGGAAAAGAAGACCCTGGATGACATGGATTGGTACAGTAAGTAGGGTAACAGAAGTAGGTATGTTGGAGACAGTGAGACTAGCTCAGGATATAGCAGAATTCACAGTCACTGTACACGGGGGTCACTATGAGTTATGGGCACATAACAGCAACAACAATTGCTACAATGAGTTACAGGCACATAATAGTAACAATAATTGCTACAATGAGTTACAGGCACATAACAGCAACAACAATTGCTACAATGCTCCTATTAAGTGATTCACTGTACCTAAGCACGAATCTTGAATGATCCAGGAAACGTCAAGAGGAGGTGGATGGAATACACAGAGTCATTTTACCAACAAGAATTGGCTGACACTGAAATATTTCAAGAAGTATTATATGATCAAAAAGCAGTTGAAAAAAAGGAAGAAGTTCAGGCTGGCAGCACTGAAGGCACTGGAAAAAAATAAAGCCCCAGGAATTGATGATACCAACTGACCTGTTTCAAATGACCTATGTAGCCCTGGACATGTTTACCAGAATATGCTAGGAAATTTGGAGGACCATTGTCTGGGTGACTCACTGAAGATCAATATTTATTCTTATTTCCAAGAAAGATGATTCAATAGAAACCAGAAATTATTAAACAATATCATTAATATAACATACAGACAAAATACTGTGAAGAACACTCAAAAACAGATATAACAGTACATAGCTAGGGAGCTGCCAGATGTTCAAGCTGGATTTAGAAGTGGTCATGGCACCTGAAATGTCATTGATAATGTCAGATGGATCCTGGCTGAAAGCACAGAATGACAGAAGAATGTCTGTGATTTGTTGACTAGGAAAGGGCATTTGATTGTACGCATAATAATAAATTATAGCTAACATTGACAAGAATGGGAATTCCAGAACACTTAATTGTACTTGCTCAAGACCGATATTTAGACCAAGAAGCTATTGTGCAAACAGAGCAAGGGAACACTGAACAGTTCAAAATTCGAAAAGGTATACGTCAGGGTTGTATCCTTTCTCTAATTCTGTTTAATCTTCCTCTCAAGTAAATTATTTGAGAAGTTGGGCTCTCTGAAAAAGAATGTGGCATCAGGATTTGAGGAAGACTCATCAGTAATCTTTGTTATGCTGATGACACAACTTTGCTTGAATGTAGGAAGAACTTCAAACACTTGCTGCAGAAAGTTAAGCACTGTAGCCTTCCATATGGGTTGTGTCTCAATTTCAAGAAAATGAAAATCCTCACCACTGCACCTATAGGCAACATCATGTTAGATGAAGAAAAGATTTAGACTGGCAATGACTTCATCTTACTTAGATCCATAATCAGTACACTTGATATCAGCAGTCAGAAGATCAGGAGACATATTGAACTGGGCAAGTTTGCAGTCAGGAACCTCTCTAAATTATGAGGAGTAATGATATCAATTTGAGGAATAAGGTGCACCTGATTTGGGCCACAGTGTTTTAAATCACTTGCTATGCATCTGAAGGCTGGACAATGAATAAGGATGACAGAAGAACTGATGCCTTTGAGCTGTGGTGTTGGAGGAGAGTCCTGAAAGAAGCTTTGTTGTCCATACTTTGGGCATGTTGCTAGGAGAGATTATTCATTAGAGAGGACATCATACTTGGAAAGGTAGCAGGATGATGGAGAGGAAGACCTGTAATCAGGTGGATTGACACAGTGACTGCAGCAATGGGCTTGAGGCTGTCAAAAAATTGTGAGGATAGTACAGAATAGGACAGGGTTCAGCTCTGTTATTTCTAGGGTTGCTGTGAGTCAGACTAGGTCAGCTAAAAGGAAGAAGACCCTCAACATGATAGATTGATATAGTGACTGCAGCAAGAGGCTCAAGTGTGTAAGAGATGATGACGATGGTGCAGGATAGGACAGGGTTGAGAGCTGATGTTCACAGAGTCTCTATGAGTTGTACTTGAATTGATAGCACATAATAGCAACAACTCTGTTTTAAAGCGTTCTAGTTGCCTAGTGGGTAAGGAGTTATGTTGTAAACACAAATGCAGTCAGTTTGAATCCACCAGCTGCTCTACAGGAAAAAGATGGGCAATCGCTTCCCATCCGATTTACAGACTGTGAAACCATCTGGAAGATCAGCAGTAAGTTGGTTCTGACTAGATAGGAATAAGTCTTAGATTACTCCAATGAAACCTGCCCAGCATGGGCGACTCCACTGTGTTTAAACACCTGTATCATTTTGACCAGGTGTTGGTGTTGTTGATTGCTGTCCAGTTGAGCACGACTCATAGCGACCCTATGAACAAAAGGCCTGAAGCCTTTCTATAACCATCATCATTTATCAAAGTTCATAGAGTTTCCAGAGGTATGTTGTTTCACAGTAAAAACATACACTACAGCAAACTGACAAATGAGTGTTGGATATATATATATCTACACATAGTATAGGGCCTTAGTGTTTAAATATTTTGGGGGCTTTTTACCTTGGCCCTATCCAACACAGGTATGCCCAAAATAGAGCTATAACTTATTTATTTACATATATTTACATATATATATATTTGTAAGATTCAAGAGTAAAAACTATATATCTAGAGAAAGGTGAATCATTTTCCTCCCTGCCCTTTCCACTTCATTCTCTCTTTTTATTCCTAGGAGAATTATCCTGTGAACTCTGAGGAGAACAGTCCCATTTGAAGGTGAAAGGAAGAATTATGGTAGTAATCTAGGTTTCTTGGCTCAAGGA
>NW_006399859.1:518113-559095 GCF_000299155.1 Elephantulus edwardii
CCAGTTCTCCAGTTTTGGCTGTCTCCATTGTCATATCTCCCATACAGCGACCTACTTCAGTTTCAGCTTCTGCTCCAATTCATTCATCACAGACAGAAATTATTTAGCATCTTATTTTCTACTAGAGACCACCAGAAACTGCACAAAAATGAGTTAAAATAATAAAATTTAATTCTTCTCAATTGTTATGTCTTCAGTGTAGAACAGATTGTAGGATTTGGGGGAGGGGGTTATGTGAGGGAAATGTCATGTATATTTAGTAGTGTATCTACCAGGACATACTTTGGTCATGTTGTAAGGAGAGACCGGTCCTTGGAGAAGGATATCATGCTTGGGAGGGTGGAGGAACAGCGCAGGAGGGGAAGGCCCTCTATGAGGTGGATTGATTCAGTGACTGGGGTAATTGGGATGGGTGTTTTGGAGAGAGTGAAATTGGCACAGTACAGAGTTTAGGGCTGTTGTATATAGGGTCGCTATGAGTCGCAAGCTACTCAACTGCACATAAAACAACAACAATGTCTATGGGGAAGTAAGTTTTACTTTGTAGAAAAAATAAAAGTCAACCAAAACCCAGCTCATTTTAGGAAAATAGATTGATAGAAAGCACTATGCACTCAATACAGGACGTGATTGAATCAGTTACCATTTCATTTACATGTAATGTCTTTGGAATTATAATTAATAAAGAAATGACTGTCAATTCAAAAAGATTTTAGTGTTAAGATATTGTTTAGCATTAAGAAAAAATCATTTGATCTTCATATCTTAATTTCTTGACACTGCTAATGACAATCTTGCAAATCAAAAGGAAAAAGAGAACATCATTTTCAATGAATGAACCTATAGACTTTAAAATCTAAGGCTGAGCCTTAATCTCTTAAATTTTTACTTGACTTAACACAAATGTAACTTGAACAGTCACTTGTTCAACCAAATGATAAAAGATGGATTTTTTAATATGCATAAGTCATGTGGTAAGGAGTTGTGTTATAGTCCCAAAGGCACAGAGTTTGAATCCACCAGCTTACTCACTGGAGAATGATGGCACAATCTCCTCCCGTGTGATTTACTGCCTTGGAAAATCTGCTCAAGTGTCCGCTAGGAGTTGGCTCTGACTCAACTGTACATAACAAAAAGAACATATAAAGGTGGTTTCCCTGTAATAAGCCACAAGGCCACATAAAAAGTGTTTCTCTTCATTTTCTTATTTCATGAAATAAGGAATTATAATTATCTTCTTACTGTTTTTATATTTTGTGCTTTACCAATTGCACTAATAACTAGTTGTTGCTGTTCGCTGTTAGGTCAGAACTAAATCATGGCTGATCTTCCAGAGTGTTTCCAGAAGCAGTAAATTGCAAAAGAGGAGAAGTTGCCCATCCTTCTCCCCTGGACTAGCTGGTGGGATTGCAGTGCAATTTCTCACCTCTAGGCCACCAGAGCTCCCTCAATAACAAGTAGAAAGATAAAATCAGAGTTCAGCTTTTGTCCAGGAATTTCAAATTAGAATATTTAGGAGTTCATTAATGTTCTTTATAAGATCATAAATGCAATAGCAGAGCATATATCAGCTTATTGTCCATCTGTTTCCACTATAATTCAAATAATAGAAGATGTTGTTCAGTTGGAAAACATAATTGTTATCATGCGGCAAACTCATATTTTTCTTTTTATTATGCTTTCATCTAGTCAGTAATACCAGCTTCACCCAGGAAGACACAGTTGGGAGTGGTAATGAAAGAAATTGAAAACATTTTGTTGTAGGATTATCAAAGTCATAAGAGAATGCTTTAGATATTAGTCACTCTTAAAGAACAATAATGAGAAAGAAAATGGAGCCTAAAACATAGCAAATATTTAAGCACCAAAATTAACTTCCAAACTAAATATAAATGATAGACTTGATACTATAAATCTGATAAACCCCCAAAACTTAAAAATTATAAGAGACATAATTTTGGGATGAATTTAAGTAACTGATATTTGTCAATTTCAGTTAAAATATGTTACCCTATGGTCCATATTTGGACAAGGACTTGATGGTACACAACAATGGCATCATTTGGTTTTCAGGAGCTCTGAAGGTGTAATAGTACAGTGTGTATTGGCCTAATAATGGAAAAGTTTTACTTCACCAGTGTCTCTGAAGGAGCAAGACAGCCATCTCTTCCCTTCTAGTTATAGCCGGGCCAACCCAGTAACTGTCAGCTATGAGTCAGTTCCAACTGCCAGCAATGAGGTAAAGAATCAGCAGGTGCCTTGTTTTTTTTTATAATAAAGCAAACAGTAAAGAAAATTTTGGGATAAAAGTCAGTCCCCTAATTCAATTTTCTGTCAGTCTCCACTCTCCAGAGCCACAGTTCCCTTCCTCTTTTGATTCTTTTGTGGACTACTTTCATAAATCTAGGTGTTTTTTCCATTTCTCCATTTTGTTAACACCCTAAACATAGACAAGGTCTAAGTATCTGTTCATGCCTTGAAAAAGCTAGGATGTATCTCACTTTATCTGTTCTTTTCTCTAGCCTCCTGATAAAGTTCTCCATGGTAGTACCCTTTGGAGTTGTTCCAGAGGGTTCAGCTTTGGGGTTAGCCGTCTACATCAGAGCACCTTAATAAACATGCACCCTTGATAACATTTTGAAGTAAAAATGGATCTACCACTTTTGTGTGTGTGTGTGTGCCCAACTTTTTTGAAAATATTACAGCATAGCAGAAAGACTCAAATGGCTCCACGTGATGTTTTGAAATTCATCCCAACTGTGGCCTGAGTGACCTGAAGTTTGGACAGACTGCCAAAGTCCAAGAGTTTCAGCATTTCCTTAGTATCAGAACCTATTTCAATGATCTCCTGATCCAGGGCTGAAACCTCTGGTACATAATTATCTCTTCTTTCTCTCTCCTCCTCCTGCAGCTTAATGGAGATGCCTCTCGCGGATCCTCTCTGAATCCACTTCATCAGATGTGTGACATAGTCCGCTATCTTGTTCCGGAGCTTCCTGCTGGGAATAATGGTGATCTCCTTGCACACATGCTTGTTCATGTGGAAGTCATTACCCAGGAGCATGTAGTATTTCTCAATGATGACCCGGGCTGCCTTCTTCATGGTTTTGGTGCAAACGCGGCCCATGTTGGCAGGTACTTGGTGAAAGAGCAAATCTAACCACTTTTCTAAGATAAATAGAATATCAAAGACACTGGGCAATGAACTAAATGATAGACATAAATGAGCCTCTCACTTGGCACATCTGGGACATATCTGAACAGCACTGAGATGGCTTTGCAAACAAAACTGACATGGAGACAACAGCCTATAAAAGACTGCACAGAAGCTCTGGTATGAATCCAAAACCACCAATTTTTAGTTATTATTAAGAAGAAAAAGGAGTGATCTTAGAATTTTTTTTCTTCATCAACTTAAACTTCAGGCTAAAGGTCAAGAGAGAAGAATGAGATGTAGAGGAAGCATCTGCTCAGCGGAAAGAAAAACACTACTGCTGACCTTGTGGTGGTGGTGGTGGTGGTGGTGGCGGTGTTGGTATGCACCTTCAAGGTAGCACCAGCTTACAGCTGACGCACCCTTAGGTTTTCAGAGTCTATCAATCACACAGAAGGACATTGCCCATGTCACTCCCTGAAGGTGGTCATTGCAAAACATGTGCCTTTGGGTTGGTGCTGCAATTCCTTACCCAACAGGCAACCACAACTCCCTCCTGACATTTGTAGTATAAGACAATATAGTTATTTTCTGAAAATAAAGCAAAATGCTGTTATCTACAGATCACAACCAGCATAACTTCAAATAGCCCTTTCCATAGTGCCACATATAAGCATGAAGCTGAGGAAAGCTATAGAGAAGGGTTGTTTTGTTTTGATTTACTATAGAAAAGGTTTTCTGTCCTTCTGCTCCTACCTGGCCCACATATATGCAATTGTTGAGAGAATATGAACAATCTCAAAAGGAATCTACAGACATTTAATTTTTTACCTTGTCAATTATAATCCATCACAATTCTTATTCTGGCTTAATCACTTTGAATTTACTATACATAGCAATCCCATAAGAAAGCATAAATGAAAAAGGCCTAAGGTATTTACTTTCTTCCAAGGCTTCTTTATTCAAAACTTAGTGAATTCCATAGATTGTTTTAAAATGAAAGCCAAACCTAAACCACCTCTACATTCTTCTATTCAAGAATGCAAGACAGACAGCACTGGGTTTGCCATCAATTCACATATAAATTAGCAAAGAACAAGAAAGGGCTAGTTGGTAAAGAAAACACATATTTATTGTGTTCTATCTAATAAAGAATAATTTATAATTTTTGTTTTGGTGGGGTTTTTTTTTCAATATGAGGACAGCTAAAAATAACCACAAGCAAAAAAAATTCCAGTGTACAGTGGTTTTCTCCTGAGGATACCTGAAGGAAGTCTATCTCAATCACAAGAAGTTGCCTTCTGAAACTTTCTTCTGAACTAGCATTATGACCAGTCTGGTTTTTAGCTATGGTTCATTTTATCTGACACACAGAAATCAGGTCAACTTACTACAACTGAAAAAAAAGCTACACAAAACAAGAAGGAAAAAGTGAAGAATCTATTTATAAAGAATATAATACCAATGTCTCAAAGTGATTACAATTAAATGGCATGCATAACAACCATTTAATAAAGCACCTGGTCTCTATTAAGCATAATTAACTTAGATTTAGACACATATAGTTATTCAAATAAACTTTTAGTGGTATCTAAACAGGAAGAAAGTCTGAAAAGAGTCCCTAATGTCGAGTCAAAATCAAGCCATAGCAGGTTCAGAGGCAGTTAATCACACAGGAGGAGATCACCCATCCTTCTCCTTTGAGAAGCTGTTGGATTTGAATCAAGTACCTTTGAGATTGCACCAATTGCTTACCGCTAGGCTACCGTTGTTATTGTTGTGCACCATCGAGTCGGAACTGACTGACCTCCAGTGTATTTTCAAGAGGCAGTTAATTGCATGGGAGAAGACTGCACAACCTTCTCCCCACAGAACAGTTGGTAGCCTTGAACCGCATGCCTTTGGGAATGCAGTGCAGCTTCTTGCCACTGGGCCAACGGACCTAAAACTCTGAGTACTATTTATTAAAATGGCATTATTTAGATCTGACTCGAATAACATTAAGAAACTATCTCATCTACAACCAGGAGAGGATAAAATAGATGAATGGGACCTTCTAAGAATCAAATCCCTATGCACATTCAAAAGCTTCTCCAACAGGGTAAAAGGAGAAACCACAGACTGGGAAAAAATATTTAGTAATGACATGTCAGACAAGGGACTTATGTCTAGAATTTATAAAATACTCAAGCACCACAACAAGATAAAGATAAATAACTCAATTGAAAAATGGGCACAGGATATGAACAGACACTTCACCAAAGAAGACATTCAGATGGCAAACAAATACATGAAGTTTTTGTTGTTGTTGTTGTTATGTGCCATTGAGTTGCTCATGACCCATAGCAACCCTATGTATAAGAGCTCTAAATGCCGTTCTATCCTGTGCCAACCTAGCCATCTCAAACACACTCATTCCCACCACTCCACTCACAGAATCAATCCATCTCATAGAGGGTCTTCCTCTCCTGCGCCGCCCCTCCACTCTCCCAAACATGATGTTCCTCTCCAAGGACTAGTCCCTCCTTGCAACATGCTGAAAATATGTCAGACAAAGCTTCAGAATCCTTAACTCCAAGGAGTATTCTGGCCTCACCCTCTCCAGAACAAACCTGTTTGTTCTCCTAGCAGTCCATGGTATATTCAACACTCTTCTCCAGCACCACATCTCAAAGGCATCAATTCTCTTTCTATCAACCGTAGTCACTGTCCAACTCTCTGATGCATAGCATGTAATTGTGAAGACGATAGCCTGGATCAGGTGCACCTTAGTCTACAGCCTGATGTCGTTGCTCTTCAGTACTCTTGAGAGGTCCTTCACAGCTAACTTTCCCAATGCAATTTGTCTCCTGATTTTGCGGCTGCTATTACCAAGAGTGTTGACTGTGAAGCCAAGTAAACTAAAACAGTTAACTATCTCAATCTCTTCATCATCCATACTGATGCCACCAACTGGCCCAGTGGTGAGAATCTTTGTTTTCTTAATGTTGAGCTTCAATCCATATAGTAGGCTGCAGTTCTTCACCTTCTGTAGCAAGTGCTTCAGGTCCTCCTCAGTTTCAGCAAGCAGGGTTGTGTCATCTGCACAACATGAAGAAATGTTCAAAATCCCTAGTTCTAAGAAAGATACAAATCAAAATATCTATGAGATAACATCTCACCCCAGTAAGAATAGCAAAATTTAACAGAACAACAAACAACAAATGCTGGCGAGGTTGTGGAGAAATTGGAACCCTTATTCACTGTTAGTGGGAGTTTAAAATGGTGTAACCACTATGGAAGATTGTATGACACTTTCTCAAAAAGTTGCAAATAGAAATATCATTTAAAGAAATCATAACTGCCACCCAAGCAGATATATGCACACCCATGTTTATTGCTGCTTTGTTAATAACAGTGAAGAGTTGGAAACAACCCAAGTGCCCATCAACAAACAAATGGATATGGATAGAGAAGCTCTGGTATATTCATACAATGGAATACTATGCAGCACTGAAAAACAAGAAACCCATGAAATATTATACAAAATGGGTGACCCTGGAGGACATTATGCTGGGTGAAATATCTCAGTCACAAAAGAACAAATACTACATAGTGCCACTGTTGTAAAACGGGACTGACATCGGGGTTGAGGGAAGACTGAAAAAGATGGGATAAATAATGTATACTGCATTGAAACAGATGAGGGAGAGAACTGTTTAAAAGGGATTTATGATTAGGTATTAATTATTGTCATGACAGGACTCTAGAATGAAGGCTGCATAATGGAGTGGATTTTGGGGGAGGGATTGTATAACAATGAAAGATTTTTTTCTTTTACTTTTCATAAAGCAGAGCAAATGGGGGGAGGGAGAAAAATGCAACAATGAATGAATAGAAATCCTAAGTCTCTGTAAATTTTATTAAAATTAATTAAAAAAAGAAGGTATCTCAGCAGTAATTCAAGTTTTAACAGTCCTTGAAAAGGCGATCTGTAGGAGTCAGTAAGTCAGCAAATGCACAGAAATAAATTGACTTGCTCATGGAGAAATGGGAATGTTAATGCTCACTGCCAGAAACCATTCTCCTATCACTGAGCAAATGTCACACATAAGACAGTCATCAAGGTCTCCTATGGCTTCCTAATAAAGCAAGTACCTCTTCTGTCCTGTCACTAAACATGTCAGACATAAAATCTTCCCCTTGCTCTTTTTCTCAACAAATCTTGAAGATTTTTTTAATGTCAAATATAAGAAGGGAAAACTATAGCTGTGGATGTGCAGTGGTTTATGACAAAATGTTCTTGAGGTCTTCGCTAGAGTGTTTTCATACTACAAAGCCAGTGAAATAAAGGTAGGTTTTCAATGGTCTAATTTTCTGTCGTCATTGTTTTTTAAAAAAAAGTAATGCAGATACTCTTTTGTTCTCTTGGCAGTCAAGTGGATTTTAGGAGGCTGTAGTTTGCACATGATGAAATTAGCCATTTTCCTACTACTGTCAGAGAGACATGCTACTTTAGGATTAAAAAATCAACTCCCTACAGAGTACTGTATCAGAGCTTGATGGAAGTACTGGCTATTGGAAAGTCATTGAGATAGACTGAACTAAGAATCCAGAAATCAAATTCTCACATTTAAAATCAATTGATTTTTTTTTCACAGAAGTCATAAAATCGAATGGAAAAAAAGAATAATACTTTTGACAGAACAGTGCTAGGACAAATAAGCATAAACACACAAAATTAGACCAAAATGTAAAAGCGAAGAAAATAAATTTCTTGGGAGAAAATACAGGAATAAAACTTTCTTACTTTAGGCCAATTCTGATGGCCAATCCCTAGGGTGTCACACTTCTCACCCAAGGACCACGCAACTCTCTCTGGCACTTAAATCCACCAGCCCCTACAAAGGAGAAAACAGAATCATTTTCTTCAGTTCATTTTACAATCTAGTCACTCTGACTCTCAACATCAATAAGAGAGAAATATCTTGGCATGGGGGGATTCAGTGAAAGAATTCTTCCTTTGGGAGACTCAGGTTTGGTTCCTAACCCATGCACCTCATCTCTGGCATCTCAGTTAAAGCTCTTTAGACTAAGATAAACTACAAAGAAAGATCTGGCAAGTCAAACCCCAAAAAGGAACCCCTAAAAACCCTATAGAATGCAATTGTTCTCTGACACAATTGTTCACTGATATAGGGTCAGCTATGAGTCGGTTCTAGCTTGATATTATGTGCCAGCGAGCTGCCTGAAACTCATAGTGACCCTATGTACAACTGCTCTGAAGCCTGCCCTTCCTGGGCCAGTCTCACTGACTCCAACACACTTACCTGCATTGTTCCAGGTACTGTATCAATTCATCTCATCTGGGATTACCAGAGATTACCAGGACTCAGACTCACCCTGATGGCAACTGGTTACTTTTGCAACAGCCCCTGGTTTAAGTCTCTGAAGCCTATCCTTTCTGGCCATTTGTTGTGTTGTATATCTTAACTGGCCTCCAGCCCTAGGGAGCTAAAATCTTTAGGCATTATTCACTGCCCCGTGAATCTGTGTGGGTTCCAACACCTAGTGAGGATGTTGCTTCAGTCATTCAGGCAGACTGTAGGTAACACACACATATACAAACAATAATCTGTAACTAAAATCTCCTTGCCTCTGGATCCAAAATCCAGTTTCCTCTCTATTGTGGTGTGCACTCCTGGGCTGCTGTTGTAAAACAGCCATGTGGATCCAGAGTGAGGCTGGAACACAGGCAAGAAGAAAACCAATACTTTGCTACCATTTAGAGGTCTCCATTTTCTTTTTTAATAAAAAAGATTTCTTAGTCCTTTAACTGATTTTTAAACTAGGAAGTTGGTTTTTCCAGTTTCCACCTCCCCCCATCCCAGTGTTTTTGAAGCAGATGGGAACATGGCTTTGCTTTTGCTGCCATCTTTCCAAAGAGCCCACAACCACTTTTTTCTATGAGAATCTTAGGGAGTTCTGGTGACTCAGTGGTAAGAAGCAGTGCTGCAATCCCTTAGGCAAGCAGTTCGAATCCACCAGCTGCTCCACAGGAGAAGGATGGGCAATCTCCTCTTGGGCAACTTGAAAACCGGCTGGAGGGTCAGCTATGCATGGACTCTAGCTTGATATTACGTGCCAGCGAGTTGCCTGCGACTCATAGTGACCCTATGTATAACCTCCCTGAAGCCTGCCCTGTCCGGGGCCAGTCTCACTGACTCCAACACACTTACCTGCACTGTTCCAGCTACTGTATCAATTAATCTCATCTGGGGTCTTCCTTTCCTACTCTGTCCCTCCACCCTTCCAAGCATGATGTCCTTCTTCAAGGTCTGGTCCTCCTGGCCATGTTTCAAAAGTATATGAGATAGAGCTTCAGAATCCTAACCTCCAAGGAGAAACATGGTTTCACCCTCCCTAAGACAGACTTATTTTCTTGGCAGTTCATGGTATGTTCAAGACTCTTCTCTAGCACAACACACTAAGCCAAAGGATTTATGTAGTCACAATAGCAAGAGGTTCATGTATGACAGAGATGATGAGGATGGAACAGGACTGAACAGAATTCAGGTCTGAGGTTCACAGGATTGCAGAGTTGTACTCAACTTGACAGCCCCTAATAACAAGAACAGTATTACCAAGATGCCATTCGAATAAACTGCAGCCAAAAAAAAGAAAAATCTAGAAATTGCTGTGCAATTCTTACTGCCAAATAAGATTAATTCTAAGGAACTGAAGCACGCATAGGGATAACAGCCTTCCATAACTTAATGATGAAAAAAAACCCAACAAACCAACAAAACTCAAAACAATTCTATTCCTACAATAATATCTTTTTCTACAAAGCAAAACACAATTAGTATGTTGCCCTTCAAATACAATTTAGAAACTTCAACATAAAGCTAAAACATTTTTTCTTCTTAATCATGAAAAATATTTTATAACTTGTCTAAAAATACCTCATAGATCTGCTCAACTTTGAAAAACAGTATGATAATTTATGATACAAAGGATTAAACTGTACAAACATTTGCTGTCTAATCAAATCAACCCAATATGAATATTTTAGTAATGAATTGTATATCGTGTACTATTTTATGTTCCTAAGATGAAAATTACTAGGAAAAGTGATTTGGAAGAAGTTTTTTTAAAGTGATCTTTTTGTAGAATTGATCACTTTAAAAGAAATTGGACAGAACAATTAATATTTCATAAGTATCTGCATTGATTTCAAACAAATGGGGGGGTACAATATTTAACATTTTAGCAAGAATAGTCTTTACTTTTTCTCCCCTTTAAGGTATCTTGTTTTAATGTCAGATAAGAGTTTTGATATTAAATTCTTACTGGAGAAAATGAATGGAGGAATGTCTGTTGTGTTTTGTTTTGTTTTGGTTTTTTGTGTTTGGTTGGCTTTTTTTTTTTTTTTGTCTAAAGCACTCAGAAACACAATTTTTTTGTCAACTTGTAAAGTTTAACTTATGGTACATATGTACCCTGAGATACAGAAGGAGGTTTTGGGATTCTTAGCACATAAGAAATATTTCCTAGGATTCCCCCCCTTCAGTTTTTTCTTCTATAAAATTGCAGTAGTTTTGCTATCTTACTTAATGAGATGTTTTGTACAAACTTAAAGTGTTATGCCAGTGCTTAACTCTCAACAAATAGTTTTTAAAATCACGATCACTTTTGTTATTTGCAAACAAATTTCACACATTTTTCCCTAAGGATTTCCTGAGACTAGGTTAAGAATTCCATCATTTGACAATGTCTACATCATGCTGGATTACTCTTCTTTGGGTTAGGAACAGACATGGGGCCCTGCCAATCACATGGTCTTCCAGGCTCTAATTCCTTGGCATAGATAAATGAGCACTCTAAGCTTTGAAGCTATTGGTTGAAATAAGCAACTCATGTTCTGCCCGTTCCTGGAGCCTTGTTTCTTAGCAGTGATTTAGCACACATTAGAATACTTTGTTCAGCACTGCTGATGTCTTATTACCAGTATACCACCAGAAATGGGGGAACTGCTGTTCTTTCGGGCATAATGACTATGAATTCTCTGTCGTCTTTGGTGTTTTCTGCTTGTTTGATAGTTTGTCCATAGAATCCTTCCATATTTAATTTGAGGCTTAATTTTTCTTTAGTTTCCTTTGAGAAGTCTTTGCACATTTCATTAGTTTTGCTATATATTTCACTGGTTTCAATATAATTCTTTACTTCGACTTCTCAAGCTGTTATTTAAAATCTTCTATTTAGCTGTGATATTTCATTTCTTATATTCTCTTATACAGTCTGCATTCAAAAGCAAATGACAGAATCTTCCTAACATCCTTTTTTAGTGTATTTAGTCCCTGTCTTTTAAATTACTTTTTTCCCTCCATATGTATTATGTCTGATAGTTCAGTATATGAAAATAATTTTTAAAATGGTATACCAACTAGCAAAATAACAGAGCAAGATTCAGAAAAAGTGATATAATTTCTGATGTCAAAGGGATCTTGACTGAAAATAAAGAATACCTAAAAGCTGTTTATTTATTGATTAAGCAAAGCCATTTAATTATGCTAATTGCATGGAACTTAACAAATTATGGATAACATTGTGATGCATGTGAAGTCTAGAATATTAATTTGTGCTCCTGTGGAAATTATCCACTGACCGAGAAGCTATCATTTCAACATAAAAAGGAGATGTGACTTAAAATTAGCAAAAACATGCATCAGGGTGGTATCCTTTCACTATACTTAATCTAGCTATATAATGAACAAGTAATTCAATAAAATTAACTATAGGAAGAGTAACATGGCAGCAGAAATGAAGAAGCTCTAAAATGAGCAATGTTTAAATTATATATCTTTGCTTAGTGAATGTGAAGAGGATTTGAAGCTTTACTGATGAAAATAAAAAGTACAGCCTCAATATGGATTATAATTCAACATTAAGAAAATTAAAATATTCACCACTAAGCCAATAAGCAATTTCCCAATAAATTAAAGGATTGGAGTTGTCAAGAATTTCTTTATACTTGCATCTACAATTAATGTCTGTGGAAACAGAAGCCAATAAAATTTTTTAAAAAGTATTCAATTGGACAAATTTGTTGCAAAAGACATCTTTAAAGCATTAAAAAGCAAAAATGTCACTTTGATGACATAAGTTCACTTGACCAAAAGCATGATATTTTCAATTACTTCATATGCATGTGAAAGCTAAGCCATGAATAAGGATGATTAAAGAAAATGTGATGCCTTTGAATTATGATGTTGATGACAAGTATTAAATATACCCTGGGCTTCTAGAAGAGTGGTAACTGTAGGCTACTATTAATAGCTTCAAGGGAACTTTGGGATTAGGACATGTTCTTTTCAATTACTTGCTATGCATCTGAGAGCTGGCCAATGACTAAGGATGACAGAAGGAGAATTGACACCTTTAAGTTGTGGTGTTGGAGAAGAGTACTGACTATCCCATGGACTGTCAAAGCAAGGATGGCAAAGCTTCATCTCTCATATTTTGGACATGTTGCAATAAGAGGCTATGTCTTGGAAAAGGATGCCATGCTAGCAAGGGTGGGGGATCAGCAAAAGAGTGGAAGGACCCATTGAGATTGATTGACAGGAGACTGAAGCAATGAGTTCAAGTGCATCAGAGCAGATGAAGGCGGCACAGGATAGGACAAGACTCAGATCTGTTGTTCATAGGGTTGTGAGGGGTCAGACTCGATCTGATGGCACCTAACAACGACAGGGAACTCTGGTGACCTAGGGATAAGGAGTTGTACTACCAACCTGAAGACACACAATTTGAATCTGCCTCAGGAGAAAGATGGGCTATCTCTTCCTGTGTGATATTCTGCCTCTGAAAACCCATTGGAGGGTCAGCTATGAGTTGGTTCTAACTCAATGTTACATGTTGTTGTTGTTGTTATTGTTGTTGTGTAGAGTCTGACTGTAGAGTCAGAACCGACCCGCAGCTGACCCTCCAGTGGGTTTTGAAAGGCAGTTAATTGCACAGGAGGAGATTGCCCATCATTTTTCTGTGGAGCAGCTGGTAGCCTCAAACTATGTGACTAACGGGATTGCAGTGATACTTCTTTTCACTAAGCCACACATAATAACAGCAAAACATAACTAGCTATTACACCAAGTTATACATGTGAATGGTTAATGTATGCAATGTCAAACATTTCAAACATAAGTTTTTCTGCAAAATAATCAATAAACAAAAATGGAAAATGCTAAAGTGACTTAAGAAATATGTCTTGTAATTAATAATTTAGTATTTGCAAAGAAAATTAGATTATCCATTCACAAATATTTAATTTTTAAATTATGCTTAGCAGATAACTTATCTTAGTGAAATAATTTGATATTATAAGAGACATCCAAACCAATGCGTTTTTGTTTGCTTGTAGCTTTTACTTAGGGGGAAAAAAACCTCAAAACCATAACTTCTATTTATGGAGTGCCCTCAAAATGAATCTTACTTCATTTATAGTTGGCAAACTTTTCTTTTCATAAATGTCTCTGTGACAGAAAAATTCTAAAGTGTCCATCTGTGCTCAGACAACTTTTACAAGAAACAGCTTTTCTCTCTAAAAAGTAAGTCCACAGAAAAGTGTGGATTTCAGAATTTTATGTCACTGCCAGTAATGGAAACTAAATCGATTTGACACTTGGTGGTAATTTACTTCTTGAGAAAGCTGAACCCTTTCTTTCCACATTTCTCATTTGTTTCTACAAAGCAACTATACAGCAGGAGAGAAGAAGGATATAAAGTTACAAACTTGGGCTCTTAATCTTCATTTGTTAATAGCATTAACATGTGTTACATTTTGCATGCATCACAAATCCAAATTTTAATATCTCTTGGATACAATATAATAAGTATTTGTGCATCAGAAAAACTCATGTCTTATATCAGACTCTGCCCTACGCTTCCATGAGATGCAGTAATTAAATCACTCTTACTGAATTTCAGTTAACTCTATTGGTAAAGTGCATGATCAGTGGGGGGGCGGGAAGGGAAACTTTCAATAATACATATTAGTATAAAAATTGTAAAAATGGGCTCAAATTTGTTAAGCTAGAATGGGAGCAGGTGACATTTGTGTTCTACTCTGTCTAAACTTGTTCTGAGTTGGTCAGCTAACAACAGCACCATGTAATGAGGTTGCTATGAACTTCAAACAAATTCCCTGATTACACATCATCAAAGCAACCTTTACTTCCTTTGTGAACATCCACAATTGCAATTCAGTGTTTGAAATATGTACAGTGCTCCTCTACAGATGAAACCAATACTATTGAGGCAAGATAACGAAGGAAGTGAATGTTCCCATTTGCTCTCCTAACATCTAACTCACTGAAAAACAAATAAAAATTAAAAACTTATATAAAACAAGCACAGACTGCAGTCTCAGAACCCCCAGCAGCAAATGAAGTCTTGGAGAGTCAGAGTCCAGAAGTGGTGGGGAAGTGGAAAGACTTGACACTGAAGCCACGAGATTCGGCCACTATCAGGACCACCAGCTCACCACAGCCATTTGAGAACAGCAAGAATGGAGAACACCCAAAAGTTGAGCATTGAGGAACCTCAACTAAGCTTCTAGATTTTTAAGGTGGGACACAACAACTGTGTCAGGTTTGGGGCAGCACAACTGGAAGAGAGTGAAGAGAGATGATGGCATTGCCTGAAAATGCAGTTGAATTTCAGGGAGACCCAAGACTGATGGGCAGTAGCACTTGGAGAAATGACAAAAACCAGGGCAGATACTTCAGAGGAGCAAGAACAAAAGAAACAACTCATAATGTGATACTATGGAAGCATTCAGTCTAAAGATGCAGAGACCAGATGATTCCTCTGGTTAAGGGGGAAATATGGAGACTCCCAGAATGGAAATACAGGAAAACTAAGGCTCAAGGCTCACAGCAGCATATCCAAACAGTTGTATTGCCACCTTCCAAACACAAGTATTCAGATATGTGTAGCAGAGATCAAATATACAAAACAACTATACCAACACTGAAAGTAAAAAGGAAATGAAATAACTATGTAAAAAAGAAAGTATAATCCAGTGGTCCTTAGGAGATAATACCAGACCTCTGTCACTGGTCATTCTGTGAATCTCACATAGGCAGTCAGCTTCAACTTTCTCCCTCCAGTGACTGCTGGGTATAGGTGCTGGCTGACAGCTAACCAGACTGCCAACATGAATGGAAATCCAAAATCTCTGCAAATGTTCTTTAAAATTAATAAGATAAAATTTTATAAGAAATAAATCTTGAATAAAACAAATTAAAAAAAACCCACCCAAAATCACAAGGGAAGAAGGAACAATCCAAACCAAAACATAAATAAGAGGAAATTTATCATATGGAAGCAAAAATGATGCTAAGAATTAATAGTTTTCAGACTATGGTGCTAAACATGCTTAAAGAAACAAAAAGCAGACAATAAACTAGCAAGCAGTATTCAAGAAACAAATCCAGGAACATGTAGAGACACACAGAGCGAAGAAAACTCCTAAAAGTAATGGAATAGAGAATTAGGAAAAGCCCAAGAAGCACTAACAGTAGATTTGAGCCAATGGGAAATTGATTAAATGAACAAAGATGAACCCCCCTGAACTTATCAAGTCTTGGAAGGTAAAGAACAACAACAAAAAAAAATTTTAAAAAAAAATTTATATCCACTCACAAATACACACATACCTTCAAGAAAACCAATGAAGAAATATAAACAATATTCAATTAACAATTCTTTTAAAAAAAGCACAGTAAAAGCAAAGCAAATTTTTAAAATGAGATAAAATAGAACAGGGGAAAAAACAGATTCCCTGAAACTCTTGGGCACTCTTTAAACTTTCAGTTACACATCAAAGTATTATGAAAAATAATGGATAGTGTTTGTAAGATCAGTGCTCTTCTTAAAAATTACCAAAGTGAAACAAAAAAATTCAGTTATTTCTTGAATGCAAGGATGAGAGCATATGGAAACAAGGAAATGAGAGTACTGGAAAGGGAATCAATGGAGAACAATTTAAAAGAACGTTGCAGTCCTGTGTTAAATGTAGCTAAAGGCATGAAACATTCTTTGTAAAAATTGCCACTTGTAGTGACTGCATGCCATAGAGCTGAAAGAGTTCAGATAGAGAGTTCATATATAATAAAACTGTCTAGGATTTTCTTGACTGTTAAGGAACCCTGGTGGCACAGTGGTTAAATTAGGAAGTTCAGACTCACCAAACACTCCATGAGAAGGATGTGTCCGGCTGCTTCTGTAAAGATTTACAGCCTTCAAATTCAAACCCAACTGTACTCTGCCCTACCGGAAATTAGCCCAACCACGGTAAATCTTAATCTTCATGGAAGCCAGGCTTTTCTTGTGCAGCCAAAATAAGCTCCACAAGATCTTTGCCTACCTCACAATCTCTCCTGTGTTTAAACTTCTAGTTCTAATTTCTGGGTCAATCTATTTTATTAAAAGTAAAAACTACTCAGGGAAACAACTTCATGATTAGTTTCATGACATCCGTGTAACATAAACATAATGCCTACTATGGATTTAAGATCTCATCAAATAGATTTAATATTATTGCCATTTCTCTATACCTTGGTAGGTTTACCAGTTCCCTCACATGGTCATTCTTTACCATAAAGTAAACAATATTTTTATTCGATTTTTTTTCAATCTGCTAGGTTTAGTCATCTACACATAAATTTCTTTGTTCAAGAGCTGAATGACATGTAGAAACCTTATAATAGTACACTCTTACTAAAGCTGTTTTTCTTTTCTAATTACTTGCAATTCAAAACATGGCAAGGAAGATGACTGTAACGCACCATTACATTTAACTGAAATAGACAAGTATTTTCATTATAAGTCATAAATAATTAAATATTTTCCACAAAGGCTATGTGTAGTGTTGAGTGCTAGGAAGGGGGGTGGAAGTTTTGCTTCCTTTTAGCAGTGACACTTACGTGGTAGATTCAAGGAGGACTAGAACCTGTGAGAGAAAAGCTCAGGTCGTCTTTGGATTACAGATGAGCTCCATGCCTAAATCTCTCTTTATGTCAAATTTCTTTGTAACTTTGAATAGCTGGGTACAGTTCTTATCTAACATCAGTCACAAGTTGGCCGTAGTTCATATTATATTATTATACGGTTTTGTTGTTATATACCATTGACTCAGACTCATAGCTGACCATCTAGCAGATTTTTGGACAGTTAATAGCAAGAAGGAGATTGCTCATGTTTTTTCTAAGCAGTAGTTGGTGGATTTGAACTCTTTTCCTTTGGACTGGCAGAGCAATTCCTTACTACTAAGCCATTCCATCTCCTTTTATAATAGTATTGTTGTGGTTGAGTGCTGTTGAGATGGAAACAACTCATAGCGGACCCTCAAGCATGTTTTCAGAGGCAGTTAACTGCTGGAGAGGAGATTACTCATCTTTCAACCACAGAGCAGCTGTTGGATTCAAACTACATGACTTTGAGATTATAGCACAGCTTCTTACCACTAGGCTACTAGAGCTCACTTATAATACTATGTTGGTTTTGCATCGTAAAGTCAGAAAAGACTTATAATTAACCCTTCAGTGGGTTTTCAGAGGCTATAAAGTCCGGGGGAAGAGATTGCCCATCCTTTACATGTGGAGCACTTGGCAGATTCGAACCACTTACTTTGGGGATTATAGGCTAACTTCTTAGCACTAGACCACCGGACAGCCCTTAACTATAGTTTTATAAAGAAAGATTGCATTTATAAATATAAAAACTCACTCACAGGCTCACTGTTGTCAAGTTGGTTCCCACTCATGGCAGCATAGCATTGGGTTTCTAAAGCTGTAAATTGAAATGGGAGGAGAATATTAATCTATCAATCCAGTTACTTTGTAAGAAGAAGATGGCAATCTACTCCTGTGCAATAAACAACCTCTGAAAACCTGCTAGAAGATCAACTACAAGTTAGTTCTGACTCTATGACACATATTATAGATATAGGTATAGAAATACATAGATAATACGTATCTCATAGATCTCAAATAATTTATTCCTTAGGATTCTTTATTAGTATGTCTAGAAAACCACAGTAAATTTATGAAAATTAAATTAAAATATTTTGCTTGACAGAATGATAAAATTACAACGTAAACAGAAAATATGAATTTATTTATTCATTCATTCATTCATTCATTCGTTCCCTATAAGGATCAACACAAAGTCGGTTCCATGAAGGACAGGCTAGAGAGATCACAAATGTCCAACTTTTCCAATCTGTTATACATCACCTTTAATACATCAAGTGTTCCTCCTTCCCTCTGTACTGTCCTTCTGCAACTTGCTGTACCTTCTCACAGAACTAACTCATCAACCATTACAGAAGTGAGTTATGCAGTTGAGGAGGCTATTAAACTCCAAACTCATGGGTCAGGCTTCAGTCTGGAGGGCTCACCTGAACCACATAGAAATTAATAAGTCCTATAACAGACTAACAGTTCCAAACTTTTCTCCCTAGGCTGTTTATGACACTGTGGTAACTGGTGAATTGGCTGAGATGATGCACCACCAGCTCAAATACCAGAGGTTACATGAAGAGCAGTCAGATGAAGGATCCGCAGCAAAGAAATCAAACCTTGCCCATGTGTTCCTTTCTACTGGTTACAGACAATATCATCAAGGAAACTAAGGGTAGTAACTCTACAAAGGTAGCTAATCCTAACTCATTAATATTAACAGATAATGCACTCCAGCTTGGGCCCACAATCACTGAAACAGAAGTTAGGATTATAATCTCACTCTTCCTCAAAACCTTTCAGTCAAAATCAACTCATGACTGATTCTCTACTGGGTTTTGGAGGCTGTAAATTGCACAGGAGGAGTTTGCCCATTTTTCTCCCATGAAGCTCCTGGGGGTTTCAAACCACTGGAGAGCAGTGGCCTTTGAATTGGTGTGGAACTCTCTCTAGGGACTACACCACCAGGGATCCTTAGAATAAGAAATACAATACATCACAAAATGCAGGGTTACAAGTAATTTAATGCAACGTACATCATTCCTGCCTCTAGTAGCCTTTAGTCCTTTCACACTTGAAGAATTAACTTTTCCCCTCAGCCTTTGGTCCTTTTAGACTTGAAGAATTAACTTTCCCCTGTTAATTATTTTACCAATTTAAAGCAGTCATTAGCAATTACTTAGCCAGGCAAAGAGTTCTAAGGTTATCCCAGGATCAACCATATAGGTCTATTGCAGGGGTCCATCTGATTGGATCAAGTTTTCTAAAAGTTTGTCTGATCTTTATTTTTTTTCTGACCTCTGACAAAATACAACTGAGAGAAGATTGTTCATTTATTTTTAATTCCCCTCAAGGTATCAGACAGAAAAGAGGGAAGTGGCATCTTTTAACTTTTTCAGAAAGGAGAGCCTGAAGCATCTCAGCAGCACTTAGAGAATGTCAGGCAAAGCAAGTAGCAGAACTGATCAAGGGAGCTAGATTTACTTCCAGAACAGGCTTCCCAGACACCATAGTCTGTACTCTTTCCTCTCACATTTCAATAGGGTCCATCACTGGGGACCTATTAGAGTAGGGACAGTAAGATGTGGAAGGCATGAATGTTAGGATTCTAGAATTTCTGGAGAAGTTCACACCTAACCGTGTGAAATCCAGATTTGAATTTAATAAAGAACTGCTAGAAGCCACTAGTGAAGAAAAGAAAAAGGTTGAAAGAAAGGTTGTGTGTAGGGTCATCCAGCTAGGATGGGAAAGGTATATGTCTCAGGTGGCCCCACACTGGTGATAGGGGTGAGAGTGCTGCTTATGTCTCCTCAGGCCTCAAAACTAGGGCCTCTTGTCCTCAGTACAATGGTGAGCTTTCATATGTCTGAGATATAATAATATCCACATACATACAAAGAAGACTGTTAATGTAACTTCTATTCAAATATACACACTAACCACTAAAATAAAACATGAAGAAATTGAGCATTTCTACAGATGGAGGGTCAGCAAAGGAGAGGAAGCCCCAATAAGATGGATTGACATGGTGACTTCAGAAATTGGCTCTAGTGTGTTAGGGATGATGATGATGGCACAAGCTAGCGCAAGGTTCAGGTCAGCTGTTCTTAGAGTCACTATGAGTAGTACTCAACTCAAAGACAGCTAACAACAACAATGAAACTTCTGCAGTCTGTTATTGATTGGACATACAATCAGAATACATTCATAATAACTGGTGACTAGAATACAACATTTGGAAACAAAGCAGAAGAATGGTAGTTGGAAAATATGACTTTGGAGACAACATTGAAGTATAAGGTCAGATGATAGACCATTATACAATCAATGATTTAGTATCTGCAAATATCTTTTTAAAGGGGGATAAACCAACATAAAAAGCAACTATAAACGTAGACCTGGCCTGGTAAAACACACAGGAGAGCCTGGGGCTGAGTGACTGTGGAACAGATCATCAGTTTCTCAAGTAGAGGTTTATACTGAAGCAGATGAAAGCTAAAGACTACAAGAGTTCATTCACAGCACTGAGACTGACCACTTCACTTTAAAATCTATCTCAAGAATAGATGTGATGCCTTGAATACTATTTCCTAAAGTCCAGATGAATTGTGGGACGACTCCAAAGACCTTCCCAGGAACAAAGGAAAAGATCTCTAGAAAGACAGGATAGAAAGAAAAGATGAAAACAGATACCACTAGAGACTCAGAAACTTGCTCTCCAACATAGAGACCCTAAATCAAAAGGCAAAATGATGCAATGAGAAAGATTAATGGATTTCAAAAGGTCACTCAAAAAAGACAAAGAATTGGAGTTAGGAAATCAAAAGGGGGAAACACGCTCATTAGTTCTTAAACTGAAAGAACTGAGGGGGGACATGCAAGCTTCAAGTTAAAATACCCAAGGATTCTGTGGGCAAAATGTTGAGTGATACATGAGAAGCATCAAAAGAAAATGAAAGTAGTACACAGTCACTGTACAAATGAGAATTGATTGACACGGAAGCAATTTAGAAAACAGCATACAATTAACGATCAAGATTACTGAAAGAAGAAAGCTGCACTGAAGGCATTTGGAAAAAAAAAAAAAAGAATCCAGGAAAAGACCAAAGAAAACATCTCATCAAACAGGTGAAATCCCAGGTCTAGGCTAAGAAATTTGACAGAGTGCTACAGAGTTAACTACATAAAAGACATCTGAGTATTCACTCATTCTAATAAAATAATTCAAAAGGATGCAATAATGATTGAAAAATATAAGTATCACATACAAGTAAAATATTGATGAAAAATATTAAAACATGGCTAGAGCAGTGTATTGACAGAGGACTGAAAAATTCTAATTGGATTTAGAAGAGGCCACGAGCAAAGGAAATCATTGTTGTCATCAGATAGGTCTTGGCTTAAGGCAAAAAATACCGGAAATATGTTTACTTGTGTTTTGTTGATTATGCAAAGGCACTTGATTATGTGGATTTTAGCAAATTATAGATAACCTGGAAAAGAATGAAAATTTCAAAACACTTAATTGTGTGTATGCAAAACTTACACATAGACCAAGATACAGTTGCCAGGACAGAACAAAAGAACACTTGATGGTTTAAAATCATGAAAGATGTGCATTAGAGCTGCATCCTTTCTCCATAACTTTTAAGTCTGTGTGTTAAGCAAATAATCCAAGAAGCAGAACTATTTGAAGAATATGACATTAAGATTAGATATTGTTTATTATAAATAAGGTACATTATGAAGAAGACATAATCTTCTTGCAGAAATTGAAGAGGATGTAAAGTACTTAGTGAAGAGTATCAAAGATTACAGTCTTCAGTATGGATTACATTTTAACATCAAGGATCCTCACCACTAAACAAATAGGAAATACAGGTAAGATTAGGTTGTCATGTCCATGGGAGAAGGATAGGCAATCTCCTTCCATGTGATTAATTGCCCCTGAAAACCCTCTGGAGGGTCAGCTATGAGTGGGTTCTGACTTGACAGCACACAGCAAGTTGTCCATTATTTCATTTTGCTTGAATCTACAACACTCATGGTAGCACCAGTCTAGACATTAAAAGATGTGTTGCATTGATCAACTCTGCTATTGGAGAACTCTTTCAAGTGCTAAAGAACAAAGAAGTCAGCTTAAAGACCAAGATTCATCTGACCCAATTCATGATATTTTCAATTGCCTACAATGAAAGTTAGAAAATAAGAATAAGGAAGACCAAAGCAGAATGAACACTTTTGAATTCTGGTGTTGACGAAGAGTATTGAGTATACACTCTGGACTGCCAGGAAAAAAACAAAACAAAAAAAACCCAAATCCATTTTGGTGAAAGTACAACCAAAGTGATACTTAGAGGCAAGAATAGTGAAACCTAAAAAAAATTAAAAACAAAGAAAGAAAATATAGTGAAAGGTTGTCTCACAAATTTTGGGCATATTGTCAAAGATAGCAGTCCTCTTGTGGGGGAAAATCATTTTGGAAAAAGGAGAGTCAGTGAATTGGAGGAAGATCTTTAAGAATATGGATTGACATAGTAAAACAATGGTCTTAAGCATGGCAGAGATTGTGAGCATGGTAAAGACAGGTCAAAATTTTGATCTGCGGTGCACAGATTTACTATTGAAAGCAGTAATCTGAATGACACTTAGCAACATCAACAAGGCATCATTATAACATTAGCTTTTCCTTGCTACATAATCCATTTCCCCCCCTTTGTCTTCATCTACTATTATTATCTTTTTATTTTCTTTCTTATTAGAGAAGAGTACTGAATGTATCATGGACTGCCAGGAAAACAAACAGATTCATCTTGGAGAGGATTAAACCAAGCTACTCCTTGGAGGCGAGGATTCTGGGGCTTCGTCTGACATACTTTGGACATGTTGTAAGGAGAGACAGGTCTTTAGAGAGGGACATCATGCTGGGTAGAGTAGAGGGACCGCGCAGGAGGGGAAGACCCTCTATGAGATGGATTGATTCGGCGACTGGGGTAATCAGGATGGGTGTATCAGAGGCAATGCGATTGGCGCAGGACAGAGCAAGGTTTAGGGCTGTTGTGTGTAGGGTCGCTATGAGTCACAAACGACTCGACGGCACATAACAACGACAACAATTGTAATCTTGCTAGTTTATTTATAAAATTGTAATACATTGCTTTCCAGAACAGATTCTTCCAATTTCCCTCACCTCCTCCTGACCCCTCAAGTTGTACAACCTCATGATTAATCCCACCTTCCACCTCCACATCCTCATCCCTCCGCTTCCCCCCTCCTTCCTCCTTTGGATACTTATATTCATTCTACAGTAATAGTTTTATACAGTATTTGTCCTTGTGGGACTGAATTCTTCTTAAAATTGCTGTTTCTTTTTTATCCAAAGTTTTATACTTAAGAGACATTTTTGATAACTGCTGAATACACTCAGATTGTTGGTAGTAAAATCCGTTGTCAAATTCTCTTCTCTCAGTGCACTCCCATTTATATCTGGTAAAATTAAGGAAGTACAATGACAGTGGGTTCTTTTCTCCATGCGGCCATCTGGCAGTGATCACTGTCAATTTCAATTTTGCCAAATTTACTGTTGTTCTTTTTAGGCACAATCTGTATATTTACCACCTTAGAAACCCAATTGGGCAATTCTGCTCTGCCCTATAGGATTACAATGAGCTTGAATCAACTCAATAGCAACAGGCATGGTTTTAGTTGTGTGATAGTGTTAAGAGAGAGTTTGAGTGGCATGATCCTGAGAGTGCTGGCTGTTATCCAAAAGCTGTATGTCTCTGGCGATCTGAATGAGCACCTCTTCCAGAGAAAGATGGGCAATCTCCTCTCACTAAGATTTACAGCCTGTGAAATCTCATGGATGGTAGTTATGAGTCAGAACCAATTCAATGATGAGTGTGAACTTAAGTGAATTTGAGTGTTAAGGGCAAGGATTCTTAGCAATGAGTGGTATTATCTTCAGTGATACGAATTCAAGGAGTCTGGACAGTGCAAGTAGTTTACAACTGGCTAGGACCCAGTGAAAGCTCAGGACCCAGTGGCTCCATGGAAGACAAGCCATGGCAATTTGCTTCCATAGAAACTATGTGGCTGTTGCTGATAGGTGTTGTGGAATCAACAACAGCTCCTAGTGACACTAAAGACCAAAAGATCAGGACATCGCCCTGCCTATGCCAACCTCATGATTTCCAACCTGCTCAAACCTATTGTTATAATCACTGTGTCAACCTATCTTGTTCAGTGTCTCAAAGATTATAAGCAGAATAAGCAATTTTACTCTGTAACACACAGGGTCACTGTGAGTCAAGGGCTAACAAAACAGTGTCTATAAACAATTCCTGAAGGTATGGCAATCCCCTATGTTGCAGATTACGGCTGTGCTGCACAGGATTTTCTTCTTCTTAAAAGAATCCCCAGGCTTTCTTCTGAAGCATTTGTAGGTAGATTCAAAGCGCCCACCTTATAATTACCAGTCCTGAGTCATAATCAAGTGGCTAGGACCCAGTGAAAGCTCAGTCATAATCAAGTGCTTGGCAATGATTATTTTGTTTTGCTTGCTTTGCTTTGCTTTTATGAATTCAGTCCTATTTCTCTTGTCCAAAATAGCATTCAATTGCTGAAATTTAAAATATTATTTCCTTGCTTGTTAATATTATTTCAAATTTCCATTATCCTTACACATAAATTAAACCATGTGTTCAAACCTTCCCAAGGCATTTCCCAGAGTAATTTCATTTTATATTGAAAAGCACATTAGATTGGTCCAGGATCTACACCGTTTCTTGGCTTATTAAAATGCACTTTGCTGCTTTCTTGTCAAGAATTTTTAGAGAAGTCACACATATTTTATAGTTTTCTCTCTTACAGACTTTTCATTTGGGAATAATGTACAGCATTCATAAGATCACTAGAGAAATAGCAAAAGGATGATACAGTTTTCTACTTAAGGACTTATAATAAAGGAAAGTTAACTTGATAGATAACAGTTTTCGTCTATTGAGTTGACAGTGTATATAAACCAGTTGCTATTGAATTGATTCTGAGTTGGGCGATCACAAGTATGTCAAAGTAGAACTGTCATTGTTGTGTTTTCAGTGGCTGGTTTTCAGAATAGATCTCTGGGCCTTTCTTCCAAAGTGATGTTTAATCTCAGTCAGCCTTTCGGTCAACAGTTGCCCAAAGTTTGCCCTACCTTCTGCTTGTACCAGGTAGGGACTCTGTATTTTTACCTCTCAAACTGGCAAACATAGTAATTAATTTGAAAGAGTATAATATTACCTGGTGTAAATGAAAGGATACTAAAGCACATCCAGTAGTTGTTATGTGCCATTAAGTTCCCTGTGACTCATAGTGACCCTATGTACAATAGTTCTGAACCCTGCCCTATTGGGAACCAGTCTCACTGACTCTGATGCACTTTATCTCATTGTCCCAGTTATCATGTCAATGCATCTCACCTGGGGCCATCCTCTCCTGCATTGTCCCTCCACTCTTCTGAGCATGTTTACTATGACTCCTAGTGACGTGGAAACAACAGATTGAAACTTTGCCCAACTTGTGCCATTGTAATTCTCTCCATTGTTGCTCAAGTCCATTGTTGTGATTACCTTGTCAGTCTATCCTCTACCTTTCCTAGCATAATGTATTTTCCCCTAATGACCGGCCCCACTCTGAAAATATGTCCAAAGTATGTACAATGAAGTTTCACCATCCTTGCCTCAGAAAAGCACCCTGGTTTTACTTCTTCCAAGACAGCCGTGTTTCTTTTTTTGGCAGTTCATTGGATATTCTTTAGTGTGCAGTTGAAAATATCTTTGTAATGGGAACCCACATATAAATTTGACAGAATAATATTTCATTCTGGGTGTATAAGAGTTCCAACCCAAAGGTTAAAACTTATATATCTTTATGTTGCTTATAATTATGTTGTTGCTGTTAGGTGTTCTCAAGTCAAGCACAACTCATAGTGACCCTATGAGATCTGGACCCTGTCCTATACAGTGCTATCTTCAGAATCTCTGACACACTCAAGTCCATTGCCGCAGTCACCATGTCAACCCACCATGTCAGGATCTTCCTCTCTTTCACTGCCACTCCACTTTCCCAAGCATGATGTCCCTCACCAAGAAATAATCTCTCCTAGCATCATATTCAAAATATGTGAGACTAAGCTTCAATATCTTTGCCTTCCATGAACATTCTGGCTGCACTTTCTCCAAGACATATCTGTTTGTACTTTTTTTTTTTTTTGGCAATCCATGGGATCTTCGGCACTCTTTTCAAACACCACAGTTCAAAGGCATTATTTCCTGTTGTATTTATTGATTGCGCAGCTCTCAGATACATAGCAAGTGATTGAAAAGATCATGGCCTGAATCAGACACACCTTAGTCTTCAAACTGGCATCATTACTCCTCAATAATTAGGAGAGGTCCCTGACTACAGACTCTGACAGTGTAATTCATTTCCTGACTACTAGCACCAAGTGTATTGATTGTGGGTACAAGTAAGATGAAGTCACTAACAGTCTCAATCCTTTTTCTGTCCGTGATGATGTTGCCTATGGGTCTAGTGGTGAGGATTTTTGTTTTCTTGATGTTGAGATGCAATCCCTATTGAATGTTGCAATGTTTAACTTTCTACAGCAAGTGCTTCAAGTCCTCCTCACTTTTCAGTAGGTAAAGTTGTGTCATCTACAGGTAACTAATGAGTCTTCCTCCAATCCTGATGCTGTATTTTTCTTCATAGAGTCCAGCTTCTCGAATAATTTGCTCAGCATACAGATTAATTAGGTATGGAGAAAGGGTACAACCTGATGAGCATTTTTCCCTATTTTAAACCATGTCGTGTTCCCTTCCTTTTGCTCAGCTTCCACTTCAACATGTTTGTCTTGGCTTTAAGACACTTCCGTGCAATCTTTAGAGTCACTTCTGACATTCATCTCAATTTTTTCTTTCTCCTCCTTTTTGTAGTCATCTTTTGCTTTGCTTTCTTCATATATAATATCCTTGATATAACAAAACTCATTTTGTCTTCAATCATTGGTGTTCAATGCTTCAAATCTATTCTTAATATGATTGAAATTCAGATAGAATTTGTTCAAGATCATATTTTGGCTCCTGTGGACTTACTTTTATTTTCTTCAGCCTTAAATTGAGCTTACATATGAGTAAGTGATGATCTGAACCACAGTCATCCCATGGCCTAGTTTTGACTGCTGATATTGAGATTCTCTAATGATTTCTTTCACAAATACAGTCAATCTGATTTCTGTGCAGGCCATCAGGTAAGATCTATGTGTAAAATTGTCATCTGTATCTTTTTTAAAAGGGTATTTGCAATGAATAAATTATTGTAAGTACAAAATACAATAACTCTACATCCAGTCTAATTTAGATTACTAACCATATTTCAGATGGCAAAACCTTGATTACTGAAAGTGAGAGGATTTGAAGGACTTGTTACAAAAGATCAAGGAATACAGCCTTCAGTATGGATTGCATTTGAGTGTCAAGAAGACAGAAATCCTTACCAGTGGACCAGGAGGAAGTGTCATGATGAATAGAAAGGAGACTGAAACTATCAAAAGCTTCATCTTGCTTGGATCCACAATGAAAACCCTTGGTACCTGCAGTCAGGAAATAAGGAGACACACTGCACTGAGAACATCTGTAGTTATAGACCTCTCCAAATTACTGAGGAGTAATGATGTCAGTTTGGGAACTAAGATAATGTTTATTCAAGTCATGATCTTTCCAACCACTTGCAATACATCTGAAAGCTGAGCCATAAATAAGGATGACAGATAAAGAATTGACACCTTTGAAAGGTGGTGTTGGAGAAGAATACTAAACATCCCATGGATGGCCAAGAGAACAAATAGATATGTCCTGGCGACTGTGCAGCCAGAGTGCTCTTTGGAAGCAAAAATGATGAGAATTTGCCTCAGATATTTGGGGCATGTTGCTGGGAGGGGCAATTCCTTAGAGAAGGATGTGATGCTGGGAAGGTGGAGGATTGGTGAAGGAAAGGAATATCTCAGCTAGGTGGATTTTCATGTGACTGCTACAATGGGCTCTTGTGTTTCAGGAAGTGTGAGGATGGTACAGGACAGAAAAGGGTTAAGATGTTTTGTTCATAGGGTTGCTATGAGTTGTACTTGACTTGACAGCATCTAACAACAGCAAGACATAATTTGTTACAATCTACACCATAAAATGCCTTTGCATAGTCAATAAAGCACAGATAGATATTCCTCTGGTATTTTATTCTCTCATTCTGGATCCATATGATACACATTAGACTAGTTAAATAAATGTCTATAAATTCAAGTCTTGAGTTGCAATACTTAAGCATGCTATGTATGTGTAGAATATTGAATGATCCAGGGAGTATTAAAAGAAGATGGAAGGAGTATACAAAATCACTTTACCAAAGAAACTGGCTGACACAGAAGAATTTCAAGAAATAACATATGATCAAGAGGCAATGGTGATGAATGAGGAAGTTCAGGCTGCTCTGAAGGGCTTGGCAAAAATAAATAAATAAATAAATAAAGCCCCAGGAATTGGTGGAATACCAACTGACATATTTCAAGAAACAAATGCTGTGCTGGACGTGCTCACCAGGTTGTGTCAAGAAATCTGGGGGACAACTACCTGGCCAACTGTTTGGAAGAAATCCATATTTATTCCCATTCCATAAAAGGTAACCCAACAGAGTGAGGAAATTATCATTCAATATCATTCATATCATATGCAAGCAAAATCCTGCTGAAGATTATCCAGAAATGACTGGAAGAGTACATTGACAGAAAACTACCAGAAATATAAGCTGGGTTTAAAAGACGCCATGGCACTAGAGAGATAATCACAATTGTCAGATGGATGTTGGCAGAAAGCAAAGAGTACAGAGGGATATCTATCTGTGTTTCATTGACTATGAAAAGGCATTTGACTATGTGGATCACAACAAACTGTGGTTAATCTTGAGAGAATGAGAATTTCAAAACATTTGACTGTGCTTATGCAAAACCTATACTTGGGAGGGGAAGCAGTCCACAGAAAAGAGCAAGGAAATACTGCATGGTTCAAAATCAGAAGGGAGTGTGTCAGGAATGCCTCTTGTCTCCATACCGGGAGTGTGTCAGGGATGCTTCTTGTCTCCATACCTTTTTAATCTATATGCAGAACAGATCAGTCATGAAGCTGGGCTTTATGAGGAGGAATATGGTATCAGGATTGGAGAAAGAGTCATCAATAATCCAGGCTAAGAAGATGACACAACCTTGCTTGTTGAAACTGAGGCACTCCTGACATGCTTGCTACAAAACCTAGTCTTCAGGGAGCTCTGGTGGCCTAGTGGCAAGAAGCTGCTCTGTAAGCCCAGAGGTGTATAGTTCTAATCCACCAAATGTTCTGCTGGAGAAGGAGGGACAATCTCCTCCTATACCAGTCAGATCTGATTTGACAGTACACACACAAAATAATAATAATAATAATAATAAATAATAATAAAAATTTTAACAAAGGTAGTCTTCAACATGGATTGAAGAAGAAAAAGATTCTCATCACTGGGCCAACTGGCAGCACCATGATGGATGGAGAAGAGATTAAGGTTGTTAACAGTTACAGCTTGCTGGACTCAAAAATCAACACTTTTGGTACCAGCAGTCAAGAAATCAAAAGACAAATTGCATTAAGTTAATCTGCTGTCAGAGACCTCTCCAGAGTACTGAGAAGCAATGATTTCAGTCTAGAGACTAAGGTACACCTGATCCAGGCCATGGTCTTCACAATTACTTGCTAGGCATTAGAGAGCTGGACAATGACTAACAATGACAGAATAAGAATTGATAGCTTTGAATTGAGGTGCTGGAGAAGAGTCATGAACAACATACCATGGACTGCCAAGAAAACAAATAGAACTGTCTTGGAGGGAATGAAACCAAGTTTCTCCTTGGAAGCCAGGATTTTGAAGCTCTGTCTCACATACTTTGGGCATGTGGCCAGGAGGGATGGATCCATGGAGAAGGATATCATGACTAGAAGGGTGGAGGGACAGTACAGGAGAGGAAGACCCCGGATGAGTTAAGGATTAATACAGTAACTAGGGCAATTGGAATAGTGTGTCGGAGTCTGTGAGACTGGCTCGGGACAGGGCAGGCTTCAGAGCTTTTGTATATAGGGTTGCTATGAGTCATAGGTGACTCGACGGCACATAACAACAAGAATAACATAGCTTTATAATGGTATAATTTTGGTTTTTTTGTTTTGTTTTGTTTTAAGCAGCTCAAAAAATATAAGTTATGCCTTGTGCCATAGGAGCTCTGGTGGCTTTGTGGTAAGGAGGTATATTGCCAACCCAAGTCCTCTGTAGAAGAAAGATGAGTAATCCCTTGCCGTGTGATTTACTCCCTGCTGTAGGGTCAGCTTTGAATCAGTTATAACTCATTGGTAAATAATAATAACAACTATGATAACATTTGTGCCATTATGAAAAGATCTCCATGATAAATACCATGTTGGTGAAAAAAAGCAAGATACTGAAGAGTAGGTTTAATATCACTCTTTTAAATAACAAGGTTATTATTTACAACCTAAGAGTTCAGGATATATTTTTTCTGTTTATAATTTTCTGTTCTATTTTCAGTTTTTCAAATGGGGAAATACATCAATATAAAAAGTAATAAAACATAGAAAGTCTAAAATAGAGGCATGCTCCTAAGTTCATAATAAACTGGCATTATATGATAAAAATAACACATCAGATAAATTTTTTTTATTATAGAATCAGTATAAGGGAATGACATGAGTTATCTCAAGAGCTATTCCAAGAGTGTTTCTAAAAAGTTAAATATATTACTTCTGGGGAAAAAAAAAATCAAAGACCATTGTTGTTTTTATGTACTGTAGAAAACACAACAAAACCCATAGGTTTTAAAAATCATTTGCTTTTAAAAATGTTGTATATTTTCATTAAATATGTTGAGAATGTCAGTAAATCTCAATGCTCTAAATTATTAAAGAGTTCAAAGATTGCTTTAAGCAGCAGTTGGGAAGAGATAGCACAGTAGAAAGCTTTCTGTTCAAAAACCGGAAAAAACCAACCTGCTGTTGAATGTGCAGATTTAAAAGTCAAGGCATTTTCTGAAGGTACTGCATTTAAAGTCTGTAATAATGATATGTTCTTGGATTTTCTGAGTGGAAATAATTGCAAAATAGTTGCATAATAGCTTTAAACTGACCAAATCTGTTATTTTTTCTGTAGATGACTTCCTGGTGGAAAGAAAACCATGGCTTTAAACCCATGTCCCTGCTGCTCCTAGCCCAGTGAGCATCTGTTCAACATTCGTTTACAGACACTTACAGTCACCTGCTCATCTCCTCAAGTAATTCTTTATCTTCTCAGACACAAGAAGGAGTCCTGTTGCCAGCATGATTAAATAGTCGACTGGTAACCAAAAGGTAGGCAGTTTGAACCCATCAGTTTCTCCACAGGAGAAAGACGTGGCATCTGCTTATATGAAGGTGACAGCTTTGGAAACTGTAGGGTGCAGTTTGACTCTGCCTTATATGGTCACTAAAATCTTCTCCTGTTTTATAATAGAAAAGCTAAAGAAAGTGAGGGGGAAAGCAATCACAGAGTATATATGCATTTATCTTACAGTTTTAAATTAAGACATCCATTATATAGGCAACATTGTAATAGGAAACATAAAAGGAAAAAATATTAGTAGTAATTTCATCTTTTTAACTAGTTAGCTTGCTTCCCCTCTTCTTAGTTCCATTGCAGTTTTTATTGGTATGCATAAAGAGTTTTGCTAACAGTGATAACAGACTGGGTACAATTATATATTCTGCTTTAAATCTTTGAAAGCCTTTTCTATACATAGCAGATTCTTGGAAATATTATAGAGAAAGGAAATTAAGCAATAACCATTATTAAAAGGACACACAAATCCATAGTTACAAATATTTGAATATCATATATTACAAATGATTGAACGCCTCTTTTGTGAAAAATCGAATGAGGGACAGCGCAGGAGAGAAAAACTCTGGATGAGATGGATTGACACAATAACTGGGGTACTGAGAGGAGGTTTATCAGAGACAGAGAGATTGGCTCAGGATAGAGCAGGGTTCAGGGCTATTGTGCATATAGTCACTATGAATCGAAGTCAACTGGACGGCACATAACAGCAACTAAAATGCCTTTGAGTTTGTAGCACAGATTGTTACCATGAGATCACTAGAATAGGTTTAGGCTTCTAATAACGGATTCAAGCAGGTACACACAGAAACACATCAACACTTTTACCACCTGAAGTTCTGTCTACATTTTCTGCCTAAGGTTCAGTTGGAAGCCGTTATGTCACATTTACTGTATGTTGCCATCTCATTAGATACACACAACTCTGAAGAAACAGACTTCACCTCCTCTACGAAATCTATTTTACTGCAATGAATATTCACTTCACTCAAAATGCCTTCTGTTACTGAGAACAAATGTTGTTGCTGTTATGTGCTGTCAAGTCACCTGCAACTCATAGTGAACCTGTATCTAATAGCTCTGATCCCTGTTCTATCCTGAGCCAACCTTATTGTCTTTGACATACCTACCCCCATTTCCCCAGACAGTGAACCAACCCAACTCATCGAGGGTCTTCCTCTCCTGTTTCGTCCCTCCATCCTCCCAAACATAATGTCCCTCTCCAGGGACAGTTTCTTCCTTGAAACATACCCAAGGTATGTCAAATGGAGCTTCAGAATCCTTGCCTCCAAGGAGCAGCCTGGTTTCACCCTCTCCAGGATGAACCTGTTTGCTCTCTTTAGCAGTGCATGATATATTCAATATTCTTCTTCAGCACCACAGCTCGAAGGTATCGTCTTCTGTCATCCCTAGTCATGGTCCAGCTTTCTGATGCATAGCATGTAATTGCAAAGACTATGGCCTGGATCAGGTGTACCTTTGTCTCCAGATTGACATCGTTGCTTTTCAATACTCTAGAGAGGTTCCTGACATCAGACTTTCCCAGTGCAATTTGTCTTTTGGTTTCCTGGCTGCTGATAACAAAAGTGTTGATTATAGAGCTGATTCAGTTGAATCTCCATTGGGTTTCAGAGACTGCATTGGACAGGAGATCGTCTATATTACTTCTGGAGCAATTGGTGGCTTTGAACCACTAGAAATGCAAAGCTTTTGTATTAACAGCATCAACAGTAAAATTTCGTAGGGACTGTGGTAGCAGAGTTCCCTGCACTGACACTGCTGAGTCAGAATCCACTCACAGCTGACTCTTTGGTGGGTTTTCTGAAACAGTTAATCACATGGGAGGAGACAGCCCGTTCTTTTCACACAGAGCAACTGGTGGATTCGAACTGTTTGCCTTCAGGATTGCAGTGCAGCTTCTTACCACTAGGCCACCAGATCACTGACAATAGGAAAACCTAATCTGATCCATTACTGACTAAGAATAGCCTCTGAAAAGTCTGATCTTTGAACTATAGAGGTGAAAACATCTCATAGTAAAAAATCTGCTGAAGGAGATCTGGGAAGTATATCTCAATTTCCACAATAGCCCATGTCTGACATTTCAGAATTCAACTTTTCTACAAATTGCTAGGGGCTGGAGTAGGGAGACATCTTTCTCATGGTTACATGTGATAACTCTATTGTTTCATGATTACTGCATAATCATGTGGTTCATCAGTTCATGTGGTACTCAATCTCCATATCTGAAAGTGAGGATTTGAATAAAACATTTTCAACTTAACTAATCTAAGGGTGCTACCTCAAATTACAAAGCAAGGAAGGCACTCCTCAGGGGACATTAAAAAAATGTAAAAAATTTCAAGTCATTCATAACTCCACCTTGACATTTAGCAGTGTCAGAAACCTCCTATCTAGGAAAATTCTCCCTTTTGTCTTCTTTTTATATGCATATCAACCACTTCCATGGAGGTATATGTTCTGCATTTCTTCTTAGTGTGTAATGTACTATGTGCTGGGAGACTGGGCTTAAGACTTACTTTCTAAAGGAGATACTTGCGTCTATAATGTATTTTTGAATGATTATTATTTCCTTTATGTTCAAATATTCAAGTTACTCCTTGAATATTTGGTGGGAAGGAAATACTAAGTGCCCTGGAAACAGTGAAAATAATTTTTTACATTTTTCACTAAATTGAACATAGACATTTTTTTAAAGAATATATTTATAAGTCTCTAGGAACTAAGATTTGATTGAATTCAAAGTGACATGGGCCAAATGCTTACAGAATTGCTGTAGAGATGAGATTTTCTATCTGTAAATGCAGAACGTGAAATGACACCCAGGCAACTATTAAGAGTTAAAATTCAATGAACTCATATTCTGCCTTTTAAAGCCTCCTAAATGCTCTCATGTATAACCTCTAAGACTCAGAAGAGCTTTGAAAGCTAGGAATGACCCTCACATGATAGAGTTGGAAAAGCAAACAAATAAAATATGCTTAAAAGGGTAAAATAAACAAAATTTTACATTGACGTTACTGCCATGGATTAAATTGTTGCTATTGTTTTTGGGTGCCACCAAGTTGACTACAACCCTAAGAGACCCTGTGAATAACAAATACCCACTATGACCTACCCACTATTTTTACCATCTCTGTCTTGCTCAAGCCCATTGTGGCAGTTACTATGTCAGTGTATCTTGTTAAGAATCCTCCACGAATATATTACATTGTCTCTCCCTAAAGCAGATTTTCTTGGTGAAGCCATGATTCTAGGAATTTTAGATGTAATGATATATTGTGACAATTTATGTAACACTCTTATATAATCTGACAAAGCAACAAGTTGTAAAAGACTAAGGTTGGATTGTAATACTCTGAGTCGCAGACTTGATGTGATTAAGGGGAGTTTTCCTGGGCTATGACCCGTAATACCTCTTTTCTTACAAGGCACAAAGCAGAGAAAACAAGATGTTGGTACCAGCAACAAAGAACTGGGAGAGGACTGCATCTTTACACATTAAGTCTTTGATTTAAGTACTTCCTTGACACAGAGAAAAGCCAAGACAGACAGAGATCTCCAAAGCATCATGCTGAGTGAACTAACTCAGTCCCATAAAGACAGATATGGTATAATACCATTATTGTAGAATGTGTGTGAGGATCCAAGTGGGGGTGTAGGGGGAGGAGCAGAGGGCTGAGGATGTGCAGGGGGGTTGGGAGGGGCGGTACATCATAGGGTCCTACAGTTTGCTGGGTGAAGGGAGGGGTGGGTAAAGAAAATAGGAACAATCTGATGTAAAAAATAATGTATAGGAACTTTGTAAGTAAACCTGTATAAAATAAAAATTTCATTTTAATTTTTTTTAAAAGAAAAGAAGTACAGTATTATTCTCTTATATTAAATAGGTATAGTTTTACTCTATGATGTATTAGTTTTAAAATCAATTCTAAACCATTAAAAAAAAAACCACACACACACAAACAAAAACCAAAAACAACAAACCCATGGATGTTGTAAAGTGACAAGCACCACCTTCCAGCATTGACAGAGAAGAAAACCTCACCCTAAAACCAGCATCCTGAATTTAGACTTCTACCTGGCTAAGCTGTGAAAGGATCATGTTGTCGTTGTTTTTAAAGCCCTTCACAATGGTATCTCTATTATTTTGTTATTGTACAATGTTGCGTGGGGACTGACTCATACCTGACCCTCTAGCAGGTTCTCAGAGGCATTAATTCACATGAAGTAAACTGCTATAAATTAACACAACCGTGAAAATCTGGTTTTCAAAGTACAGGCCTGTCTGAAGTGTTAACTTTTCTTCCTTTGCTTACTACACTTTAGGAAAACTTGCATTTTTGTATGTTGTTTTTATTTTAAAAACAAAGGCCATTTTTAAAGAGAAAAATGCACAAAGTTTCACAATTCACATACAGTGTTGGGTCTGCACATATAGCGCTGTAACAGATATTAACCTATATCTGTAATTGATATTAAGTCATTGACTTTTAAACATATTTACAATTTCTTTAAAACTATTAGTAAAGTATTAAATAATCACACTCCATCTTATACAAGCACATTTTCAGTGTCTTTAAAACTCTTAGTGAAGTATTAATCACATTTCATCTTACACAATATGATATTTCTACAGTTTACTAATTCTTTGCATATTAATGTTCTGGCATGAGCCCTTTATTATCCAATGATATAGATGTAACTCATTGCTCTTAAGTCAGAACTGACTTATATCTGACCTTCCAATAAGTTTTACATCTTTCATCCTCAGAGCTGCTCAGAGGATCCGAACCACCAGCAAGACACTGGCATTGAGTTACCAATGCAACTCAGTAGGAACTCCAGTTCAACTTCCCAAATACGATATGGTGCCAGTTATAGTTTTGGTTTTCCCCCCTAGGAAAGAACAATTAAAGAAACAGCAGAAATTAGAGTCCAGGTTTCTGAGTATAAAATAATGCTTTAATTGTATAGCATTTATTCTTTAGATTTTTTCTTTTTTATTTTTTTTGCTTTTTTTATTTTTTAGATTTTTTCTTTTTAAAAAAACGTTTTCAGATGACTAGTATGTACAGGAGTAAAAACCACACAAGGTTCAAGTTTTTGTTCTCCAAAAATGTGTGATAATTATGAAAAAAAGACCATACCCTGAATCAGGCACAAACTAATATTATTGATCCGCAGTATTTTGGAGAGGTCCTTGACTACAGGCTTTCCAAATGCAGTATGTCTCCTAATCTCCTGATGCTGGTGCTAAGTGTATTTCTTGTGGATCCAATTAAGAATAATTAATTGACAGTTTCAATCTTTTCTCCATCTATCATAATGTCACCTAGTGGTCCAGTGGTGAGAATTTTTGGTTTTTTGGCATTGTGAAGGCTGCAGTGTTTGATCTTATGCAGGAAGTATTTCAAGTACTTCTCACTTTCAGTAAACAAGATTACATCATCTGCATACCAAATATTACTGATGTATGTTCCTCCAATCCTGATGCCACCTTCCTCTTCGTAGAGTTTAGCTCAACATATGATTTCATAGGTATGGGAAAAGAATAAAACCCTGAAGCATACCTTTCTCAATTTTAAGCCATGTAGTATTCTCTTGCTCTATTTGAATAACTTCTTCTTGTTCTAGGTATGTTTTACATGTGCATGATTAAGTGTTCTGGGATTCCCCTTCTTTTCAATGTTAGCCATAACTTTTTATGATCCATACAGTCAAATGCCTTTGTATAGTCAACAAAGCACCAATAGGCATTCTTCTGGTATTCTCTGCTCTCAGCCAAGATCCATCTGGTATCATTAATAATATCCGTGGTGCCACAATCTCCTCTGAATCCAGCTTGAATTTCTAATTTAGAAACCATCTTAAGAATAAGCTAAAAAGAAAAAAAAGAATTAAGCTTGAAGCATTGTACACTTGTTGTTGTGTGCTGTTGAGTCTTGTGACTCACAGTGACCAGAAGCACAATGGCTCTGAACCATGCTCTATCCTGAGCCAATCTCACTGTCTCTGACACACTTATCATCATTACCCCAGTTATTTCATCCAGAGTCTTCCTTTCTGGCACTGTTCCTCAACTCTTCCAAGTATGATATCCTTCTCCAAAGACTAGTCCTTCCTGGCTACATACTCAGAATATGTGATACAGAGTCTCAAAATCCTTGTCTCCAAAGATTACTTTGGTTTCACCTTTCCAAGGATAGATCTTTGGTTCTCTTGACAGTCCATAGTATATTCAATACTCTTCTCCAGCACCATAACTCAAAGGCATCAATTCTTCTTCTGTCATCTTTGGTCATTGACCAGCTGTCTGATTCATAAGAAGTAATTGCAAAGACCATAGACTGAATCAGGTGCACCTTAGTCTCTAGACTGACATCCATGTTCTTTAGCACTCTGGAGAGGTCCCTGACAACAGATTTTCCTAATGCAAATTTCTCTTTTGATTTCCTGATGGCTGGTGTCAAGAATGTTGATTATGGATCTGAGTAAGCTGAAATTTTTAACAATTTCAATCTCCTCTCCATCTATTATGTTGTTGCCAGTTGGCTCAGTGTTAAGAATCTTTGTTTTCTTGATGTTGAGCTTCAGTCCATATTTCAAACTACAGTCCTTGACCCTCTGTAGCACATGCTCCAAGCCCTCTTAAGTTTCAGTAAGTAATTTGTATCATTTGGATAATGACTAGTTTTATTTCTAATTTTTTAATAATGTATGGAAAATTGCTCTAAGAGCCAAATACATTTGTCAGGAAAGTGCACTTTAGCAGAAAATGGTAAGCTTTCTCCTGTTGTCCTTATTTTTTAATAACAACCTTGGTTCTCCTTTTACTTAAAATGCAATGTTACTTTTTCTAATTGTTAAATGTTATTTAGAACAAAATAAATCTTCCACAATTATAACATTCAGAGTTAACTGTAACAAATATCTTTATTATATTTAATACTTCATTTTCAATTTCTTAATACATAAATCATAGGATTAAATTCTTTAGCATTAGTTGTCCTATTTTCCATGAATAGCAGAAAATTATATTTTAATGTAATACATATTTTCAGAATAATTAGTGAGTATTGTGTTCTTAAGAATGTTTATAATATCCTCACCACTTAACGAAACACCTCTTCTATTTTTATCTGAATTATAAAGTTCATAGATAGTTAGGTCACCCTGTTCCTTTATTACCTCTTCCATTTATTCAGAGTTTTGCCTTTTATTTAATATAGTATCTTTATTTCCCTTTTAGAGAAAATAAAAATAAAAGTCTTTCTCCTCTAATGGACCAGTGGGTCAAGTGTTAGGCTGCCAATTGATAGGCAGGCAGTATGAATCTTAGCAGAAGAAAAATGGGCAATCTCATACAGCATGATTTACAGCCTCCAAAAAGCCCTTGTAGGGTCAGCTAAGAGCCAGTTATAACTTGACAGCAATAAGTTTGAGTTTTTAAGTTGAAGAAAACATTGCAAAAGTGTCTGTGTAGTTTCAAGTTTAGAGGTGAAAATAGAGACTTCTGAAAACTGTTCACAATGCTTAGAAATACTCCTCTAGTTTATTTTATATTGTCTTAACTTATTTCCTCAAACTTTTATCTTTATAATGTGATATTTCAGTTGAAAGAGGTAACTAGAAAACTTGGGTGTTATACACCTATTGTGTTTCAAACCAAAAGGAGAGCCATTCAAATATGCCAGCTAGTCTGCAGTTAAAGGATGGACCATCTCCTCACGTTATATTTACAGGCTTGGAAACCCAGTGCTGGGTTACTAGGAGTTGGAACAGACTTGATGGCAGTGGATTTTATAGTAGTTGGAACAGTTTGAAAATTCCAAATTGTTTTCTACCTCTGAATGGACTTATTAATAATATTTCTTAAATTTCTAGATTTACCATCTAAGATACATGATTTAAATTGAAGATCTCCTGTGACTCTGATTTGTTTGTGACAAATCAATTGAAAGATAGCAGAATTAGCTTAACTGTAAAGCACAATTTCCTATAGGGCCACTAAAAGAATAGAAGGCATTAGTATTTTGTAAGCTGATTTGGTTTTCTTCAGTCAGGAAGCTCTAAGTTCACCTTAATAATTTTAATCAAGGAAAATTAAAATGTTGGATGAAAACCCAAAATTAAAATAAGAGGAAGAAAAAGATAATCAACAAGAGATATTAACATTTTTTTCTAGGATAGGTAGGTCTTAGGGTAATAAGTGCTTTTCAGTAGGTAAGAATAGAAACTTAAATCTCACAGACAATTATCACTATAATATGGCTAGAATAATATTTTTAGGTGGTTGTTTTCGAAGAAAATGTCATGAGGTCAACTATCACTCATAGCAACACCATGATGAACAGATGAAAACCTGGCCTGATTCTGTCCCTTCTCACAATCTTCACGATGTTCCAGTGGATTTTCACAGTCACCGTGTCAACCACCTCCCTGAGAATCATGCTCTCTTTTGCCACCCTCAGCTTTACCCAGGACTGCGCCCTTTCACAACATGCCCAAACTTTGTGAGAAATTTCACCATCCTTGACTTAGGAGAGTACCCTGATTGCATTCTCTGAGACAGACTTGTTTTTTAGATAGTCCGTGGTATATTTAATACTCTAATCAACATCTCAATATAAAGGCACTAACTCTTTACCTTTCTTATTTATTATCCAACTTTCATAAGCACATGAAGTAACTGAAAATATGATGGATTTATTCGGTCTGGTTTACCACAGTCTTTAAACTGACATTTTTGCTCTTTCACACTTTAAGAAGAGCTTTCACAACATATTTATCCAATGCAGCACATTATTTGGTTTCTTTAGGGTGATGTGACAAAAATTTAAGTGTGATATTTGGTATATAAATAATTATACCCAGAGAAATGGGCCTTTTAAAGTTATAATGACAGAAAGTAGAATATACACCTATATGTTGTTATTTACCATAGAGTTGGAACTGATAGCTGACCCTCTGGTGGGTTTTCAGAGGTAGTTAATCACATGGGAGGAGATTGCCCATCCTTCTCCTGCAGAGAGGCTGGTGGACTCAAACCACATCCCTCAGGGATTGTAGTGCAGCTTCTTGCTATTAGGCCATTAGAGCTCCCTATATAACTATGTTGTTGTTGTTATGTGCCGTCAAGTCTTTGCGACTCATAGCAACCCTATGTACAACAGCCCTAAACCCTGATCTATCCTGTGACAATCGCATTGTCTCTGACACACCCATCCCGATTACCCCAGTCACTGAATCAATCCACCTCATAGAGGGTCTTCCCCTCCTGCGCTGTCCCTCTACTCTACCCA
>NW_006399859.1:563968-572558 GCF_000299155.1 Elephantulus edwardii
ATGCATAGGAATCAGATCGACTACATCTGTGGAAGGAACCGCCAATATGCTTAGTAGGTGATATAATATCACTGTGGTTTAATATGCAATTCCAAATTTTCTCTGGAGATCAGCAAGGTTAAATATATCACATGCATCTTATTGTTTGTCTTTTCATTTATATCCATAAGACTCCCAAATCCTTCCCCTCTTTGGATTGAAAACTAGAGTGAAAACTCTATTCCTTTATCTTGTTTAAGTTCCAGACCTAGAAAAGCAGTCCAGCAAGAACACTTAATTCCTTTATCTTTTACCATAACCAGTTAAACCAAATTTATACAATGTTCATCCCCTATGGGTAATATTTTCATATTCTGTTTAGAAAGGCCCTACCAGATCTCCTGTAGAGAGCTCTAGTAGTTTAATTGCCTGGAACACAACTGCTCCTTTCTCCCTCCTGAAACAGTTAGTGTGATCAAAACAGATACCTTTAGGTCAGCAGGTATCTGGTTTGCCTACACTAGCTGTTTCATGAGAGAAAGAGGAAAAGTTGTCTTCTAGGCAATTTGTGGTTTGTTGTTGTTATGTGCATCCACTCAGTGACCTAATGTATGACAGCTCTGAATTCTATCTAGAGCCAATCTCATCTCCAGCACACTTGCTTGCATTGCCCCACTTACTATGTCAATCTATCTTCTCCAGGGTCTTCTTCCTCTGCACTGTCCCAACCATCCTTCTAAGCATCATATCCTTCTCCAAGAACTGGTCTCTCCTGGTCACATGCTCAAAGTATGTCAGATGAAACATCACAATCTTAGCCTTTGTGAGGCAACTTGATTTCACCATCTCCAAGAGACACCTATTTGTTTTGTTGACAGTCCATGGTATGTATGTGTTTAATACTCGTCTCCAACACCACAGCTCAAAGGCATTGAATCTTTGTTTGACATCCTTAGTCATTGTCCAGCTCTCTAATGTCTCAAAAGTGATTGCAAAGACCATGGTCTGAATCAGGAACATCATAGTCTCTAGACTGACATTGTTGCTCTTTAGCACTCTGGAGAGATCCCTGACAACAGAATTTCCCAATACAATCTGTCTTTTGATTTCCTGATCCATGGCGTCAAGAACATTGATTTTTGAACTTCTGAAAACCTGCTGGAAGGTTTTACCTAACAGTATTACCTAACAGCAATGAGTTGCATTTTGAGTACTTTTGTTCTCGTCAATTACCATTTCTTTGTCAATTTGTTTTACTTTGGTGGCTTGCATGTTGCTATGATGCTGAAAGATGGCAGCAGGATCACCCATTGTTGACAAATTTCAGCAGAGCTTCCAGACTAAGACAGCCTAGTAAGTAAGAGCTTCCATTCTGAAACAATGGGCCTTTGAAAACCATATGAACAGCAGTAGCATAGTGCTTTTATTGTACCAGAAAATTGAAACTTTGTATTAGAAGGCATTTAAAATACATCTGAGGAAAAGGTGTCTCCTCAAAGTGGAAAACTCAAAAATCACTGTCATCACTGTAGGTTCAGACTCACAGCAACCCTCCATCAACTTTCTGATAGATCATAATACAATTTCCAGTTCATCTTTCTCCCAAAGATGTAACAAAGTACTTTTGTTTGCCCAAGTAGCATGAATCACAAACTTCAAATATCCATTAATAAATGAAACATAACTTCTGAGTGTCAGAAATGTGCTGTATTACCGGCAGGATTTCGCCAACACCAGGACAGCTCGCCTCTATGACTGGAGTTTGATAGTACTCACTGCCACGTGTGTATGTAAAAAAGAAAAGAAAAGAAATGGAACATGGGGTAAACAAAGTAGTAACCAAGGAAAACTGGAAATTGTTAAAAATAAATGGAAATGCATAAAGGTCAATGACCTAGGAGTGATATAAGGGCTTATTATTAAAAATGGCTTACCTAGCCATTGAGTTTGACTTTGCTACATGGAAGAATAGACTCAGTGGCAGATTTAAGAGTCTGCGCACAGGCAAGGAAGAAGCTGGCATGCACTGCTAGGAGGAGTCTTTTGCCCAAGTCTGTTGGACAACCAGGGGAGAGATCCATAATGCACAGCACTGAGAGATTTGTTAACACTTATCTAAAGCCATGAGATTTAAGGATGAGATGCCAGCCAATATGTTTCTGAAGCTGTATTGAGTAATTGTATTCTGCTACTAGCCTGAATTATAGTCTTTGACTTCCCTTATAGGATCTGTTTGCTACCACAGCAGATTTTGGACCCAATAATGCAGCAAAATGATGCTGGCAAAACTGGAGTTCCACCTGCAGGAAGGTGAAACAGAATTCACATTTCACACCACACACAAAAATCAACTAAAGGTAGATTAGAGACCTGAGAGTAAAGCCCAAAACCATAATGTTCATAAGAGACAAACTGGGATTAAGTTTATAAGCACTAGTGCAAGGTATAAAGAGATTGTCAAATACAACTAGAAATGCACAATCTAAAGAAGATAAAATTGATGCATGGGACCTTCGAAAAACTAAATCCAGGGAGAAAAGAAAATCTACAGACTGGGAACAAACATTTGGTAATACCATCTCAGACAAGAGTCTTATAACAAAAGTTTACAGAGTACTCCTGGGGCTCTATAAGAAAAAGACTGATAACCCAATTACAAAATGGGCAAAATACATGAAAAGAATTTTCACAGAGAAAGATATTTGAATAGCAAACAGACACATATACTCAAAATCACTGGCAATAAGAGAGATGCAAATCAAAACCAAAATGAGGTACCATGTCACTCCAGTAACAGTGGCAAAGTTTAACAGGGCAGCAAGTAATAAATGTTGGAGAAGATGTGGTGAGAAAGGAACTCTTATACATTGTTGTTGGGAATGTAAACGGGTACAACCATTTTGGAAAGCAGTTTGGCCATTTCTCAAAAAGATGAACATAGAAATTCCTTATGAATCAGTTATTCTACTACTTCAAATATACCCTGAGAAAATAAGGACTGAGGAACAAATGGAGATTTGTACACCAGAGTTAATAGCAGCATTATTCACCATCTCAAGTACATGGGAACAGTCCAAATGTCCAGCCACAAATGAATGGATTGAGGAATTATGATACATTCACTAGGCAGCACACAGGAGAAATGATTTTTTTTAATTATTACCTAACTTTGGAGGCACTGCAGAGTGTTATGCTGAGTGAACTAACTCAGTACGACAAGGATAAATATTGTATAAAACCATTATTGTAAAATTAATACAAGGATCTAAGAGGGTGGGAGAGGTTGGAAGTAGTGGGATGAGAATGTGCAGGGGGATGGGGACTTAAACATAGATTTGTACAATTTGTTGGGTGAGGGAATGAGGGAAACTGAAAGAATTTGTTCTTGAAAATAATGTATTCCAATTTTAAAATAAACTAGTAGATTTTTTTAAAAAAAAGTGGCAAGATTAAAGTAGGGATAAGTAGAAAGAGGTACAAGAACATGGGAGACATGTCTAACCTCATAGGAACTGATTTGGGGTTGTTAGTGTTGATGGGGCCAGTTCTCCTTTGTGAAGTTGGTAAAGGTCAGTATGGTGTTCCCCATGTGGCCCTTGCTCTTTTTACACTAGGCATTGTGTTTACTGTTATTATTATAGGCCATTGAGTCAGACCATTATAACTGATCTTTCATCAGGTTTTCAGAGACTATAAATCACACAGGAGAAATTTGTCCAACTTTTTCCTGCAGAGTAGCTAGTGGGTTCACACTGCTTGACTTTTAATTGACAGAAAAACTCTTGACTCACTAGGCCACTAGACCCACTATAGCTTCCTAGGTGAGCTGAAATGGACTGGTATTTGCCATTCTGAATCATATGCTATGCAGGAATCATATGCTGATTGTTATTGTGTACCATTGGGTTGGAACTGACACATATAGCTGACCCTTTGCAGGTTTTCTGAGGCAATTAATTGCATGGGATGAAATTGTCCATTCTTCTGCCACAGAACAGCTGGCAGATTCAAACCATGTGCATTTGGGATTGCAGTAGAAATTCTTACCTCTAGACCTGAAATACTTGCTGAAGAGGGTGAAGGACTGCAGCCTCCAGTATGGACTGAGGCTCAATGTCAAGAAGACAAAGATTCTCACCACTGGACCAATTGGCAGCATCAGGATGGATAGTGAAGAGATTGAGATTGTTCACAGCTTTAGTCTGCTTGGCTCCACGGTCAACACTCTTGGCACCAGTAGCCAAGAAGTCAAAAAACATATTGCGATGGGAAAGTCTGCTGTTAGGGACCTCTCCAGGGTACTGAAGAGTAATGGTGTCACTCTGGAGACTAAGGTGCATCTGATACAGGCTATGGTCTTTGCAATCACTTGTTATGCATAACAATAAGAGAGGTGAACTATGACTAATTAGGATAGAAGGAGAACTGATGCCTTTGAGCTGTGGTGCTGGAGAAGAGTATTGAGAGTACCCTGGCCTGCCAAGAAAACAAACAGATTCATCCTGGAGAGGGTTAAACCAGGTTGCTCCTTGGAGGCAAGGATCCTGGGGCTTCGTCTGACATACTTTGGACATGTTATAAGGAGGGACAGGTCCTTGGAGAGGGACATCATGCTTGGGAGGGTGGAGGGATGACATAGGAGGGGAAGACCCTCCTATGGGGTTGATTGATTCAGTGATTGGGGTAATTGGAATGGGTGTGTCAGAGGGAGTGTGATTGGCACAGGATAGAGCAGGGTTTAGAGCTGTTGCACATAGGCTTGTTATGAGTTGCAAGCGATTCGACGGCACATAACAACAACAGGCTACCAGAACTCCCTTACTATGCTAGTAATGACAAACTAAAAAGAAATAACACTGCATTCAATATCAGAACTTTTAAAGATCTATCCTAAACTATAATGCTGTCAATGTAAGAATAATGTTTACATGTATTCAAGGAAAACCATTACGTTCACACACTATTCACTAAAACCAGAGTGCTTTAATAGTATTGTAGATGGGACTTGTGTGGCTAATCCAATAAGTTTCAGCTCTGAGGGAACAAGAGCAATCTTCTCCTGTGCAATTTATAGTCTCCTGTAAACTACTGGATGGTCACCTCTAAATTGGTTCTGACATGGTACCAATGAGTTTTATCTGAGTATTTTAATTCAGTGAAGTCACAGATTAAGAGATTGAGGATTTTTACCAACTTCTGCAGTCTATCATTGATCAACTATTCAATTAAATTGCATTAATAATAGGTGGTGATTGGAATACAAAAGTTGAGGGGAAAGATGAAGAATTGATAGTTAAAAATAAAATCCTGGTGTTAGAAATGATGCTGGAAATAGCATGATAAAATTTTATCCAGTCAACATTACAACATATCTATAACAAAGGATGTCTTATAAATATCCTTTACAAAAGAAAACATAAATGCCTACTGTACATGTGAGATTCACTAAATAGAAAACACAAGAATTTAAAAAAATTTTAAAAAGAAATATTAAAAACCGCACAAGAATCAATTGTATTTATGAAAAGAAATAGTACGGGGGGGGGAAATCAATGTCAGAATAAGATTAAGAGTTGTCTTTGCAATAGACCATCAATTATCATTATACAAATTCAAGTGGAAGATGAAATTTGAAACAGCCGTGTGAAAACGAAAATTTGTTTTAATTGTTAAGTGCTGTCAAGTTGGCTGCAACACATGTATAAGAGACCAAAACTTTGTCTGATATCCTGACTGTCTTCACAATTTCTGTTGTGTTTGAATCCACTGTTTCATTCACTGTGTAAATCCATCTCATTGAGAGACTTTCTTTCTTTTTGTTGACCTTCTACTTTTCAAAACGTAATGTCTCTTTCCAAGGAATGGCCCTCTTATTCTTACGTGCTTTACACAAATTATCAAGTTTCACCATCTTTACATCTGAGGAGTACCTTGGTTATACTTCTTACAAGACAGATTTTTTATTCTTTTTGCAGTCCGTAGCTCAGAGACATAAATTCCTCTTTTGTTTCTCTTATTTATTGTCCAACTTTCCCATGTGCATTGTTACGGTTAATGTTCAGGTGATAAACAGCCTTGGAAACTTCTGGGTCAGCTTGAGGGTCAGCTATAAATTACAACCTACTCAGAAAGGAGGTGGGAAGGATAGTGAGAAAGATAGAGAAGGAGAGATGCTATTGAGGAAACACTGGAAGTGAATCTGAAATGATGTGGCAGGCCGTATCTTATTAAGGGAGATCTCCTCAGGTGTGTGGCCTACGTGGTATAATTCTTTTGGTTCTATGGCTAAACACTAGAGAGTTTCTGTCCAATCTACATCTGACTATATGACCCTTGCTTCGATGTGAATCAGTGCTTGCTTCGAAGATGTGAATCAGTGGTCTGTCTTATTTGCCAAGACACAAAACACGCAAAATAAGCTTCTGGTGATTGTGCTTTTCCATGATGACCTACTTCTGAAGCCAGTTGTCTGCAACCTTCCTTCCCAAAAAGAACCTTTGCATATGGCAGCATCTGAAGCCAGTAATCTCCACAAAGGTTACAAAACCAGTAGTCACCAAAGAGTGAGATACTATCTACAGCCTATTAATGGCTTTTACCTAGTCTCCCTATATGCTTCTCTCAATTTATATATAGGTATAGATGTAGATATAAATACATACCATCTACACATATATCTCTAAGTAGATAGGTGGATTGACAGATTTATATCTATATAACTTTCATTAAGTTTGCGTCTCTCCAGAACCCAGCCCAAGACACAGATAATATGAAGATAATATGACGCATGACTTGGTCAGGTGCACCTTAGTTTATAAAGTGACATCTATACTTTTTAGTTTGGGGAGGTGTGGGGGGATTGTGTACCAATTAGGGAGTTTTGCTTTTGCTTTTCAAGGAGAGGAGCAAACGGGGGGGTGGGGTTTGTGCGGGGAGAAGGGTGCAACAATGAATGAATGAAATTCCAAAATCTCTGTAGATGTTCATTGAAATGAAAAAGAAACAAACTAAATTTAAAAAAAAAAGCACAAATCTGCCTAATACAATTACTGTTGTTGTTGTTGTGTGTCATCACATTGTACTTAACTCATAGCTGACATTCCAGCAGGTTTTCAGAGGCTGTGAATGCTAGGGAAGAGACTGCCCATCTTTCTCATTCACCCAATACATCTAATGATTTCTTGACTGCTGCTTCTATAGATGTTAATGTAGATCCAAGTTAGATGAAACAGTAACAATTTCTTTATTTCCTCTGTCCATTTATCATGATGTTGCTTATTTATCCTGTTGAGAGAGTTATAGTTTTTGTTATGGTGAGATGCAATGTACATTTAAATCTTTGAAGTTTTTCAGTTCTTGCTTCAAGTTCTCTTCACTTTCACCAATCAAGGTTATATAATTTGCATATTGAAGGTTCTTGATAAGTGTTTCTCCAAATCAAAATATGACCTTGACTATATCCCACCTGATTTTAGAGATTACCTCCAAAAGAGATTTGATGTATTGAACACTAATAAAGGTCACTCAAGTTGTAGGTTGATATCAAACACACCATACAGGAAGAAAACAAAGTGTCATAAAAATGTTGGAAAGGGGAAAAATAAAGATAAATGATAGAAGAGACCCTAAAATCTGCTATAGAATGCAGAAAAGCTAAAGTAAAAAGCGGGGATAAGAAGGCAAGAGAGTTGAACAGACTGCTGGAGTAAACAAAGCTAAGAGTTATACTAAAATGTACCAAGATCTGGAGTTAATAAACGAAAGGGGGGAAATATACTCATTAGTTCTCAAGATGAAAGACTGAAGAAAAAAACTTAAGCCTTAGTTTCAAAACAGAGGAAATACGCAATGACTCATGAATAGAAAGCAAAAAGAGATGGCATAGACCCAAGATATGGTGGTAGTGAAAGACAGATGCATTCTAGGCTATGCTTAAGACCTTGGAGGGTAACAAGGCTCCAGGAATTGCAGGCATGCTAAATAGATGTTTCCTAGAACATATGCAGCATTGGATGTGTTCATTCATTTAGGCCAAAAAAATTTAAATACTGTTACTTGGCTAACTATTCCAACAAATATTGAACAGGACAGGCAATCGTCTCCCTTGTGATTAACTGCCTCAGAAAATCTGCTGGAGGGTCAGCTATGGGTTGGTTCCAACTCGATGGTACACAAATATATAGATAGATAGTGATATAGATAGAAATATAGATATATAGATGGATAGATAAATGTAGATTGATAGATACCTATTAAATAGATAAATATACACACACATATACACATATATGCATATTTGTGTTTATTCCAAAGAAAGATATTCCAAGAAATTATCTAACAATGCCATTGATACCACACACTATTATAATCTTGCTATAAAAGGGGCAGGGACAATGTGGTAGTGGCCAAGACTGACTTCCACTGACTCTCTCCATCATTAACATCCACCGGGTGGCTCCTTGGAGGCAAGGATTCTGAGGCTCCGTCTATCATAATTTGGACATGTTGTAAGGAGGGACCAGTCCCTGGAGAGGGACATCATGCTTGGGAGGGTGGAGGGACAGCGCAGGAGAGGAAGGCCCTCTATGAGGTGGATTGATTCAGTGATTGG
>NW_006399859.1:572658-573987 GCF_000299155.1 Elephantulus edwardii
TTCTCCTTCTATCCTCCCCAGTCATTGTCCAACTCTCTGATGCATAACAAGTGATTGCAAAAACCATGGCCTGTATCAGTCGGACCTTAGTCTCCAGAGAGACACTGTTGCTCTTGAGTACCTATTTAGAGAGGTCCCTAACTACAGACTTTCCCATCGCAATACATTTTTTTATTTCCTGGCTGCTGGTGCCAAGAATGTTGACCATGGAGCCGAGCAAACGGAAACTGTGAGCAATCTCAACCTCTTCGCCATCCATCCTGATGCTAATTGGGAAGCCAGAAGCCGCATAGGTACAAGCTGAGGCCAGGCAACACAGAAGCGACCCCGGCAATAGCTTCTGACACGCCAGGTAAATAACTATATGCACCAATAATTTGTATTTAAATGTAGACATTTCTGATGAAACTCAGAATAATTTCTTTCTTTAGACAAATTATAGAACTATATACAACAATAATTTATATAAAGAGAGAAATTGTTCTGAGTTTCACCAGAAATGTCTACATTTAAATATTTAAAAATATAATCTCATTGAATGTAGAACTAGGCTATAGGGGAAAATGAAATAGTAGCTTACAGTTTCTCATAGCATTAAAAAGTCAACACTGAAATCATTACATTCTCTTCACATTTCAACTTGAGACTTTTAGTTTTCTACTCTTATGGAGTCGCTATCCAAGTTCTTGTGTTAGTCTTTTAATTACTTTATAATTTTAACTCTCCAAATAATAAATAACAGTTGATTGGAAGTCTAGACAGATAATTTAATCAAAGTGTTACATATAAGCAAAGTGCATGCCTTTTTCCTTGCTGTATAGAATGCCATTTTCCAGTAAACACAATTCATTCGCTAACTCATTTTTTTCTAAAATTTCTGTTACTTCAAGGCTTTGAATATTATAAAAGTCCTGCTACTTTAATAATCTTCAAAATACATCTTATTGATTCATAGAAAAATGAGTTTTCTAAGAACAAAATTATAATTCTAGTAATGGAATTAATTATTCAGTATACATGTCTTAAGCTTATAAACAAAATAATATTATTTCTATAAATGTAATACTGTCAGGGTTTTAATAAATTTGCCAAAATGCTTGTTGTTGTTGTTGTTGTTGTTGTTGTTATGTGCTGTCGAGTCGTTTCCGACTCATAGCGACCCTATGCACAACAGTCCTAATCCCGGCTCTATCCTACGCCAACCGCACCGCCTCTGACACACGCATCCCGATTACCCCAGTCACCAAATCAATCCATCTCATAGAGGGTCTTCCCCTCCTGCATTGTCCCTCAACCCTCCCAAGCATGATGTCCCTCTCCAAGGACCCG
>NW_006399859.1:576926-583065 GCF_000299155.1 Elephantulus edwardii
GGAAGGCCCTCTATGAGGTGGATTGATTCAGTGATTGGGGTAATTGGGACGGGAGTGTCAGAGACAGTGCGATTGGCACAGGACAGAACGGAGTTTAGGGCTGTTGTACATAGAGTCGCTATGAGTCGCAACAGACTCGAGGGCACATAACAACAACATATAAAACTAATTACATGGTAAGACGTAGTCCTCCATGCTGCTACACCTACTTCTGCTAATCACAGAGTCAAATATTTGTTGCAAATGCTGAGGGGTTTGTTAAGGAAGGAAATAAATTGGGGAGGGTTGGTAGAAGAGGCAAAGGATATGACAAAGTGAAAGCACAGGTTCAGTTCTGCAGCACAAAAAAACCCCCTCTGGCTTCTGGAATCACCCAGCATGCCTTGTTTTACCACAGTCCCAAAACAGCTCTCTGGCTCCATCTTCAGGACTCCATCAGATTATGCCTCACTAAAATTTCTCCACTGTGTGACCTGCTTTCTCTCTTACGTTAACTGCACAGTTGTTGATGATGTAGAAGATATTGATCAAAGGGTGAGCCATATATACACAGTCGAGACAGCACGAGACCATGCTCCCAGGGCAGGATTAGATAAGGGCGAGAAAAGACATTTTCAAAAGTACTACCGTCACATTTGTTAAAGATCATTTTTAAATGGCTGGAAAGTACATCAGCTGGGAATTATCAGAATTTTAAATTGGGTTCAAAAGAGGAGAAGGAAGGAGAAGTTCTATTAATGATGTCAGGTAGATCCTGACTAAAAGCAGAGTATACTTAGAAAATTGTTTACTTGTGTTTTAATGACTATGCATTAAAAACATTTGAATCATAGCAAATTATGGGTATCACTGAAAGAACAGGAGTTCCAGAACACTTAATTGTGCTCAGGCAGAACCACTACATGAGTCAAGAAGCATTCATCCCAATAGAATGAGAGGCACCCCATGATTAAAATCAAGAAAAAGTGTGTGTCAGTGCTGTATCCTACTAAAATATCTACTCAATCTTCATGCTGAACAAATAATGGAAGAAGCTGAACTGTATAAAGAACAATATAGGATAAAGATTGGAAGAAAACTTACTGACAACCTGAGATTTGTAAAAGATATCATTTTGCTTGCAAAAACACCCACCAAAGACTTGAAGCACTTACTGAAGAAGATCAGAGAGCCTTTGATATGGATTATACCACAATATCAAGAAAATAAAAACCCTCACAGCTAGGCCACAACATAACATACTAAACAGGAAATATTAAAATTGTCAAGGATTTTGTTTTATTTAGATTTGGAGTCTAGATATAGGAAAGTAACAGTCACAATATCAACAACCTAGGACATTGAGCAAATCTAATTCCAAGGATCACTTAAAAGTGCAATGAACACTTTAAAGAGCAAAGATATCATTTCGACAACTAAGACAGATCTTACTATAGCCATAGTATTTTCAATCACCTTAGATACAGATGAAAGTTAGACAATGACTAAAGAAGACCAGAGTAGAATTGATGCCTTTGGTTTGTGGTATTGGTGAAGAATTTTGAACACAATCACTGACAAAAAAAATGCATTGGAAGAAATCTACCCAGAATGTTCCTTAGAAACAAGCATGGTGAGACTCTCTTTTACATTATTTTGGACATGTTATCAGGAGGGGTCATTCCCCGAAGAAAGACAACATGTTTAGTGAGATACAGGGTCAAAAAAGAGGAAGATTCTCAGGGAGATGAAGTGACAGAGTGGCTGTAACAAGGGGATTAAGTACAATAGTAATGGGGGGATGATGCAGGATAAGGCAAGGCTTTGCTCTATTGCACACAGGCTTGCTGTGGTTTGGAGGCACCTTGACAGTATCGCTCAACAGCAGTGACAATTTTATTAATATTACATGCCATTTCTTGTCTCATGTACATAAAACCTGTTTATAATTTCATTTTTAATTCAATTACCTAGTTTTCAAAGTTGAGATATTTTATCAATGATGTGAAGTCATGACATTATTAATACAAGAGAATTCATGGAGCAGAATAAAATAAAAATAATATAATTACTAAAGTTAATAAAGTCATTGGAAACTTATCTGTGATAATTACATTTATGCTATTTGGCTCATATTTCTGTTTTCATAATTTTCATTGATGAATGCAAATTTAAATTATTTAAATACTAAATAATTTTTGTATTTAGATATTTCTAATATTTTATAAACCAGTGTTAAACATCACATTATTGTATTTAATATTTTTTTAATTAGAAAACAATGACTCATTAATACAAGCAGTAATACATTGGTCTTTTGACAGTATTTTATTTATTACTAAGTATTAGAAATATTTAGTACTAAGTATTAGGAAGATAATTATTGTTAACTATCTTTCCAATAGTTTTTGTTTTGCAAGGCTCTTGTAAAGACTAGAAATGATAGTGGATTTGATGCTTTCATTCTTACCTCCTTTCTAATTATGGTTAATCTGTATATCATTCAGATCACATGCAAGCAAGATCTTGCTTTCATATCTAAAAATGACTGAAACAGCATATCAACAGAGAACTGCCAGAAGTGCAGGCTAGGTTTAGAAGAAGCTGCGGTAGTAGGGATATTATAGCTATTGTTAGATGGACCTTGGCTGAAAGCAGAAAGTACCAGAGGAATGTCTGTCTATCTGTCTTTCATTGACTATGCAAAGGCATTTGTTTGCAGGGGTCACAGCAAACTGTGGCTAACGTGGAGAAGAATGGAAACCCAGAACACTTGATTGTGCCAATGTGAAATCTATACTTGGATCAGGAGGTAGTCATCAGAAAATAAGAAAACACTGCATCAAAATCAGGAAAGGTGTATGCCAGGAATACATTCTATCTCTATGTTTTTTCAAGCTATATGTGGATCATAGCAAACTGTGGCTGACTCTGAGAAGAATGGGAATCCCAGAACATTTAATCATGCTAATGTGAAACCTATACTTGGACCAAGAAGCAGTTCAGAACAGAGCAGGGTAACAGTGCATGGTTCAAAATTGGGAAGGGTGTACACCAGGGATGTGTCCTGTCTCCATACCTTTTCAACCTGTATGCAGAGCAGATTATCTGGGAGGCTGGGCTCTATGTGGCATCAGGATTGGTGGAAGATCTATTAACAATCTGCGTTATGCAGATGACACAACCCTGCTTGCTGAAACTGAGGAGGACCTCATACACTTGCTGTGGAGGGTCAAGGACTGCAGCCTTCAGTATGGACTGAGGCTCAATGTCAAGAAGACAAAGATTTTCACCACTGGACCAATTGGTAGCATCAGGATGGATGGCGAAGAGATTGAGATTGTTCACAGCTTCAGTTTGCTCGGCCTCACGGTCAACACTCCTGGCACCAGCAGTCAGGAAATCAAAAAATGTATTGCGATGGGAGTCTGCTGTTAGGGACCTCTCTAAAGTACTCAAGAGCAACAGTGTCTCTCTGGAGACTAAGGTGTGCCTGATACAGGCCATGGTCTTTGCAATCACTTGTTATGCATCAGAGAGTTGGACAATGACTAGGGAGGACAGAAAGAGAATTGATGCCTTGGAGCTGTGGTGCTGAAGAAGAGTATTGAATGTACCATGGACTGCCAAGAAAACAGATTCATCCTGGAGAGGATTAAACCAAGCAATCCCTTGGGGGCAAGGATTCGGGGGCTTCATCTGACATACTTTGGGCATGTTGCAAGAAGGGACAGGTCCTTGGAGAGGGACATCATGCTTGGGAGGGTGGAAGGACGGCGCAGGAGAGGAACACCGTCTATGAGATGGATTGATTCAGTGACTGGTGTAATCGGGATGGGTGTGTCAGAGGCAGTGTGATTCGTACAGGATAGAGCAGGGTTTAGGACTGTTGTACATAGGGTCGTTATGAGTCACGAACAACTCGACAACACATACAACAACAACAACAACAACATGTGGAAAAGGTCATCTGGGAGTTTGGGCTATATATGAGGAAGAATGTGGCATTAGAATTGGAGAAAAACTCAACAACCTGTGTTATGTAGATGATACAATCTTGCTTGCTGAAACTGAGGGAGACGTGAGGCATTTGCTGCAGAAGCTCAATCACTGCAGTCTTCAATATGGATTGAAGCTCAACATCAGGAAAACAAGATTCTCACCACTGGGTCAATTGGCAGCATCATGATAGATGGAAAAGAGACAGATTGTTAACAGCTTCATTTGCTTGGCTACTCAATTAGCACTCTTGGTACCAGCAGCCAAGAAATCAAAAGATTAATTACATTGAGAAAGTCTACTGTCAGGGATCTCTCTAGAGTACTGACAAGCAATGATGTCAGTCTGCTTGGTCATGCTATGCATCAGAAAGCTGCCATCAGGGTTGGAATGAGACTGAGAAAAATTGATTAAGTTATGTATACTGCATGGAAACAGATGAGGGAGAGAAAAGTTTAAAATCAACATATGATTGTATGATTGGGTATTATGGTTATGACAAGAGTCCAGAATGAAGGTTACTTAGTGGAGTGTAACAGGGTGGGGGTGGGAAGGGATATTGTATACCAATGAAGGAATTTTTCTTTTACTTTACAAGGAGAGGAGTAAACTGGGGGTGGGGGGGGGGGGGGTGGGCAGGGAGAAAAGTGCAAGAGTGAATGAAGGGAAATCCTAAATCTCTGTAAATGCTCATTAAAATAAAAAAAAAGTTAAAAAGAGAATGGATTTCATGCGTATGAATTATAACACACACACTTAAAAAAAAGAAAGCTGGACAATGACTAGGGATAATAGAAGGAGAACTGATGCCATTGAACTGTAGTACTAGAGAAGAGTATTGAATATACCATGGACTGCTAGAATAGGTTCGTCCTGGAGAACGTGAAAGCAGCCTGCTCCATGGCGGGAAGAATGCTGAAGCTCTGACTGACATATTTTAGGCATATTGCAAGGAGGGAACAGACCTTGGAGAGGGACAGTATGCATGGGAGGGTGGAGGGACAGTGCAAGAGAGGAAGATACTGAAGGAGATGGGATGACTAGGTGGCTGGAGTTATGGGGGTAGGTGTATCAAAGACAACAAGTCTGGCTCAGGATAGAACAGGGTTCAGAGGATAATGTTATAAAACACGGTAGACTTGACAGCATATAACACTATACAGAAAAGGAAAAACTTGTGAAAGAAATAAAACGAAATATATAAAAATGAAGAGATAGTCTATTTGTGGATTATAAAACTGTATCTGAATTTTCATTAGTAGCCATTTCTGTCCATTAAAAAATGTAGTACATATTCATCTGCCATTTGTTACAAACTATTGTGCAGCATTTATAACAGAAGACAGGTATAAAAAGTAACCAAAATTTGTGTATAACTGTCTTGAGCAGAAAATTTAAAGCATAAAAGCAAATATCTATATAAGTAAGCTTATTTAACAAAATAGGAGATTTTTTTCCTTATAATTTGAGATGGATTGACACAGTGACTGTGTCAGTGGGGCAGGTGTGTCAGAGACAGTGATATTGGCTCAAGATGGTGAAGGATTCAGAGCTACTGTTCATAGGGTCGCTATGAGTCATGGTCTACTCAACAGTATGAACAGCACACTTTCTTCCGTAGAGTTTGCCAACACCCATAAAGTTACTGCAAGGAAAAAAACAACAAAATCCACAGCATTTAGTGTTCCAGAGGGTACCAAGCACAGTGAAGTAATTAAGAATGATACCTTTTGGAATTTTACAAAGTGATAGACTTTGTCATTACACTAGGCATTAGTGTGTGTGTGTGTGTGTGTGTGTGTGTGTGTGTGTGTGTGTGTGTCTGCGTGGATGTATTTTCAATTTTATTTTTTGGGTTTTCTTCCATTTACATTGTGTTTCATATGATCATTCAAATACATTGTTTTATAGAATCTATTCTATTTAAGTGATTTCCATTGCATTAAAACAGAGCATGTTGTTGTTGTTATGTGTCGTCGAGTCGTTTGCGACTCATAGCGACCCTATGCACAACAGCCCTAATCCCTGCTCTATCCTGCAACAACCTGGCAGTCCATGGGACACTCAGTACTCTTCTCCAGCACCACAGCTCAAAGGCATCCACTCTCCTTCTGTCCACCCTAGTCATTGTCCAACTCTCTGATGCATAACAAGCGATTGC
>NW_006399859.1:585195-590440 GCF_000299155.1 Elephantulus edwardii
ATATAATCCTGTCACTCACGATGTTGTACTTCAAAACGGATCTAGAAATTACTTTTTTACTATGAAGGCAACCCCATTTTTCCTTGTCTTTTCATCTCCAGAGTAATATATCATATGGTCATCTGACTCAAAATGCCCCATGCTAGTCCGTCTCATCTCCCCAATGCCTAATATGTCAATGTTTATGTGTTCCATTTCTTTCTTAACAATTTCTAATTTTCCTACATTCATGGCTGTCACATTTCATGTTCCAATCACGAGGGTCTGCTTACAACTGTTCCTCCTCCTTTGTATTTCCATACTTGATAGTTCTACCTAGGTTGCCCTGTTAGTCTGCGTGTGTTCGGGAAGAGGCCCTTGGGGACAGTGAGGGTGTACTCCTGGGCAGAAGGGAAGCTTGGGAGTGGTGCACAAGGGGAAGTCAGCTCACCATAAAAAAACAGAGCATACATTTATAATTATTACCAAGAAGTCAGGAAAATTTTAAGAACAATAGCCTGAAGTGACCAACTTAGTACATCAGGCCTTAACTTCTATAAATTTTATTTTTAACTATAAAGTAAAATAAACAAACTACATGTGTTTTAGAACTCTATGCAACAATTTTATATTCTTGATACATTTTCTTAGCTTCAACAGAGACAAAAATGTACATCTTTCTTCTCCTTCTGACAAAGTCTCAGCTGATAGCACTTTGACAGCACAGTATCATCCTTCAGGAAACTTGAATGTGCTCTTAATACAATAGTTTCCTGAAGGAAAAATTATAAACAGCCTATTTTAAAACTTAGTCAAATGTGAAATAAGATGCTCAAACATTGTTGGTGTTAGCACATGCTGTCGAGTTGAAGTGACCCTGTGAACAGCAGATTTGTACCTACCCTGCCTTTTGCCATCATCATCTCTGATTATGAGCCCATTGTTACAGTCCATCTTATTGAATGTCTTTCTCAATTTGGCTAACCCTCCAATTTACCAACCATGCTCTCTTCATCCAAGACTGGCCCCACCTCAAAAAATCCTCACCACTCAGCCAATAAGTAACATCATAATGGATGGTGAATGGATTGAAATTGTCAGCAACTTCATTTTACTTCAATCCACAATCAATACACAAGCAATAAAGAAATCAAAAGACAAATGACAAAGGGAAAAATCTGCTGTCAAGGACTTCTCCAAAGTTAATGATGTCAATTAAAAGACTTCAGTGCACAGTTTCCAATCTATGATCTTTTAAATTAATTTTTATGTGTCTGCAATTGCACAATGAATAAGAATGACAGATGATTTCTACTGCTGTGTAGTAGGTTTTGAGGTAAAGGAGTGCTATGCCTCCAACCTCATTTTTGTTTTTCAGAAGTGTTTTGCTTATCTGGGGTTTCTCGCCTCTCCAAATAAATTTGATAATTTCCCTTTCAATCTCCTTGAAAAATGAATTTTGTATCTGGATTGGGATCGCATTGAACATGTAGATTGCTTTTGGTAGGATTATCATTTTCACAATATTGAGTCTTCCTATTCTTGGACAGGGCACATTTTGCCATGTCTTTAGTAGGTCTTACATTGTGTCTTTCAGAAGTGCTCTGTAGTGTTCTTTGATAGGTCTTTTGTATCTCTAGTTAGGTTCATTCTCAGGTATTTAAATTTGTGGTTGGCTACTATAAATGGTATTGCTTTCTTTTCCTTCTTGATTTTCTTGATTTCCTTCTCTGTGTTCTCTTTGTTACTGTACAGAATCCTACTGATTTTATATCCTGCCACTCTACTAACTGGGTTTTTAATTGAGTTTTTGGGTTTTCTGTATACACTATTGTATTATCTGCATATAGAGACAGTTTAACCATCTCTAGCAGCATTACTCACCATCTCAAAAACATCCAAACAGCTTAAATGTCCAACTAAAGATGAATGTATTAAGAAATTATGGTATATTCACATAATGGAATACTATGCAGCACACAGGAGCAATGACTTTGTAAATTATTACCTAACTTGGGAGGGATTGGAGAGCATTAGTTGAGTGAACTAACTCAGTCTCACAAGGATAAATAATGTATAGAACCATGATTGTAGAATGAGTATAAGAATCCAAGAGGGGAAGGAGAGATTGGAAGCAGTAGGAGGAGACTGTGCAGGGGGAGAGAGGGATTAACCATGGGTTTGCACAATTTATTGGGGGGGTGGGAAATGGAAAGAATTTGTTCTTTAAAACAATGTATTCAAATTTTGTAAATAAACTAGTAGAAAATTTAAAAAAAAGAATGACAAATTGATGCCTTTGAGTTGTGTTTTTGGAGAAGGGTACTGAATACTAAATACTGAATACCCACATACTGTCAAAAGAACAAACAAATATGTCTTGGGAAAAGTGCAACCAGGGTTCTCCTTCAAGGCAAGGATGGTGAATTTGCTAGTATGTAATTTTTAGGTACAATAAAGTACAATTCATAGTGATTCTGTCAAAACCAGACCTGAATCCTGTCCTATCTTGTCCAATATTTATGTGGAAAGAATTAAAATCAGTTATTTCTCTGCTACAAACTACAAAGATGAATCAAATCAATACAATCTATTATCATTTCTTTTCCTCTCTGTTCTGTTTCTGTTTACACTACCCTAGCTACACATGTAGCACTCTTTCCTCTAAACCCAACTATGCACAGCAAGCTCAGATCTCATAAGCAAGCATCGCATGCTCCTTCCGAGTACCAGATCTGCCCGAGACTGCTCAGATAACTCAATTCTGACCTCTTGGGTAAAATTAACTGTAAGATTTTCCTGCCATCCCTTCAGAATGACTTTGAAAGCTTGATCATCTCCTAAGCTCTCTCACTGCTGACTTTTTGGCCACAAATTTAGAGGTTCTTTCTATTCTCTCATAATATTAGTCATCAATTCAGAGATCCCAGGCTTTTCTCACTTCTAACTTGCTGGCTCACACTACTACCTTAGGTTTGACAATTTGCTAGACCAACTTACTGAACTAGGAAAGCACTACGCTGATAATGCAGTGTTTTTGCAGTCAAAAGGCTACAAGTCACAACCAATATAAAGAAATATGCTTAGACTAAGGTCTGGGAAAGTTCTCAATGAAGTTTCCATGTTCCAAAAACACTACCCTTTGACATATGGTTCCCTTGTTCCATTTAGAGAACCTTCTTGATCGAGGTAAAGGTCTCATATGCACACAATAAAATGTTCTAGGATTCCTATTCTTTTCAACGTCAGCTGTAGTATATTGTGATCTACAGAGTCAAATACTTTTGTATAGTCAATAAAACAGAGAGACATTCTTCTTGTATTCTCTGCTTTCAACTAGGATCCATCTGACATAACATATCCCTGATGCCAAGTCTTCTTCTAAATATAGTTGTGGCTTCTGCTAGATCTCTGTCCATGTACTGTTCCACCCATTCTTTTAATGATCTGTATCACTATTGTGTTTGCCTGTGATAGTAATGAAAATGTTTTATAATTTCCACATTGTGTTGCATCATCTTTCTTTGGGATGGTAACAAATATGGATCTCTTTCTGTCTACTGGCCAGATAGCTATCCTCCCAATTTCCTGGCATGTTGTTGTTGTTGTTGTTAATGTGACATTGAGTCGCTTGCGACTCATAGTGACCCTATGTACAACATCCCTAAACTCTGCTCTGTCCTGTGCCAATCACACCATCTCCGACACACCCTTCCCAATTACCCCAGTCACTGAATCAATCCACCTCATAGGGGGCCTTCCCATTCTGCGCTGTCCCTCCACCTGGCCAAGCATCATGTCCTTCTCTGAGGACCTGACCCTCCTTACAACATGTCCAAAGTATGTTAAACAGAGCCTTAGAATCCTTGCCTCCAAGGAGCAGCCCAGTTTGACCCTTTCCAGGATGAATCTGTTTGTTTTCGTAGTAGTCCATGGTACCCTCAGTACTCTTCTCCAGCACCACAGCTCAAAGGCATCAATTCTCCTTCTATCCTCCTTAGTCATTTTCCAACTCTCTGATGCATAACAAGTGATTGCAAAGACCATGGCCTGTATCAGATGCACCTTAGTCTCCAAAGAGACACCGTTACTCTTCAGTACTTTGGAGAGGTCCCTAACAGCAGACTTTCCCATCGCAATACGTTTTTTGATTCCCTGGCTGCTGGTGCCAAGAGTGTTGACTGTGGACCAAGCATACTGAAGCTGTGAACAATCTCAATCTCTTCAACATCCATCCTGATGCTGCCAATTGGTCCAATGATGAGAATCTTTGTCTTCTTGACATTGAGCCTCAGTCCCTACTGAAGGCTGCAGTCCCTGACCCTCTGCAGCAAGCGCTTCAGGTCCTCCTCAGTTTCAGCAAGCAAGATTGTATCATCTGCATAATGCAGAATGTTGATAGATCATCCACAAATCTTAACCCCACATTTCTCCTCATAGAGCCCAGCCTCCCGGATAATTTGTTCTGCATACAGGTTGAAAAGGTATGGAGACAGGACACATCCCTAGTGTACACCCTTTCCAATTTTGAACCATGCAGTGTTACCCTGCTCCGTTCTGACGACTGCCTCTTGGTCCAAGTATAGGTTTCGCATTAGCACAATTAAATGTTCTGGGATTCCCATTCTTCTCAGAGTCAGCCACAGTTTGTTATGATCCACACAGTCAAACGCCTTTGCATAGTCAATGAAACACAGATAAACATTCCTCTGGTATTCCCTGCTTTCAGCTAAGATCCATCTAACATTAGCTACAATATCCGTAGTACCACGACCCCTTCTAAAACCAGTCTGGACTTCTGGCAGTTCTCTGCTGATGTGTTGTTCCAGTCATTTTTAGATAATCTTCAGTAGAATTTTGCTTGCATGTGAAATCAGTGAGATTGTTTTATAGTTTTCACACTCTGTTGGGTCACCTTTCTTTGACAGTCAGAATTGTATCTTTTAGTTGAAGCATGTCAATCAGCATTTCATCTTTTTCTGGGGCTTTAATTTTTGCCAGTATCTTCAGTGCAGATTTAACATCTTCCTTTGTTATCATTGGCTCATGTTCGTGTGGTATTTCATGAAGTATTTCAGTGTTTTTTTTAGTTTAGAAATTCTGTATTCTCTCAGTATTTCAACTTGAAGCTTGAATTTGTTTTTCATTTCTTTCCATTTGAGAAACACTGAGCAAGTTCTTCCCACTTTATTCTCTGACTTCAACTCTTTGCAGATTTCATTATAAAACTTTGCTTTTCTCAGTCTTACCCCCAGAAAAACTGGAT
>NW_006399859.1:590685-642398 GCF_000299155.1 Elephantulus edwardii
GTTTGTGCGGGGAGAAGGGTGCAACAATGAATGAATGGAATCCCAAAATCTCTGTAGATGTTCATTGAAATGAAAAATAAACAACCTAAATTTAAAAACAAAAACAAAAACAAAAAACAAAACAAAAAAACTTTGCTTTATCCTCTCAAACTGCCCTTTGAAATTTTCTGTTCAGCTCTTTATCCCAGCATCTCTTACCTTTATTTTGGCTTCTCAACACTCTAAGGGAATTTTCATAGTTTCTTTTCATATCCATTTTAGCTTTTTCTTTCTCCTCTGTCTTTGGTTCAGAATAAGGAAGGATGAGTGTCAGTGTTATACCTTTCTCTATACATATTAAATCTGTATGCAGAGCAAATAATTATTGAGGCCAGAGTTTATGGAGAATAATGTGACATTAAGATCAGAGGAAGACTCTTCAAAAACATACATTATACAAGTGAAACAACCTTGTTTGATGAACGTGAAAAGGAACTGAAGCACTTGCTGCAGAAAATCAAAGCCTTTAATATGGATTATCTCTCAGTATCAAGTAAATCAAGGTCCTTACCACTGGAGCAATAGACATCATGACAGATGGACAATGGATTGAAACTGTCAATTATTTCATTTTATTCAGATGCACAATCAACATCTTTAGTACCAGTACTCAGGAGATAAGGAAACATATTGCTTTGGGAAATTCCATTGGAGAACAAGGATGTCAGTGTAAAGACTAAGGTGTGCCTGATTCAGACCATAGTAATTTCAGTTACTTTCTATATATCTGATAGCTGGACAATGAATAAGGATGACAGAAGAAAAATTTATGCCTTTGAGTTGTGGTATTGGGAAAGAGTACTGTATATCCCATGGACTGCCACAAGAATAAACAGGTATATCTTGGAAAAGATGCAGTTAGAATGCTCCTTGGAAGCAAGGCTGCCAAAGCTTCTCTCTCATACTTTGGACATGTTGCTAGGAAAGGCTATTCCTTTGGAAATCCTTTCTTATGCATGGAAAGGTAGGAGGGTGGGCGTCAGAAGAAGAGAGGAAGATACACAATAGATAGATAGATACCATGACTGCAGCAATGGATTCAAGTGTATCAGAGATGATGAGGATGGCATAGAATAGGACACGATTCAGATCTGTTGTTCTTGGGGTTGCTATGAGTTGTACTCAACTTGATGGCACCTAACAACCATCAACAAGGAGCTCTGTCTAGTCAGTAGAGAGTTTAGCTGTCAAGTCAAAGGAGAGTAGTTTGTATCCACTTTCTGCTCCACAGAAGTAAGATGGACTATCTCCTCTCATGTGACTTGCAGCCTCTGTTGTCTATGAGTCACTTTTGCATTGACAGCAATGAGTTTGCATTATTTTGACTAATCCACACGCACCAATGTTTCCCACCAACGAGAAATCCAATAATTGCCCATGTCTTTAGTTTTCATTTGGGGCTTCAATACGGACCCTAGATATACTGAGTTAACCTATATTGAGGTTCAACATCAACATGACTCATTGTAGCTAAGTCAGAACTGACTATAGATGATCCTGCAGCAGATTTTGGGAGGCTGTAAATTGTAGGAGCGGATATTATCTTTCTCCAGGGAGGCACTGATGGAGTCAACCAACAGAGAGGAGCTATCATTGAGTTAATGGCAAAACTCTGACAAAATATGACACTAGAGCTCCCCATAGATGATAATAAAAGTGCCACAATTACTAAGCAAATTCCAAATTTTGAATTATGTGCTAAAGAAAAAACAACAAAGGCCAAATCATTTTAGGCAAAATTAATGTAAACTTCACATTATATTTATTCTCTAACTCAACCTAACTGTGCAATTTGTACCTCTTAAGGAATAGAGACTACGTTAAGAGCATTAAATGGAAACTCATAAGCGGTTCCATGAGGACAGAAAATGAGACATAGTGGAACAGCTCTGTGAGTGACTCTCTGAAAGGGTCAGAAGGAGTGATAAAGCCACAGCTCCTTACAGCCCCAGATAGGAAAGCAGATAAAGAGCCCATAGCCTACCTCCATGGTTCCTCTGCAGCAACAACAGCAGCAAGAGGTTCATTTACTCATTGTTGATGCACAGACTTTACTTACAATTGGTACCAAGAGTGGAGTTTATTAGGTGAATAAGTTGGAGAGTGGGTGAGGCAAAGAATATCACCCAATGCAAATCCAAGTGGTAGTCCAGCAGTCCCAAAGCACAATTCTTCAATTGACCGAAGCTACGGTTTCAGTTCAGAAACACAAATTCAAGAAGCCTCTGGTTTCCTCAATTATCCAGTAAGGTTTACCTCAGAGCAGTTATAAGTAGTTTCTCCTTAATTATCTGGCAAGCATAGCAAAACCTTTAACTATGGCCTTTATCTCAGGGTTCCTCTGGTTACACCTGCACAGTCTCTCCACCACTATCGCTAGGGTCTTGCTACAGTCTCCCTCAAGTCTTTTATCCTCAGAGTGAAAAGCACTCTCTTTCTTATCCTAGTACCAAGCTGCTGATATTTTGCAAGACCATCTGTCTGTGGTTAAGGTAGCTAGAGACCAGAGGGGCTACAGTAATGGCTAAAAAAGCCAACTTTAGGCTACTATTACAAGGAGCTATTTAGAAAAATCACAAGGGGGAAAAAAAGAAGCTAATGTATGTATGAGAGTTTCTCATGATTGTTCCTTTCATCTTCACTTAAGTCTAGTTATTCTACATTAAATCAACCTAAATGCAAAATTGAAGTCACAACTTGAACAAGGAAAGTTAATGTGCCATTTTTAATAAGACTTGACTTTAGAAAAGCATTATAGTGTTATGTGAAAATAAAACATGGTTATGGAAAGCTAAAAATATCTTTAGAGAAGGAGTTTTTGCAATTAAGAGGCCCTCATGAGTTAAAAAAAAATCTATTTAAATAAAATTTACTTTCTTTCCTCCTCTGTATAGTCAAATTACTGATTCAATTTTTCCATTTAAGCATCAAATAAAAATCATGAGGTGAATTTGTACCAAATATGAGTAAGACTTAAGATATACAACAGATGAAGTCACAGAAATCACTTAGGGGTCCTATGGGACTTTCTGTATGGTCTCCAAAGGGATTAGCAACAGTTCTAATGGACCTCTGGTGTCTCTGGAACAATTTCAGGGCCCTAAAGAGCATCATAAAAAAATAAGATGCAGGCTTTCATCACTCTGAATGATTTTGTCTGAATAAAAAAGGCCAATGGGATTGTTAATTGGGAGACCAAACTTCTATGTCATGGATAGAGAAAAAAATAAATTGAGGTTCTATCTGTGACTTTCAAACTACTTGTCATAATGGCCAACATTTGGAATCATAAGCAAATGACTCATTTGGACATGATTATATTAATGAGCTCCAAAATTAATGCAATAATAATGGTGAAGAATTTCCCCAGCAATGCCAAGAATGTCATTCAGTCTGCCCACATTGTTGTATTGGAGGTTAGGTTCCTTATTAGGCAACACAAGGTCAAGACTTTTCATAGAAATGCTTCTGAAAGCCTGTTTAGCTGACAGTAAAGGATTTGAGATCTAGGGCTCTATTCTATGTAATTGGATACTTTCTTTAAGATGTCATAACTTTTTTTAAAAGTTAAATTCCAATTAAAGAAATATGCAATATATAGATGTGTGTATTTATTTGTACATGTGTATAAATGGTATGTGCATTCTAAATAGCCATTAACAGCATTCAGCTTAATTTAGGACTTCCTATATGATATCCCACAACTCATCTGGTCTTTGATCATTGGTGTTCAATATCTCAAACTTATTCCTAAGATGATCTTGAAATTCAGATGGAATAGATTTAAGATTATATCTTAGTTCTTGTGGATTCATTTTTATTTTCTTTGGCCTCAATTTGCACATGACTAATTGATGGTCTAATCCTCAGTCCATCCCTGACCTAGTTTTCACTGCCAATATTGAGCTTCTCTAATAATTTCTTCCACAGATGTAGTCAATCTGATTCCTATGGAGCCCGTCAGATGAGATCCATGAGTAGACTTTTGTATCTTTAAAAAAGGTGTTTGCAATAAATAAAACTTTGGCAATACATAATTTTATCATTTTATTACCAGTCTTCTATCACCCAAACTCATATTTTCCAATTATTATTCAAATGCAAAGGCATTTGACTGTGTGGATCACAACAGACTGTGGCTAATTCTGAGAAGAATAGGAATTCCAGAACATTTAATTGTGTTTATGCAAAATCTATACTTGGACCAGGAGGCAGTCATCAGAACAGAGCAAAGAAACACTGCATGGTTCAAAGATTCTCACCAATGGGCCAACTGACAACATCATGATAGATGGTGAAGAGATTGAGATTGTTAACAGCTTCAGTTTGCTTAGCTCCACAATCAACACTTTTGGTACCAGAAGCTGTGGTATCAGACAAATTGCATTGGGAAAGTCCGATATCAGGGACCTCTCCAGAGTACTGAAAAGCAATGATGTCAGTCTAGAGACTAAGGTGCCCCGATCCAGGTCACAGTCTTTCTCTATATATGTATCAGCTTATATATATGTATCAGTTATAAAACTATAGTGATATAATTACAAAACTAACATAAGTTTTCTTCAGCCCTCAAAACTAGTTACTTAGCCTCCAAATTCTGTTCCCTTTCTTTAGTTATGTAAAGTAGTTTGATCTCTCTGAAGCTGGTTCTCCAGTCATATGTAAATTGTATCTTAGTCTGCCTGCTTACCAGGAAGAGAACTGGGGCCTTCCTGAATTACTGATACTTAAATGGGACTGTCCTTTTCAGATGTAGAAATTACCTTTTTTTACTAACAGAAGTGCATTATTAAATGAGCTAGAGTTTCACCCCAGTTTAAAACCTGATGGCCACTCCCAGACTGGGAGGCAGTCTTGGAGGTAACTCACTGTCTCCTAGATTTGTGTAATAAAGTGCTTATGGATATTGCAAGTCATTTGTCTTATTGGCGATTGACTACAGAAAGAACCCCTTGTGTTCAGTAACATAAATGATGAAAAACCAATGCGATTTTAAAATTTGTCAAGTTTCACTTGACAGAAAAAAAGTAATAATAAAGCATTCTTTATGTAACTCTAAAATGAAATTTAAAAAAATCCTTATAAAGCAATACTATTTTACACAAATGGAGTCACCAAAAGCCAAAATCAATTTGGTGACAACAAACAACCAGTTTCAAATTTTGCTGTAAATACTGCTTTAATTATGAATCTATGATAAAGCTTTAAAATATAATTTGAAATAAATAGAGTATTACTTCCTGATATAAAAGCCAGTAAAATACTGTGAGGCCTCTCTCTATGACAGAGAAAAAACTTGCTAATCCCCTCAAAAAGGTGAGAAAATTATGCTACAAAGAATTGACTTTTACAGATTCATAAGCTTCTAAGACCAATTCAATTCACAAATCACACGTAAATGTGATCCCTGACATTTGCAGTTTTATTACCTAGGGAACTCCTTTCTGACTATCAGAGTGGCAACATTTGAACTGGGCAGTGTCAAGGAAGGCTCTGCACTTCCTGTTATCATTGATTTTTCTCAGAAGAGATAAGGTTAGAAAGTTTGGTCTCACCTGCATGACCATACCACATCCTTCCCATCTCCCCCTATTTCATAGACACATTCACTAGTTGAATCTCTTTAGCCAAATACAAAGCTATTCAGGCTAATTAATTATGTTATTTATTTTATTCTAACTTGGTTTTCCTTTTTCCCTGAACCTCATGGCAAGAAGATGCCTTGCAATCACAGAGGCATGTGTGTTCAAGGCCACCACCTGCTGCGAAGGAGACAGATGGGCAATTTCCTCCTGTGTGATTAACTGTTTCTGAAAACCCCCTGGAGGGTCAGCTATGGATCTGTTCTGATTCTAAGGTACAAAACTACAACAAAACTAAAAATATAGTCCTTCTGTTGTTGGCAAAAGAGTCCTGCATTTTTATTCAACTATAAGAACTAAGCTTTTAAATTTATTCTCAAAAATAATAAAAATGTACAAGAACTCAATGAACATGTGTGCTAAAATTTTTATTTTTATTTTTCACAGACGACTCTGGGGATGAAAACAATTCAAAACCGGGTAGTATAATATTCAGTAAATGTTTCTTGCACTTTTCCTACTATAGATTAGCTTGTCTGCTTATTCAATGTCTCCTCAAGTTCCAGAAAAACAGAAACTAATGAGCAGAACTGCTACAACAGCATCCTAATTACACTGGAGAGTAGATCACATTTAATAAACTGCTTCATGTTTGGTATTCCTTTACCTCATGTAATGAAATGGCATGAGCAGACTGAAAACGTTCTTATACCTTCCAGAGCAAATATCTTTAAAGAACACGAGGCAGAAATTTAGTTCCTAATAACAAATCTCTGAGATCTCTTTGACACATGCTAAAGCTACTACTTTCCAACTTCACATTAATAAGAAGTTTTTTATCATATCTCCATGACTAGAATATGACTCATACTCATCTAGTAGACACAACCATGATATTGTTTGTTGTCAAGTGCCATTGAGTGGTAGGCAACTCATAGCGACCATATGAACAAAAGACCTTAACGCTTGTATAGCTTTCATTGTTTCTCTAAATTCATAGTTTACAGAGGCAAGCTATTTTGGAAGTGGATGCCACTCCTGCTTCCAAGCCTGTTTTAATCAGGGAGCTCCACTAAACATTGTCCACCATGTCTAACCATTATCGCATTTGACACATCAGTGTCACAGTATTTAGCATCACAACAACCACAAGTTACCTCTGTACAGCAAATGAACAGACAAGTGCTATACCACTTAAAAGAATGTTTGACCAAAACCAATTAAAATCAGGCCTCAGGGCTACAGATTAAAATCACCCACCTTTAGTTTGGTAGTATAACTTTCTATCTACTAGGCCAACTGAGCTCTATGACTCACAGCAATTCTATGAACAATAGATCTAACTCTTGCCCAATCCTAAGCCATCTCCACAACCTGAGACATGCTTGATCCCATTGGTACAGTCACCAAATCAATCCTTCATATTGAGGATCTTCTTTTCTTCTCTGAACTTCCACTTCTCTCAGCATAATGTCATTTTCCAAGGACTGGAACCATGAAATTGATTATCTACTACTACCATTTATTTTTGTAACCATTGTTTGTCATAAATTAGTCAATAAATGATACAAATAGTTATTCACAGTTGATGGGAAAGCTGTTGGTTCATTCACATCCATGCAGATGCATCTCAGAAAATAAGCCTGTTTATCTCATTCTACAAAGTCATGCCCTTCCAAAATGTACAGAATAATTTTTCTCCCATATTAGGTAGCTGTGAGTCAGAAGCCTTGGTAGGTTAGGGAACTCGGGTGTTATAGTCTATACAAAGTTGTACTGCCACATCTCAGAAAATTAAAATACACCACTGGCTCTCAAAAGTCAGATGGGCAAACTCCTCCCATTCAATTTGTAACCTAGGAAACCTGAGAAAGGTCATTTATGAGACTGTTTTGAGGAAGCGACAATGAGTGAGTATGAGTCATAATCTTTATCTTTTGTTAGGCTAATGAGGTTAGATTAATATATGACAGAGTCTGAACTTTGCAAGTTACAAGGCGGTGGGAGGAGATTGTTGTTTCTCCCAAGGAGTAACAGGTGAATTTGAACTTCTTGCCTTTAGGTTGGAAAAGCAACTCTTTACCAACTAGGCCACCAGAGCTTTCTATCCAGCAAAATTGATGCAGAGACTTAGAAATGGAGAAGATGGATGCTAAGAGAATCTAAATAATGTAAAAGAATGCCAAGAAACATCAAAGAATGTCATCAGAAACTAGGAGCATTATACAGATAATTTGAACCTTGAGCCTTCAAAATTATGAGAAAGTACATTTCTGTTTTTTAAAGCTACCCACTTAAACTATTTATTATACAGTAGCACTGGCAAATCAAAACAAGTGGTTTTTCTCTCAAATCCTTCTAGTTAAAGGTGAAAAAGCAACAATCCATCCATCATAGACAAGGTTGCCAAGCAACCAATCATCCACCTTCACCACTCGGGAGCTGCCTGAGTGCCATTCTAACATTCCAAGAGCACTAACCATAAATCAATTATTGAGACAGAAATGAAGACAAAAGAATAAAGAGCCAGTGAAGTGGCCCATGGAGTAAATGGTATAAAATTTTTAAAAAGCTGAAATATTGCAAAGTCTCCCTCCATATTTTTTTTCTTTGGGTAATGGATGTGAAGGAAACTATAAGAAAGGAAACTTCAATACTGATTTACTTCACAAATATTTCTTGTTCTAAGATCAAAACTCTGTGCTCTTTTTGTAACAGATAGACTATAGCTATAAAATAAGCTATATATCACCTGAACTATGTTGTTAAGTGCTGTGGAATCAGTTGATTCATAGCAACACTATGAACAACATGAGAAAACTTTGCTGATCGTGAATCATCTTCACAATGTCTGCTGTGCTTAAACCCTCTGTTCCAGTCACTGTATCAATCTAGCTCTCCAAGAGTTTCCATCTCTTTATTTAATCCTTTCCCATGCATGATGGTCCCTTTCAAGAAGTAGTCCCTCCTGCCAGCATACCAAAAGTATTTGGGAAGAAGTTACCATTCTTGCTTCTAAAAAGTGTTCTGGTGTACATCTTCAAACACAGATTTGTTTGTTCTTTTGGAAATCCACTCATTCAATGTTCTTTGTCCGCATCATGATTCAAAATGCATCAATTATTCTCATTCTTCTTTACTCATTGTCTAAATTTTACATGCATGTAATTTTTTTGAGAATTAAATAACCTTTTTTAAAAAAAATATATGTAAAATTTTTATTTTATACTGCTTTACTTACAAAGTTCCTACACATTGTTTTTCTCACTGGATATTTCCCATTTCCTTTACCCACACCTCCATCCACCCATCAAATTGTGTGACCCCCTGATTACCCCTGCTCACCTCACCCCTCTACTCCTGCCTTCCCTGCCTTGGATCCTCAGACCTGTTTTACAAGTTATCTTTCTATTTCTACAATACTGGTCTTATACAGTGTTTATCTTTATGGGATTGAGTTAGTTCACTTAGCATAATGCTCTCTAGTTCCTCCCAGGTTAAGTAGTAATTTTCAAAATCATTGTTCCTACATGTTATATGGTGTTCTATCATGTAAATGTACAACAATTTCCCCAATCCATTTGATTGTGATGGGACATGTGAGCTGTTTCCATGTTCTTGCAATGGTAACTAATGCTGCTATAAACATTAGTATTCAAATCTCCATTTGTGTCTCAGCTCTCATTGTCTTGGGGTACAGCTGAGTCATATGGAATTTCTATGCTCAATTTTTTGAGGTAACACCAAACTGCATTCCAGAATGGTTGTAGCATTTTGCAATCCCATCAACAGTCTATAAGAGTTCCTATCTCTCCACATCCTCTCCAGCATTTATTACTTGCTGTCCTGTTAAACTTTGCCACTGCTGCTGGGGTGAGATGGCATCTCATTGTGCTTTTGATTTGCATCTCTCTTGGACATGCATGCAATTTCATCGTTACCAAATGTAACAGAGTGTTCCTGGGAGGCAAAGATGGTGAAGTTTAGTCTTTTAATAATTTGGACATCTAGCTAGGCAAGGGTATTCCTTGGCAAGGGACATCAAGCTTGGAAAAATGGAGGATCAGCAAAGGAGACAAAGATCTCCAATGAGATGGATTGACACAGTGACTTCAGCAATGAGCACTAGGGTGTCAGAAGTGATGAGTATGGCACAGGATAGGATAGGTCCAGGTCAGCTGTTCATAAGATGGCTATGAGTCATATTTGAAACACCTAACAACAAGAGGCTGGGCTCTATGAGGAGAAGTGTGGCATCAGGATTGATGGAAGATGTATTAACAATCTGCATTATGCAGATGACACAACCCTGTTTGCTGAAATTGAGGAGGACCTGATACACTTGCTGCAGAAAGTCAAGAACTGCAGCCTTCAGTATGGACTGAGGCTCAATGTCAAGATGATGAAGATTCTCACCACTGAATCAACTGGCAGCAGAAGGATGGATGGTGAAGAGATTGAGATTGTTAACAATTTTAGTTTGCTTGGCTCCACGGTCAACACTCTTGGCACCAGCAGCCAGGAAATCAAAAAACGTATTGGGATGGGAAGTCTACTTTTAGGAACCTCTCTAAAGTACTCAAGAGGAACGGTGTGTCTCTGGAAACTAAGGTGCATATGATACAGGCCAGGGTCTTTACAATCACTTGTTATGCATCAGAGAGTTGGACAATGACTAGGGAGGATAGAAGGAGAGTTGATGCCTTTGAGCTGTGGTGCTGGAGAAGAGTATTGAATATACCATGGACTGCCAAGAAAACAAACAGATTCATTCTGGAGAGGGCTACACCAGGCTGCTTCTTGGAGGCAAGGATTCTGGGGCTTCATCTGATATACTTTGGACATGTTGTTAAAGAGGGACAGGTCCTTGGAAAAGGACATGATGCTTGGGAGGGTGGAGGGATGGCGCAGGAGAGGAAGACCCTCTATGAGGTGGATTGATTCAGTGACTGGGGTAATCGGGATGAGTGTGTCAGAGGCAGTGTGCTTGGCACAGGATAGAGCAGGGTTTAGGGCTGTCGTACATAGGGTCTATATGAGTCGCAAGTGACTCAAAGGCACATAATAACAAACAACAAAAACAACAACAATGTAACTTCAAGTTACCTAGGGAGGTGAATCCACATTCCTCTACTGTTCATAGGGTTTTCAGAGGCCTGTTATGTATGTCAGTTTGAGGACTAAGATGCATCTAATTCAGGCCATAGTCTTTCTGGTCATTTGCTATGCATCTGAGAGCTGGACAATTAATTGAGATAACAAAAAAATTGATGCCTTTGAGTTTTGGTATTGGGGAAGAGGGTTGAACATCCCATGGACTGCCAAAAAAACAAACAAATATGTCTTGGAGAGAGTACAGCTGGAGTGTTCTTTGGAGGTAAAGATAAATATAAATAATATAAAGGTAAATATTTCCTCTGAATTCTGATTCTGAAAATCTGCAGAAGGGTCAGTTATGAGTTACTTCCAACTCAATGGCACAGATAGAGATAGATGAGAGAGAGAGAGAGAGAGAGAGAGAGAGAGATATGATAGATAGATAGATAGATAGATAGATAGATAGATAGATAGATAGATAGATGGATAGATAGATGGATAGATAGATAGAGAAAGAGAGAGTGAGTTGTAGTTGTTATTGTTTACTGTATACTGTATGTAGTGTCAGAACCGGCTCATAGCTGACAGTTTGGCAGGTTTTCAGAGGCAGTTAATCACATGAGAGGAGATTGCCCATCCTTCTCCTACAGAGCAGCTGGTGGGACTCAATCTGAGGGCCTTAGAGATTGCAGCACAGCTTCTTGTCACTCAGCCACAGAGCTCCATATATTATATATACTTCCATCACTAGTATTTACTATTCTTCTGCCTTTCAGTTCACTGAAAATAGCATCATCATCTATTCAATGACTTGATCCTCTTTATATCTTCAGTCTTTCTATGAAATCAATTAACAAATGCTGTCAGCTTTACCTCTAAAACGCATCTCCACTCTGCCATCTCCAAATCTGTTCCAATCATCCCTATCTCTCAATTGAGGGCCTCTTAACCGTCAAGTCACCCTTCTTCTTCTGTTCTTACACATCTCTCTTCCCTTCTCCTCAGAGATGCCAGACTACGCTTCATAAATTACATTAATATCATAAGATCATGACACTTAAAAACACCATGGTGCATTCTCATTGTTAACAGAACAAAATAAAAACAACTCAGCATAAATCTATTAAGTTCTGTATGGCTTAACCCTAGCGTTATCTCTTCAGTGATGTATTCATTCCATTTATGTATTACAGATACTGGCATTAGAGAGCTCATCAGATACACCAATATTGTTCTTCAAGTTGAGTTCACTTTTAAGTTCTTATGCCTGATCTGCTTTCCTTAGCTCATTTTAGACATATATTCTCATATTTCAGATTTCATATTATTTCCTTTCAGGTCTTTCCTTGTCCATGTTATTAGAAGTAGGTCATGCTCTGTCTTACATTCTTGTTATATTCTCCTCTTAATTTTGTTCATAGTGTTTACATCAAATTCAAGAATTCTATTTATTATTTTCCCTTTTCCCTAAAAAGGAAATATGTTGTTGTTGTTGTTATTATGTGCCACCGACAGTATATACCATATCTCTTATTCTTACACACAGTATATATCATATCTCTTATTCTTACACTTCAAAAATCATGTTGACTGCTTGATTAAATTAAGACAGTTGTTCAAATTTTCCAAAGTGTATTTCCTGAGGTAAAACTAACTAACTAACTAACTAACTAATCTCATTACCACAGAGTCAGAGCTGACTCATAGCTAAAGCGGTAGTGGGTTTTCAGGAGATGTAAATCACATTTACAGCCTGGTAACCTAGAGGTAAGTGTCTGAGCTACAATCCTAAAGTCAAGTGGTTCAAATCCACAAGCTTCTCTGTAGTAGAAGGACGGACAATATCCTGTCATGTGAATAACTGCCTTTGAAAACCTACTGGAGGGTCAGTACACAGTGACAGCAAATCAAATGGGAGGCGATTTCGTTCTTCATTCTTCCAAGGAAGTACCTGTAGATTTGGGCCACTAGACAGGCTGTCTTTGCATTAGCAGCACAACCTCCCAAGGACTACACCACCAGTTTCCCTATTTTAAGAAATTGTTGTTATTGTATATCATCCAGGTAGAACCAACCCAGCTGACCCTCCAGGTGGTATTCAGAGGCAATAAATAATATGGAAGGAGACTGACCATCTTTTTTTCCATTGAGCACCTGGTGAGTTCGAACCTAGTGCTTTTAGGATTGAAGTGCAGCTTCTTACACAATAACCTACACGAAATTATTTAGCTAACATCACTGAAGCCAATAAAAGTCCCAGAAATGCTTTTAAAACAAGTTTTATGATTTCTTTCTTTAGTACATTTACTATGTTAATATATTTCAAAACAAGAACATAGGGGGGTTTTGTTGTGGTTGGTTGGGTATTTGGTTTCTCTAGGTTTTAAATAAAAGCCATATTTAAGCTGGTCTTATATTAACTCCATAACTGGAATATTTTTGGAGGTTTTAGGGAAGTTGTTTCTTATAAAAGGTGGCTTCGTTATAAAATGGAAGATTATGTGTAGTAAATATGATTGAAATTTTTACCTATTCAATGTAATCATTTTACCACATTTTAGAAATGTTTTTTGTGTTATTAATATAAATTCTTTTTTACCTGCATAAGTAAATAGGCAGTTATAGCATATTAAAAGTTAATGCAAACTTTGGGTTTTTAAAATATTTTTATTGGTTTGCATACAATCATTCATATATATCATGTTTCTAGAATGAACCTTGTTTTAGACAAACTTTCATTTACATTGTGTTTCATTCATGTACATTATTCAATCATTCATATACATTGCATTTTACATAATTAATTACTATTGACTTATGTCTAGTATCACCCAAACTTTTCAAGTCCTCATTCTGTCTTCCCTATTCCTAACCTCTGCTATTGCAATGATTTCCCTCTTTCCTCTCTTTCTACCTCCCTTTCCCTTTCCCTTTTTGAATATTTACAGACATCTTACTTATCCTTCTAGTTTTACAGTAATGGTTTTACATAGTATTTGTCCTTATGTTGCTATTGTTGTTTTGTGCTATCACATCTTTTGCAACTCATAGCAACCCTACCACAATATCTAAGAACCCTCTCCTATCCTGAGCCAATTTCACTAACTCTCAGACACCTAACTCCATCATCCCAGTTACTATGGTAATACATCTCCTCTTTCAACCATCACCACAGCTCAAAGGCATTGACCCTTCTTCTATCTCCCTTAATCATTGTCCAGCTCTCTGATACATAGCAAGTAATTGCAAAGACCATGATCTGGATCAGGAGCACCTTAGTCTCCAGACTGACATCCTTGTTCTTTAGCTCTCCAGAGAGGTCTCCGGTAGCAGTTTTACCTATTGCAATTCTTCTGATAGCCTGACTCCTGGGGCCTAGATTGTTGATTGTGGAACCAACCAAGATGAAATTATTAACAGTGTCAATCTCTTCTGCATCTATAGTGGTGCCGCCAATTGGTCCAGTGGTGAGAATCTTTGTTTTCTTGAGGTGGAACTTCAGTTCATATTGGATACGGCAGTCCTTGACCCTCTGTAGCAAACACTTCAAGTCCTCCTTAGTTTCAGCAAGAAAGGTTGTGTCATCTGCGTAATGCAGGTTGTTGATAAATCTTCCTCCAATCCTGACACCACATTCCTCCTCGTAAAGTCCAGCCTCCTGAATGATCTGTTCCACATATTGATTAGAAAGTTAAAGAGATATGATGCATCTCCAACACACTCCTTTCCTGATTTTGAACCATGCAGTGTTTTCCTGTTCTTGAAGGACTGCATCCTGGTCCAAGTCTAGGTTTCCCCTGAGCGCAATTAAGTGTTCAGGGATTCCTTCCTGTTCTTCTCAAGATTAGCAACAATTTGTTGTGATCCACACAGCCAAATGCCTTTGCATAGTCAATAAAACACCTTTTAAAGTTTTAATGAGTCTAATTATTTTTGTTATTCTTGTCATGTACTGTTGAGTTAGAACCAACCCATAGCTGGCCTTCTAGCAGGTTTTCAGAAGGAGTAAATCACACAGAATCTTTTCTTTTCCCTATAGAGCAGCTGGTGGATTCAAACTGTGTGCCTTTAGGTAGGCAGCACAGCTTCTAATAAGCCACCAGAGCTCCCTAATTATCACAGAGCATCCTATTTAATAATTTCCTTTTTTATAAACATGGATTATTATTATTTATAAATAAGCTATAAGATATATATAAATTAGTGGATAAGAATGTAAATGTATGTGTTCCTTTACTTCACCTTAACATTGATATTCAAAAGAATTGATAAAGAAGAACCAGTAATAATTCAATGAAGGTATTCTCTTAGCATTTTCTACAATTTTTTTGCTTTTAACAAGTTTATCCATTTATCTTTTTTTAAAAAAAAAGAAGTGAGATTTTTTTAAAAAAACACACAAATAGAATATTGATTTGGCATTTTTCATGTCAGTTCTTAAGTTAATGAGATTTTGCAGTAAGGATGAGAGTGTCATGAGGCAGAAAATATATAGTTAACTTACTTTGTCTTAACCAATTAAAAGAAAAACTAAAGTTTAGAAAGGAAATTAATACTCTTTGCTCTTAGAGAACAGGAAAAATCTGTTTGACTATTCAAAGACCGTTTTGAAGAATACAAAAGGCATCATAATCTGTTTCAAAATCTTTTTGAAAAGATATAATGAATCCTTGACAACCTTTCATATAAGTAGTATTTAGTAAGCTATGGAAATTTTACATTGATGTGTTTTAGCAGCCTATCTTTTATTTTTAACCTCCAATAAAAACAGAAAAGTCACTTGAATGGCAAATGAATACAGTGGCTTTTTATATTTGTTTTATGTCTAGTTTGATGCTGATGGTTACAATGAAAGTTAAACACAAACTGGCAAATATGATTGCAGTATAAACACACAAAAACAAACAAAAATTTTCATTGTTGTTGATAAGATTCCAACCCCTGATGGCTCCAAGGAAACATATCCTAGTCCTAAGCCATCCTCCCAATTGTTAATATGCTCTGGTTTATTATTAGAATCTCTTTATATTTTGAGTGTTTTCCAAAGCAATAGGCTTATCCAAGCACATATCAAAGAATATTATCAGTCATAGGACTTTCACTGGCTAATTTATAGAAGTAAATCACCAAGTCTTTCTTCCTAGTCTGTCTTTGTCTAGAAGTACAAAAGAAATTTGCCTACTACAAGTTACTGTGCTGGAATTGAAATGCTCATGGCACTATAGTAACATACAAGCTACCATGGTGATGGGCATTTTGTATATGAATTGAAAAGGTGAAACATAAAGCAGATGTTTTATTATATTAATTTCTACAACTAGATAGATATATAGATATATAGATATATAGATATATAGATATATAGATGATATATAGATAGAAGTTAGAAAGATAGATGATAGATAGATAGATAGATGATAGATAGATAGATAGAGGCACATATGTTTATGACTGTTGATTGATACTGTATTGTCCTGTTTCTTAAATATAAATGACAAAAGTTTTATATGTTATAATTCAGAAGAGATTAAAAGACATCTTTATAAAACTTTTCATGACATTATAGCCTTATATCATTATTTATGAAAAGATTGTTGTTGTTGTTCTCATGTGCTATCAAGTCACTTGAGACTCATAGCAACCCTATGTACAAGAGCCCTAAACAACCCTATTCTAGCTTGTGCCTACCACATTGCCACTACCCCAATCACTGAATCGAGGGTCTTCCTCCCCTGCACTGTCTCTCCATCCTCCCAAACATGATGTCCCTCTCCAAGGACTGGTCCCTGCTTGAAACATGCCCAAAGAATGTTAAGACAAAGCTTCAGAATCCTTGACTCCAAGGAGCAACCTGGATTCACCCTCTCCAAGACAAACCTGTTTGTTCTCCCAGCAGCCCATGGTATATTCAGCATTCTTCTCCAGCACCACAGCTCAAAGGCATCAATTCTCTTTCTACTATCCCTAGTCACTGTCCAGCTCTCTGATGCATAGCACACAATTGCGAAGACCATAGCCTGGATCAACCTTAGTTTCCAGCCTGATGTCATTGCTCTTCAGTATTCTGGAGAGGTCCCTGACAGCTGACTTTCCCAATGCAATTCATCTCCTGATTTCCTGGCTGCTGATACCAAGAGTGTTGACTGTGGAGCCAAGCAACCTAAAACTGTTGACTATCTCAATCTCTTCACCATCCATACTGATGCTGCCAATTGGTTCAGTGGTGAGAATCTTTGGTTTCTTGATGTTGAGCTTCAATCCATATTGAAGGCGGCAGTCTCTGACCCTCTGCAGCAAGAGCTTTCAGTTTCCTCAGTTTCAGCAAGCAGGGTTGTGTCATCTGCATAATACAGGTTATTGATGAATCTTCCAACAACCCTAATGTCACAATTCTCCTCATACAGCCCAAGCATCCTGGATGATCTGTTCTGCATACAGATTGAAAAGGTATGGAGACAGAATACATCCTTGGCATACCCCCTTTGCAATTTTGAACCATGCAGTGTCTTTTTGCTCTGTTCTGATGACTGCCTCTTAGTCCAAGTATAGGTTTTGCATTAGCACAATTAAATGTTCTGGGATTCCCATTCTTCTCAGAGTCAGCCATAGCTTGTTGTGACCCACACAGTCAAAAGCCTTTGCATAGTCAATGAAGCACAGATAGACATTCTTCTGGTATTCTCTGCTTTCTACCAAGATCCATCTGACATTAGCTATAATATCCCTAATACCGCGACCTCTTCTAAACACAGCCTGGACATAATATTATTTTCCCTTGCAGCATTTTTTATTCCAGGAATGTAACCTGGCTAAGCAGATCAATTTTCTATATTGATCAAGCACTGTGGGATTATTTGGTAACAGCTGAGTATGAAGAGATAAACTTGCAAGTTTTAAAGGAAGGATAAAAAACTGTAAATAGTGTACTTTCTCTAAATTGATGACATTTTAGGCATTCATTATGTTTGCCACTCATAACTTTCAATTTACGCTATAGCCTTAGTACTTTTATTTTTTATGATAGTGTGAAGAGTAAGTAATAACTTACACTTCACATTATCATGCAAGCATGAAAAACATACCGTTTCAACATCACCAATAAGCCTGAAGCAAATTTAAAGGGGAGAACAAGCTCCTACTTGTGGAGTTCTGTTCACAAACTAAAACAAAGATTAAACCTTCATTTCATTCAACGCTATAAATTTTGTATCTCAGAATATATTAATTTAATTCTCTGTGTCACAATAGCTACTGATATTTATAAATTGTATGTATTAAACCACTATACCAAACAACCTAGGGATATTAAAACAAAAGACCATCATTTGCGTTCAAACTCCATATGATTCTACTTATATGACCTCTTTTTTAATTACCAAAACATGCTAGTATCACATTTCTGAAGAGTTTATGGATTCATTCAATGAGCAGATATTTTTAAGCATTTTCTTTTCACAAGTACCAGGGCAGACTATGTTTTCAGAAAGATACCTAAGAAACAGTACACAACCTTCATTTCTAAGAGCAGGATTACAGGGAGCTCTCGTGGACAGGGTCTTTGCACTGTTAAACCAAAGGCTGTGTCTCTCCGTCAGCTTGAATTCACCACTGGCTCTGTGGGAGAAAGATAGACAATATTCTCCTCTACAATTTACAATCTCCAAAAGCCCACTGTAGAGTCAGTCAGCTATGAGCTAGTTGATGGCACTGAATTTAAACTTCCAATAATTTGAAAAGAGATCATAAAGGAATAAGTGTGTTAGTATGCCTGTGCCAATGAGAACCAGAGCTTAGGGACATAAAGGAGAAATTCACCTGCAAATACTATTGAACCTACCTCTTGCCCAGAAATTAGCTCAATGCACAAGGCAGAACAGAGTCTGGGCACATGGGGAAGTTAGGCTATGGGGAGAAAATCACAAAATAAAATGCCAAGTTACAAAAGCAGTGCTCCCTCTAAAATCATATGTTTAAAGCTCATTTATAGTTACATTGCAAAATAAGGAATAAGGGTGGAGAATCAGTGACCTCTCCAAATTATTTAGGAGTAATGATGTCAGTCTGAGGACTATGGTGCTTCTGAGACAGGCCATGGTCTTTCCCATCACTTGCTACGTGTCTGAGAGCTGGACAATGAATAAGGATGACAGAAGAAGAATTGATGCCTTTGAGCTGCAGTGCTGGAGGACAGCACTGAACATCCCAAGAAACATTAGAACAAATATATATATATATGTTGGATAATGTACAACCAGAGTACTCTCTGGAGGCAAAGATGCTAAGAAACTTGGGATGTTAAGGACGGCTGTTCCTCAGAGAGTTACACAATGCATGGAAAGGCCGGTCTTGGAGAAAGAGAGGAAGACTCTTAATTAACCAGGTGGGTTGACAGTGACTGCTGCAATGCGTGCTAGAGTGTCCAGAAGTTTGAGAATGACCCAGGATAGGACAGGGTTCAGGCATGTTGTTCATAGGGAACTATGGGCCCATACTGGACTCGACAGCATCTAACAACAACAGCATCTAACAACAGCAGCAATGAGCTGGAAGGATGATTTTTTATTTAAAACTCTAACATATAACAATATGGACATGTGACTGGGTTGCAGTCTGCCACTCATCTTTTCCCACCTTCTCCATCCCATGAAATCTTCACACAATCAACTCTGCAAGTCACAGCTCATACATCTACCTATACTCTCTGTCCAAACAGCTAAGTGTTAGCCACTTATGGAGGAGGAGATGTCATAGAGCCTATGAGTCCACACACATGGGCTTATAGAGTCCTCGCTACCCAGAACATGCAGAGGAGCACTCGACCTCTGAATCGAAGGCTCTACATCTTTAGAGGAGGAAGTGATCTTTCTCCCATTGAGCAGCTAGTAGGTTCAAACCACTGATCTTTCAGTTATTAGCCAGATACCTTTTTGACATACCATCAGGGTACAATTTATAGGATCTTGTGAACTATACTTAGCACATATATCAGGGTATAGCCATTTTTATATTCATTATAAAGGAAGACATTAAAGACTCCTCAGTAGTGGATAATTTAAATAATGCTTTATTGTTCATATAACTAGGAAGTAGTGAATGGAATAGGAAGAAAACTTTTTCTTTCAAGGTAAAGTAGCGTTACATCCCTTTTGTCGTCTTCTTTGACAGGTCTCATTAATTAAGGTGCTGCATAATAGATATAATTAGAATTGGAAAATACATAATTAAAGTACACATTACTATTTGTCACATGTCATACTTTATGCACTTAAAACCTCCTTATTAACCAAGCCAAGATGTGGATTTAATCCTGTTAATGTTCACACCAAGGAATGAGGGTAATAGGTTTCCTTCAAAAGAGATTTGTAAGTGTCTCGAGACTGGTGGAGGGATAGAGTGAGCCTTACACAGCTACTACAGAGGGTCCAGAGAAAAGGAAGAGGCAGACTTGGGAAGGGAATCTAGCTATTATGGGTTTCAAACAACTAATTCTATTGTTCTGTATTAATATCTTACTTCAGACTGAGGCTATCCACAAATCCTCTAGTAAGGCTTTTCTTCAAAACTCTTCTCATATCCAATGACTCATGCATTATATAAACAGAAGAATGGCCTTGAAATATAGAAAAATTTACAGCCTCAGGAACAAAATGTTGAACCCCTACAGTGGATACTCTCATGTGCTTACCAGGGTCAGACCATGTAAAGGAAAATCAGGGAGCTTTGGCAGGCTCTGCATGGAGCTGCACTGCTAATCCTGGGGAGAAATAGGGGCAGTCTCCTGTAATACTATTTAGAGTCTATGAGAACTGATGGGGGGTCACAGGGAGTCAGAACTCACTCCATGGCGGTGAGTTTGAGTTTGTTTTTTGAAGGGTAAATCTGATGGAGCCCTGGTGTAGTATGTAACATATTGGACTGTTAACTGATAGGTTAGTTAGTCAGAAAGAGAAAGATGAGTGATCTTCTCATTTAAGAGGGATGAGAGGAGAAAGGTGAGTGATCTTCTCATTTAAGAGGGATGAGAGGAGAAAGATGAGTGATCTTCTCATTTAAGAGGGATGAGAGGAAATGTAACAGGCACAGAGATTAGGAAGTGGATAGGCAGGATCAAGAAAATGGAGAGGACAGTGAGGCTTTGAGAAGACTGAAAATAATGACATCATACAATTGTCATTAATGCTGCAAAACAAAATGTATATAAGCAATTGAATGAAAGTCATTTAAAAACATTTACAGCCTAGTACACTCAATGGAGGTTAATAAGGGTCTGTTTAAAACTTCACACTTCCCTCTGCCCTTATTTTATTAGATGCTTCATTGAAAAGCCTTATTCAGACAGTCCCCAGGCTACAAATTTTTGGCTATGAAAAGCTCTTTTTCTGTCCTTTAATGTTATGTAAATTTGCCCTCACTTTGAAAGGACCAAACCAACCCCTAAACACAATGAATTCTCCATCACAATCACTTTGACTTAAGGCATCAACAGCTTTTAAGTCACTGAAAAGACTTAGAGACCTCTTGGGCTCCAACATACAATCACTGTCTTTGAATTAATACCAGCTCACAATGACCCTCCTTTGGGTTTCTGTTGCTGGAAATCTTTATGACAGAAGATGGCTCATCTATCTTTCATGGGGTGGCTGGTGGATTAGAACTGCTGATCTTGTTAGCAGCCTAATGCATCATTGCTCCTCTTGCACTAAAGCAAAGCTAATTAACTGCCACACACACCTGTTCGGAGTTAGCTACACACTTTTTTTAAAAAAAATTTTTTTTAATTGTTATTTTATTAGTGTGTGTGTGTACCATCAAATCGGATCTGACTGGTACAGGAGGAGATTGTCCCTCCTTCCCCGGCAGAGCATCTGGTGGATTTGAACCGTGCGCCTCTGGGATTGCAGTGAAGCTTCTTGCCACTAGGCCACCAGAGCTCCCCTAGCTACACACTTTTAAAGACACGCTGAGGAACAGACTGTCAGTGTTTACAAATCCTTCTGCTCTTTGATATACATATAAATCTGTTCATAGGATAAATAAATCCCTTGTACACAGGAATGTTTTTTGGTTTTAAATGGCTGGGAGCCATCTCTGAAACCTGCCCACAAAAGTTTAACCCAACTCCAACTTATAACCACTTGCTTGTGATAGAGTTAAGAGAAGTTTTCTTCTTTCTCACCCAAAGTAATTAGCTAGCTTGGATGATTAAGACAATCATCAGGTGAATTTAGCATTAATTATGTAATAGGGAGTCTTTGTGAAAATGTTTGCACTTGACATTTAACCAGATCCAGTGAACTCAATGTGCCATTGAAGCAAACCTTGGCAATTTGTTTCTATGAAGACTATAAAACTAACTACCATCAAGTCAGAACCAACCCCTAGTGATCCTCCAGCAGGTTTGAGAGGCTGTAAGTCATGTTGAAGGAAAGTATATGCTTATCTTTCTTCTTTGGTGTCTGTGGTGGGTTAGCAATGAAACTTCCTATGGACTATAGCACACCACAAGAGCACGCTATAAGGATTATGCTGTTATGTACTGTCTAGTCTGAATCGACCCATAGCTGAACCTCCAGCAGGTTTTCAGAGGCAGTAATTCTCATGGGAGAAGACTACCTGTCTTTCTCCTATAGAGCAACTGGTGGATTCAAACCACCTGTGTTTGCACTGGCAGTGCAATTTCTTACCCCTAAGCTACCAGGTCAAATACTGGAGTCTTCAATATGGATTGAAGTTCAACATCAAGGAAAACAAAGATTCTTGTCACTGAGCCAATTAGCAGCTTTGTGATGATACAGAAGAGACTGAAATTGTTGATAACTTCAGCCCGCTTGGTTGTACAATCAACACTCTTGGCACCAGCATTCAGAAAATCAAAAGGCAAATTGCGTTGGGAAAGTGTATTGTTAGGGACATCTCTAGAGTACTGAAGAGCAACAATGTCAGTCTGGAGGCCAAGGTGCATCTGATACAGACAATGGTCTTAGCAATTATTTGCTATGCATCTGAGAGCTGAACAATAGCTAAGGATGACTGAAGCAGCACCAATTCCTCTGAGTTGTAGTACCGGAGGAGAGTCTTGTACATATTGCATTGACTGCCAGGCGAATAAACAGGTTTTCCCTAGAGAGGGTGAAACCAGGCTGGTCCCTGGAGGCAAGGATTTTGAGGCTCTGTCTCACTTTGGGTAAGTGGCCAAGAGGGACCAGTCCTTGTAGAGGGACATCATGCTTGGAAGGATAGAGGGACAGCACAGGAGAGGAAGACCCAGAATGAGATGGACTGACACAGTAACTGGAGAAATGGGATTAAGTCTGTCAGAGGCAATGAGATTGGCTTGGGATAGGGCAGGTTTTAGAGCTAATGTACACTGGGTTGCTGTGAGTCACAGGAGATGATGGTATATAACAAAAACAACAACAAGCCACCAGGACTCCCTATTAAGACTATAGCAAAGCAGGTGAACTCTATTAACACATGGAATCACTGTGAACCAGAAGTCAGTTTCACTTCAATGACATCAAGTCTGTTGGTCACAAGGTAGATTATTAGAAGAACTACTTCATGAAAATAGAAAGAAATCATTACCAAAGGGGTTTTCTTTTTGTGTATTTCTTTTATATGTAAGTATGAATATTTGTATTACAAAAGTAAATTCTCTGAATTTAGGCAGTTAGAGTAAGTGAGTTAGGGAAGGAGTAAGAAATAAAGACCAAAACAGTAATCTAGCCTGATTCACGTGGATCCAGGAAATTGACCCCAAAAGTTTCAACAAAGGAAGAGAGGTGTTGAGTTTTAGAGGAATACACGCAAAGTTCTTACTTTTTGGGTTAATCACAGTTTCTATATAAGAGTTCATAGAGTTAAATTTGATAAATGGGAAAAGAAAGATGACACTACAATGACAGACACATAGATCAATGGAATCGAATTAAGAATCCAGAGATCAACCCATCTATCTATGGTCAACTGATCTTTGACAAGGAGATGAAATCAGTGAAGTGGGGAAACGACAGCCTTTATAACAAATGGTGTTGGCAAAATTGGAAAAATATCTGCAAAAGACTCAAGCAAGACCCACACCTCACTCCATACACAAAAACCAACTCAAGGTGGATCATGGACCTAGGACTAAAACCAAGGACTATAAACTTCATTACAGAAAAGCTAGGAACAACACTAGAAGTCCTAATCCACAACATAAACAGTCTTCCCAGTATCCTGGAAAACCTACAACCAGGAGAAGATAACATAGATGAATGGGATCTTCTAAGACTCAAATCCCTATGCACATCCAAAAACTTCTCCAGTAGGGTAAAAAGGGAAACGCTGACTGGGAAAAAGTATTCGGTAATAACATATCAGAAAGATGACACTTACTGGTCAAATTATGAATGATATGAGAGAATTTTAATATAATTTAGAACTTATTATAGAAAGAAATCTCTTCATATTAACTCTGTTCTACCTTTTAAAAAACACTTAGATATTTGGAATTTTGGTGGTATATTTTGAGAAAATGTAGTAACCATAAATGTGAACATAATTATATAATAATAGCTATTTTCCCCTTTTAATAAAAATGTACTGAATATGCAAGTCCATAGCATTCAGACCACTATTTGTGAACTGCTTGAAAACACAGCTAATGAGTTAATGTAGCTCTGGGTTTTTATTTTACAATTTCACTAGGTAGTCAGAAAGCAGAAATAGGCTTTTTTTTTTTTTCCTTCTCCAGCTTCATTTCCATTTCAGGCCTCAAAAGGCATGCGCCAAATTGTCTTCCTTTAACAAAATATCCTAGGGGATCAAAGCTACAAATCCTGTCCATGTCAAAAGAGTGATAACGTTTCACAGCCGAAACAGTAAAGGTGGATTTATTATAAGGGATCTCAATTTTTTACTTCTTTCTTCTCCTTTTGTAAACTCAGTGCCTGTTGGCCTGACTCACACACACAGAGAGGAAGTCATCCACTTTGTGTTTTTATTCGACCTGAAGGTGAAATTTTAATGACCTCTATTTCCTGTATGCCTGCAGGAAAGTAGACTCTTTCCTCATAAATATCAGTAACATCCACAAAAGCCATTATTTTGTGTAGTTCTTTTCATGGCATCCAGAAATTCTATGTAACTATTTAAGATTAACTGAATCTAAAAACCTGGATTTTCTTCTCGGCATTTAGTCCACATTGCTTCTCACACTTGGAATGTTTTTCACCAATCTAAACCTGCCAAGAGAGTAAGTATACAAGTCTGTCCTGCAGAGGTTGAAATCAAGCTGCTCCTTGGTGGCAAGAATTTTGAGGCTTCATTTCACATACTTTGGGCATGTTGCCAGAAAGGACCAGTCCTAGCAGAAAGACATCATACTTCGAAGGGTAAAGGGGCCAGTGCAGGAAAGGAAGACTGTGGATGAGATGGATTGACATCTCATCCTGAGGTAATCTCAGAACTGGGGTAATGAGGGTAGGTGTGTCAGAAACAGGGAGATTGGCTCAGGACAGGGCTGGGTTCAGAGCTATTGTGCACAGTGGTTGCTATGAGTCATAGTTGACTCATTGGCTCATAACAAGTCTATATACATTAGATCTATATTCCAGATTTTATTACAGTTCCACTTTTTGCACAAAATCTGCTCAGATCAAATTTGAAACATTAACCCCCTCTTTTCTATAATGTAGATTGTCTATGAGATTTAGCTAACATTTGGGATTTGTTACCCAGTAAAATCACAACTTGTTATTAAACGTGCAAATGGACAGTTTGTATTCTCCCAGTGAGATTGCCCCCCTTCGAAGAAGAATCATGCCTACACTTTGTGTTCATGTCACAGGGTGTACTGCTTTATTTTTGAAGTTTCAGAATCTATTGAAATATTGACTTTGTATTGTTGATGCTTAAATTTCAGGGTCACTTGCTTACAAAAACGCCTCAAGTTCTAAGTGTTTTAGCCATGAAAACAGGTGGGAAATAGGATCCTCAGCCATTGACTGGAATCCTGAACCCAGTTTGGGGTCGCTTTCTTTGACAATGGCTGGCATCACCACCTGTTCATATATCTCTCACCACACAGCAGACAGGCCTCAGTGACTTAGTGACTTAATTATGCACGTACCTCCCACTTTTGTATGCAAGAAGATAGAATATGTCACCACTGTAGTTTCTACTTGAAGAACACTTGGATCCACTCTACATGGATTGTTTGATAGTCATGAGGCCTGTGTTGTGGGTGGGTGTAGGAGAATACTGAGGAATGGGCTGAGCTGAACCACAACTGAGTACAAAAGGTTGGAGTTCCTGAAAATTTACACAGAAATTAGCACTGAAAACTATAATGTAGTGATCTTAGGAACAGACAATGAAGCAATAAAAATTTTGTTAACCCACAACCAATATAAATCTAAAAAAATGCAGTGGCAATATAAAATTTGTAGCCTTTCCAATAAAGGTTTATAAAACATTTTTAAAAAGTTTTATTTAAAAAAATCTAAGTATAAAACTATAATTAGTAAAAATAGTAAGATTTTATGAAAAGTATTATGATTTTTAAAAATTTTCTCTTACTATTAACTTTTTTTAATGTATTGATTTGCTTGTTTTGGGGTTTTCCCCCCTTTTAAAATTCTTTGTCAGTTTGCTCACAAAGTTTGCTTACAATGTGTTTCACACTAATCTTCATGGATCTTGTCCATCATTACCCAATTTTTTCCAGGTTCCAGTAGGATCTTTACAATTTTCTTCACCCTCTCCCTCCACCTGCCATACTGTTCAACCCTGTGGTTTCACCTTGAAGAAGGCAACTCTTTAATATCTGAGTCCTCCAAAACATCCACGTTGTACTCTGGATGTACTCTGCCAGATACTCAGGCTGTTTCTGACCCTACACATTCCATATGTCTCATCAAGTTCCCCAGCCTCTAAACATTTCCTCATTCTGTGAGTTCTCACTGAAAAGCTCCACAAGGACCTCCTTGGTCCTTAGGACATAGATGAGAGGATGTTGTTGTTATGTGCCATTGAGTCGACTACAACTCAATCTATCCTATACACAAAGCTTGAAACCCTGCTCTATCCTGAGACTATCTCACTGTCTCTGACACACCCACCCTCATTATACCAGTTATTGTGTCAATCTGTCTCATCTGGGGTCTTCCACTCTTGGACTGTCCCTCCACCCTTCCAAGTACGATATCCTTCTCCAAAGACTGATCCCTCCTGGCTACATACCCAAAGTATGTGAGACAAAGCCTCAAAATCCTTGTCTCCAAGAAGCAATTTGGTTTCACCCTCTACAGGACAGAACTGTTTATTTTCTTGGCAACCCATGATATGTTCGATATTCTTCTCCAGCACCATAATTCAAAGGCATAAATTCTTCTTCTGTCATCCTTGATAACTGTCCAGCTCTCTGACACTTAGCAGGTAATCATGAGGACCATGGCCTGTATCAGGGATATCTTAGTCTCTAGACTAAAATCCTTACTATTCAGCATTCTTGAGAAGTCCCTGACAGCAGATTTTCCTAACACAATTAGTCTTTTGATTTCCTGACTGCTGGGGTCAAGACTGTTGCTTGTGGAATTGAGCAAGCTGAAATCTTTAACAACCTTCATCTCTTCTCCACCATGATGCTATCAATAAGCCCAGGGGTGAAAAATCTTCATTTTCTTAATGCTGAACTTCAATTAATATTGCAAACCTACAATCCTTGACCCTTTGAAACAAATGCTTCAGACTCTCCTCAGTTTCAGCAAGTAAGTTTGAACCATCTGTATAACACAGGTTGTTGATGAATCTTCCTTCAATCTTGATGCTACCCTCCACCTCGTAAGGTCAGCCTCTCAAAATGATCTATTGTGAAATCCAGATTGAAAATGGTATGGAGACAAGACATACCCCTGATGTACTCCTTTTCTGATTTTGAATCATGCAATGTTTCCTTGTTCTCTTCTGACAACTGTCTCTTGGTATAGGTTTCACATGAGCACAATCAAGTGTTCAGGGGTTCCCATAATTTGTTAAGATCTATACAGTAAAATGCTTTTGCATAGTCAATGAAACACAGATAGACATCCTTCTGGTACTCTTTGCTTTCTACTAAGATCCATCTGACCTTGGCAATAACGTCTATAGTACCACACCTCTTCTAAATCCAGTTTGTATGTCTGGTAGTTCTCTGTCAATGTACTTTTCCAGTCTCCAGTAGTTTCTGGATAATCTTCAGCAGGATTTTTCTAGTGTGTGATATTAGTGACATTGTTCAATAATTTCCATACTCTGTCAGGTCACCTTTTTTTTTTTTTAATGGGAATCAATATAGATCTCTTCAAGTCAGTGCCAGGCAGTTGCCGGCCAGATCTCTTGGCATAACTTGGTGAGCACTTATAGGGTTGCATCTGTTAGAATTTGTCAGTTGATAATTCTAACAATTCCACAGTTCTTGCTTTTTATCAATTCCTTCAGAGCAAATTGAACTTCCTCCTTTATCACCTTGCCTATTCAACATAAGTTTTTTCTTAAAATTCCCAAAGAAAGTTGCTTCAGCCCTCTGATGAAGTAACTCCATTTGCCTTGCTCTAAAGGAACAGTCATTGCCCTGTACCTTCAAGCCCACACTTCAGGATATGTTCACTCTTACTTATTCACCACTGCCTTTGAGTGATTGTGACTAGATCGGAGTAGACCCTTCTAGTTGTTGATTGCCTTTGAGTTGAGCATGACTCATAGCAACCCTATGAACAAAAGGTCTGAAGCCCCTCTACAACCATCGGCATTTATCAAAATTCACAGAGTTTCCAGAAGTATGTTATTTAGGAAGTGGACCCTTATAGAGTCACTGGCATTTTGAATCTTCCTGGAAGCTGTCACATCTTTAGAGTGGCTAATAGGTTTGAACTGCTAACCTTTGGTTTAGCTGCTGTAGCTGCTGAAAACCTTAACCACAGTGCCACCAGAGTTCCTTCTTATGTGTTTACTCACTCATAGCCTATGAAGTGGATTATGTCTCACAGGGAAATGCCATCTGTGGTTATAAATCTTTATGGAAGAGACTGTCTCATGTGTCTCCTGTAGAGATACTGGTACGTTCAATCCCATGACCTTTCAGATAGCATCCCAACTTGTAAGGCACTACACCACCAAAGTTCCTTTCTTTCTGTTTAGTGAATCATTATTCAGCACAAGAGTCAGGTCACAGTTGGTACTAGTCACACAGTTCTTGAAAGGATGAGTAAAATCTTTCCTGGACTTTTTACAAACGTTATTTTTGTTATTCCATTGATTTACTTCTACACATATTCAATAAACAAACTCTAAGCATCTACAAGGTGCCAGAAATGTTACTAGTTAGTAGATACATAATATTGAATAAGAATCAGGTCTGCTTTCAAGTTTAGGAGCAAGAAACACGAATCAATAATTACAAGGAGGTTTGTGTGAGCTGGGGTGGAGGAAAACATAAAAGGCCCTGGAAGCACATCAGGGGATCATCAAGGCCGATCTGGGATTGGCAGATAAAGCTTCCCTGAGAAACAAGGCCCACACTGCCTGTGAAGCAGCACTTTGAACATGTTCCAAGCAGTTCAGTCATGGCTGACAAAGCAAAATCCAAAGAAGCCCAAATATTTTTTGGGTAAAGGTCTAGTATGTGAGTTGACGTTTTTGGAACACATACAGCTCTATATTCTCTAAAATTATGTGATTAGAGTAAGCTAATAAGGATAGGGGGGAAAAATGGGAGCCACTAACTTAGTCTGATTCATAGGTTATTGATGTTGCTGTCATCATCGTTAAGTGCCACCAACTTGACTGTGACTCAGAGTGACCCCATGAATAACAGATCTGAAACTTGTCATTTCTTGTGCTATTTTCACAATCTCTGATAATGCTCAAATCCATTGTTACAGTCACTATGTCAATCTATCTTGTTGAGATTCTTCCCCCCTTTCTCTCACCCTCCACTTTTCCTGTTGTTGTTGTTGTACCTTCAAGTTGGAGCTGACCCTCCAGCGGGTTTTCAGAGACAGTTAATCGCATGGGAGTACATTGCTCATCCTTCACCAGCACAACGTTTTTCCAAGGACTGATCCCTCCTGAGAACATATCTGAAGTGTGTGAAATATTGTTCACTATCCTTGCCTGTAAGGAGCGCTCTAATTGCACTTTCTTTAAGATAGACTTCTTTGTCCTTTTGGCAATGCATGGGGTATTTAGTACTCTATCCAACACCACAATTCAAAGGCATCAATTCTTGTTCTGTCATCCTTATTCGTTGTCCAACTTTCAGAAGTAGAGGAAACAATTAAAAACCACCATGACTTGGGTTGTACACACTTTAGCCTTTAAACTGACATCATTGCCCTTTAGCACTTTGGAGAGGTTCTTGACAGTAAATTTTCCCAAGGCAACATGACTTTTGATTTCTTGACTGCTGCTACTCTTGATACTGATTGTGGATCCACATAGAATGAAATCATTGATAACTTCAATCTTTTCTGCACATATCATGATGCTGGCTATTGGTTTTGTTTTGAGGACATTTGTTTTCTTGATATTGAGTTATAATCTAGACTGAGGGCTGTATATCTTCGATCTTCTACTAAGTGCTTCAAGTCTTCTTCACTTTCTGCCCGCAAGGTTATGCCATCTGCACAACATAGTTTGTTGATGAGTCTTCCTCCAATTCTGATGTTGCATTCTTCTTCATATACTCTAACTTCTGGAATGACTTGCTTAGCATGCAGATAAAATAGATAAAAGATACAACCCTGAAGTACACTTTTCCTGATTTTAAACCATGCAGTGCATCCTTGTTCTATTCAGACAGCTTCTTGGTCTCTGTATGGATTTCATAGGAGCATAATATAGTGGTCTGGGATTCCAATTCTTCTCACTGTTATCCATTATTCACTATAATGTTCTGTCAAGTCAAAGACAGATGATTCAAATCTACCAGCTGCTCTGTGAGGAAAAAGATGGACAGTCTTCTCCCATGCAATTTCAAGCCTCTGACACTTACTAGACGGTCAGCTGTGGGTTAGTTAAGGCTCAACAGTAATGACTTTGAGTTTTCTGAGTAAATAAAAAACAAGTAAATATCTTTATGGTATTCTCTTTTTTCAGGTAAGGTCCACTTGGCATAGCAAAAATATCCCTTATTTCATGACCTGTTCTGATTAACTGCCTCTAATTATCTTAATCAATAGTAGCCCTTTAAGAATATGGACTAAGCATTTTACGAGAGAATCATCCCTTTCAATTTTTAGGCTTCCTTTGCCTTATTATCTGCTCCCAGATTGTTTCATAGTGGATGAAATTAGAAAAACAAAATCCTTAAACTATGCTAGTGGATTGCATTAAGAGGTAAAAGAAGAGTTCTGGCGCTCTGAGAAGTTTGCCTGTCATTCCAGCAAAGGTTCCTAAGCTACAATAACACCACCATCATTTTTTAAAAATGCCTTCAAGTTTATATTTGACCTATGTTTTTCTGAAGATTATTTTTTTACCTTGAAAAATATTTCTTTCTGTACACATAAAAAAGGATTCACAGATTCTCATAAATGTATCATATGCCAAATTCAAACCTTCAACTGTCAAGTTGCTTCCAATGCAAAAACAAACAAACAAAAAACAAAACAAAACAAACAAAAACCTAACAAAACTATAGAACACAGGAGAACTGCTTCATACAGATTCCAAGGCTATGAATATTTATGAAGGCAAATTATCACATCTTTCTCCAGGAGAGTAGAGGTAGTGGTTCAACCACTAATCTTTTGATTAACAACCTATCTACACAACTATTGCCACAAAGATTCCTCTTGAGAGTATCATATACTGAAATATCTTATAGCAAAAGTTATATCTTCCTTTAATTTCCAAAGGTTTGTTCCTAACTAAAACACAATTTACAACCCTTCTGGTGACTACATTAGTCTTGTAGCTCCTTGAATTCAGCATGTTGTTATTATATGCCTTCAAGTTGAGTACAACTTACTGTGACCCAATGAACAACAGATCCGATCTTCCTCTTACACACTGTCCCTCAACTCTTCTGAGCATGATGTCCTTCCCCAAAGACTGGTCACTCCAAGTTACATGCCCAAAGTATGTGAGATGGAGTCAAAAAATCATTCTCTCCAAAGAGCACTCTAGCTGCACCCTCTCCAAGACAGATCACTTAATTCTCTTGGAAGTCCATAGTATGTTCAATACTCTTCTCCAACACTTCAAGTCATCAATTCTTCTTCTGTCATCCTTAGTTACTGCCCAGCTCTCTGATGTAATTTTTAATTTAATTTAATGTCATTTAATTAAATTGATTTAATTTCATGTAATTGTTAAGACTATGGCCTGGATCAGACATACCTTAGTCTCTAGACTGATATCCTTGCTCTTTAGCACTCTGGAAAGGTTCCTGAGGATATTAATTAAACTAATATGTGACCCAAGATACACTGGGTACAAAAAGAACTTTTTATCCCTGAAATACATTTGATACAAAAATAACTATTTCCTGTATTATTATTTTAGCCTCATGTTTGAGTCTTTCTATCTTAATTCAATTTTTTAAAAAACCCAAAAAACAAAACATTAAAGAATGAATATCATTTTCCCAGGATATCTTTATGGTCTTTCTATCACACCATATAGACTACAACAGAAGAAGAATTTGTTTTTGAACTGTCGTGTTGGAGAAGAGTACTGAATATCCAATGGATTGTCAAAAGAACAAAGAGAGATGTCTCAGAGAGGGTGCAACTAGAATGCTCCTTGGAGGCAAAGAAGATAAAGCTTCATCTCACATACTTGGAGCATGTAGGAGAGGTCATTCCTTAGAGAGGGAGGACATCATGCTTGGAAGGATGGAGGGACAGCAAAGGAGAGGAAGACCTTCATCCAAGTGGATGGACACAGTGACTGCAGCCATGGGCTTGAGTGTGACAGAGATTGTGAGGATGGAATGGGACAGGTCAGGATTCAGATCTGTTGTTCATAGTGTCATTAGAGTCATACTCAACTCGACAGCACCTAACAACAACAACAGCATATTAAAATTGACAATCCAAGCTATGTTTAGTGATTGAAAAATTTCAGAAATTTAGTCACTCTTTCAAACAGTGCCAGAAGCAAACACATTTCAAGTAGATAATATGTTTCATTAATATAGTTTAAAATATGCAATGAGGGTTGCAGAGTGGATTATATTTGGGGATAAGGGGTGGGGTTTGGGGAGGTGCGGTGGGGGGGAATTGTGTACCAATGAGGGAGTTTTTCTTTTGCTTTTCAAGGAGAGGAGCAAATGGGGGGGAGGGGGGAGGGGTTTGTGCTGGGAGAAGGGTGCAACAATGAATGAATGGAATCCCAAAGTCTCTGTAGATGTTCATTGAAATGAAAAATAAACAACCTAAAAAAAATTCTAAATTAAAAAAAAAAAGGTGTACATCAGGAGACGGACACCCATCATGTAAATTCCAACTCAATCATTTACTTATGGAGCTTTGTTTAAATTATATAATTTATATGCATGCTTTCTGGTACATAATAATAGTGGAATAAATATTTTTATTCTTATTAGTGAATAAAGCTTCAAATAAAAAAAATAAAAAGTTTAAAATAAAAAAAAGTTTAAAAGCAGATCTACGTATCGATTCATTCTCATTTAAAAATGGCACCTTTATTTTAGGCTTATTAAATGACATGAAATATAGAAAGATTTAAAATCTACTGTTTTTTTCCACATATATTTTTGTATTATAAGAAATATAAGTATTACAGGTAAAGGTATTTTTAAATGGTATTTCTTTGTAACAGTTTTTGTGAGGTTAAAGTTATTTTATAAGTTTACCTAGGTATTCAAGAAATAATTTATTTCCTTCACCTGACTACTCTTAAATTAGTTCCATTAGCTGCACAGAGCTTATTTTGATCCAGAGAGTGACTTCCATTAGCTCCTTCAGCAGCAAAGGGAATTTCTGCTCTAATATATAGAGGTGATTGGATGTATAATCTTTCTAGTTTCAATCCACTTCTTTAAAGGAAAAAAAGAGAGGAAAGTGAAGGGGCAAAGTTTCACAATATTATACTGACTTGAAGTAATTAGTTAAAAGAGAGACATTTTTAATTAAATTTTTATAAGAGAAGCAATAAAATATACTATATTGTAAAAGTTTAAGCTTTATATTGAGTCATGGTAACCCATATGCGTTGATTATATGTGAAGAAGAGCAGTAGTTTATAATATTATCTGTTAACATAGTAATTTTTATAGTTGTTGTTGTTGGTGTACTGTCAAGTCAGAACTGGTGTACAGTTAACCCATTGGTTAATTGCATGGGAGGAGAGTATCCACCTTCTCCCAGACCACCTGGAGAGATTACACAGTGTGCTTTCAGGATTAGCATCACTTCTTGTCAGAAGTAATAATAGACTGCGAGTCATATTTTTTTAAATAATGCCTGAAACCTAAGAATGATTAACAGGTATTCAGTACCTGTTTTCATTTAAGAATAAACCTGAAAAAAGTATTCTCACTGCTGTTGCTATGTGCCATTGAGTTGACTACAACTTAGTTGAAAAAGCAGACAAATCACCCCTTCTAGGGAGTTCTAGTGGAATAGTATTGCCTTTGAGGCTGTTAATCAAACAAGTGGTGCTTTGAATTTACTACCTGCATCATGGAAGAAAAAGAAGCCTTCTCCCAGAATAATTTACAGAAAATTGATGGAGGGTCAGTATATGTTAGAATTGACTTTCCTGAAGTGTTTGGGTTTGGGGTCTTATATTAAGACAGTTCTGTTTGTGTATTTGGAGCACAGATACACACTTTCGTGTATTAATTTAACATAAGCAAAGAAAACTTTTTGATAGGGCCTTTTTTTTCTTTGTATATAAACTTAATTAAAACAAGACTATTCAATAGAACACAAAAATACTCTGGAGGTAATTTAGACTCATAACAACTCCCCATTGGTTACCTGGATTGTACATCTTTATGAGAAGATACTATCACTCTTGCCCTTACCATTCAGAAAATAAACACAGAAAATACATTTTGCACTGTAGTGAGGGAAGAGTTTATATTTACACAACAGGAGTTAGAGTATAAAGGATACACTATTGTTTTGGGTATTGCCATTGGATTCAGAATTTAGTAATTTCTTTTTATGTAATTTTGTCTAGCTAGGAGAGAAGTTGAACCTATGTTTGAATCCATGATGGAAATAATTTCCTGTAAAATGCTGATTGCCACCAACAATTTTTCTAAGGTAACTTTACAATAAATTTCTCTAAGAATTTAACTCCAATAACTTTTTAATAATCTTCAGCAAAATTTTACTTGGACATGATAGTAATAATACTGTCTGATAATTGTCATACTGTTAGATTACCTTGTTGAAATGAGAAAATAGGTAATAGATAACTATTTTTTAAATTTTTTGGCATAGACTAGTGAGAATGTCTAGGGCTGCATATATTTCTTGAAACACTTGAATTGGTAATTCCATCAGTTCTTGTTATGGTCAGGAGGCATCTTGACAACTACCCCACATATCAGCTTAATGAACAACTGATCTGAACCTCATCCTATCTGGTGCCATCCTCACAATCTCTGATATGTTTCAGCTCATTGTTGGTGTCATTGCGTTAATTCATCTAGTCAATGGTCTTTCTCTTTCTCTGACCCTCCGTCTTTCCCAACCTGATGTCCTTTTACAAATAATGGTTTCTCTTGACAACATACACAAATTGTTTGAGACAAAGTTTCACCATCGGTGGCATTAAGGAACAGTCTGGTTATATTTCCTCCAACATAGGTTTGGGCTGTTGACAGACTATGATATATTCAAAACTCTTGTCCAACACCACAACTCAAGGGTATCAATTTTTCTTCTGTCATCTTTACTCATTGTCGCACTTTCAGATGAAAACAAGTAATTAAAAAGACCATGACTTGGATCAATTTCTAGGTCCTTATTTTTTCTGATGCCTTCAATGCAGCTTAAACGTCTTCATTTTTATTCTCATTCTTTTTTAAAAAAAAATTTAGTTTTATTATTTGTGTGTGTGTGTGTGTGTACACGATCAGATCAAATCTGACTGGTACAGGAGGAGATTGGAGGAGATTCTCCAGCAGAACATCTGGTGGATTCAAACTGCACACCTCTGGGATTACAGTGCAGTTTCTTGCCACTAGGCCACCAGAGCTTGCCTGATTCTCATTCTTATGACACTTCCTGAAATGGCTCAGTGTCTATCAATTCTTTTTGGTACAAAAGTGTGGCACTAGAATAATGAATGGAAATGAGATTTCCATTAATTGTTCTGTTCCCCAAACACTTGGTATTACATCAATTCCTGTGATGGAATATAATTGTGCTCATGTGAAACATACCAAGAAACAGATGTTGGAACAGAACAAAGGGAATATTGCATTGTCTGAAATTGGGAATGTGTGCATCAAAGCTATATTCTTTCTCTATACTTACTCAATCTGTATATTGAGCACATCATTTGAGAAGCTGGACTATATGAAGAATATGGTGTTAGAATTGGAGAAATCAGTAACAGTCAAGAAATCAAAAGATATGTTATACTAGGGAAACCTGCCATTAAAACCTCTTGAAAGTGCTAAAGAGCCAGGGTATCAGTTTTTTCAATTGTTTTGCCTGAAAGTTGGAAAATGAAAAAGAAAAATGTACATAATTGATGACTTTGAATTTATGTGTTGCCAAAGAATATTCAATATTGCATGGACTGTCAAATAACAAGAAAATCTATCTTGAAGGTAGTCTAATCAAGGTGCTCCTAAGGGTAAGGATGGGAAAACTTCATCTCATACTTTGGGCATGTTGTCAGGAAGGGTCAGTATTTGGAAGAAGATATCATGCTGGAAAAGAGAGATGATCAGACAAAGATAGAAAGACCTTCAGCAAAATGGACTGACATAGTAACTGTAACAAGAGGCTTCAGAATGTTGGAGATTGTAAGGATGATGCAGGATAGGGCAGTGTTTTAATATGTTGCTCATAAGGTAACTATAAATTAGAGTATACTTGGCAGCATCTAACACCAAGAACAAGAATTTGATGCATTGCATTTCTGTCGTACAACAGAAATATATATACATATATATTTTATCACGGCATAGGTCAAGAGACTATTGGATAAATGGAATAAGGGAATATTGTACAGTTTCCAATCAGGAAAATTGTGTATCAGGGTTGAATAATTTCTCCTACCAAATCAATCTGTATGCTGAGCAAATCATTCAAGAAGCTGTATTATACGAAGAAGATTGTGGCATTAGGATTAGAGGGAGACACATTAAAAATCCTATGTTATGCAGATCACACAATCTTATTTGCATAAAATAAAGAGACTTGAAACACATGCTGCAGAAGATTAAAGACTACAGTGTTCAGATGGATTACTTCCAAAAATCCAGAAAACAAGAATCTTTAACATTGCATCAACAGGCAATACTGTGATAAGATTTAAGTTGTCAACAATTTCCTTTTACTTGGATCCATAAGCAACATTCATGTTTATGGCAGTTAAGACATCAAAAAAATACACAGTATTGGGAAAATCAGCTGTCAAGACTTCTTCAAAATGCTAAAGAGCAACCATATCCTTTTAAGGAGTAAATCATGCCTAATCTAAGCTATTCAACAGAGAGCTGGACAATGACTAAAGAGAGAAGAATTGATGCCTTTGAAGTGTGGTGACGGAGAAGAGTATTGAATATACCACGCCCTACTAGGAGAACAAATGGAGGAGAAGGAAGAGAAGGAGGAAGAGAGTGCAGCACACACTTTAGTCCCAGAAATTCTTGTTCCAGCTCCACTAATGGCAATATCAGCCATGGCCAAACCAGAGTACTAACATAAAATGGAGCTACCGTCGGATGGCTACTCCTCAGGACAGAACTAGAGCTAAGAGAAAAGCTTTTGCCCAACTTTGTTCAACAACAGAGGAGTGGGGGTGGTGTGGGTGTGGAGAGATAATATTGGTAGGACTTTGTAACACTGGTCTAAAGCCACAAGGCTCAAGGCTGAGGTGCCTGCAAGCACATTTCAGGAGATGTCCTAGTTAAGTGATTGTATTCTGCTACGAACTTAGATTATAACCTTTTGACTTTCCCAATATGCTTCTGTGTGGTCTGTAAGCTAGTGCATCAGATTTTGGACCCAGCAAAGCAATACAGTTGGTGTTAGACAAGTAGAAAGAGGAAAGAGGGCATGGAGGACATGTCTGATCTCATAGGGGTTGGTCTTGTGTTGTTGATGCTGTTGACAGGAAAAGTTTCCCTTTGTAAAACTCATAAAGGTCAGGTCCATACCTGACCTTCTCACATGGTCCTGGCTCTTTTTACAAGATCAAAGAATGTTGATCCTATTGCAGAACAACTTAAACTTAGATGCATAGATTTTCATTACTTTCATCATTTACTAACTTGAGTGAGATGTGTAGTATTTCAGATTCCTGGTATTCTACATAAATGGCAAGAATTACAGCCCTTAAAGTCCTTTTATGAGAATTAAACAAAATATATGAAAACATCTAGAAATTTGTCTAACAATATGTGGTTAGCCCCTTGTTCAATAGCAACAAAATATTTTTTTTTCTCTCTTTTTTTCAATGAAATTGGAAATGACGCTGGATTTTGAGAGGATATAATTTTGAAAGGAGGAGGTATTGGAAGAGGGAGAAAATTGGTTTATTGAGCCACTTGAGGTTTACAATCTGAGTTTAAATTAATAGACAACTTAGTTTCTGCTTTTCCTGACTGATATTTAATCATCTAAGAAAGAACCTGCTTAAAGGTTGGAAAGGTTGGATGCATTCCTTTCTCTTATAGATTTTCTGTCACAGCCACCATTCTCTGGAACAGGATCCCAATTTTATAGTTAACATGTGCTCAAAAAGTGAATTTAAGAAACTTTGGTAGTAGGACCACATACAACATGAAAATTCCTCAAAGGTAAAAATATATTTTTTAAAATTATAAGTATTCTGACAATTTTTAATTTTGAGTGTTCTAAATTAATCTATTTGTTCTTTTCACTGTCTTTGGATATTCAGTGTTCTTTTCCAACACCACAACTCAAAGGCATTGATTTTTTTCTATTGCCTTTATTCATCGTCCAACTTTTAGATGTACACAAAGTAATTAAAAATAACATGGCTTGAATCTGGTAAACTTTAAACTGATACCCTTACTCATTATTACTTTAGTGAGATTCTAGACAGAGTTCTTCAATACAGAAAATATTTTGATTCACGAGCTGCTGCTACCCTGGATATTAATTGTGAATCAATGTAAATTAAAATTGTTAACAACTTCAATCATTTCTTCATCTATTATGAAGCAACCTGCATTACACAGGTGGCACAACCCTGCTCACTGAAACTGAGGAGGACCTGACCTGCTTGCTGCAGAAAGTCAAGGACTGCAGCCTTCAATATGGATTGAAGCTCAACATCAAGTAAACAAAGATTTTCACCACTGGGCCAATTGGCAGCATCATGGCAGATGATGAAGAGACTAAGATTGTTAACAGCTTCAGTTTGCTTGGCTCCACAATCAACAATCTTGGTACTAGAAACCAGGGAATTAAAAGACAAATTGCATTGGGAAAGTCTGCTGTCAGAGACCTCTCCAAAGTCCTGAAGAGAAATGGTATCAGTCTGGAGACTAAGGTGCACCTGATTCAGTCCATGGTCTTTACAGTTACTTGGTATGTGTAAAAAAAGCTGGACAATGACTAGGGATGATAGAAGGAGAATTGATGGCTTTGAGCCTGTGGACTAGAGAAGAGTATTAAATATACCATGGATTGCTAGGAGAACAAACAGGTTTGTCCTGGAGAGGGTGAAACCAGGCTGCTCCTTGGAAGCAAGGATTCTGAAGCTTCATTTGACATACTTTGGACATGTTGCAAAGAGGGACAAGTCTTTGAAGAAGGACATCATGCTTAGGAGGATGGAGGGACAATGCAAGAGAGGAAGACCCTCGATGAGATGGATTGATTCAGTAGCTGGGGTCATGGGGGTAGGCATGTCAGAGACAGTAAGATTGGCACAGGATAGGCTGGGTATAGGGCTGTTGTACATATAGAGTTGCTATGAATTACAAGTGACTTGATGGCACATAACAACAACAATATGACTGTGCATTTAAAGATATTTGAGTCTTTCTTTTGATATGGAAGCATAGTAAAATAAGACTTGAAATTTCAGTATAGCAATAATCACATTCATATTAGTAGTGCTGTTATTCATAATTACCTATTTGTGAATTATACCACGAAATGAGCAGGCTATATTTCTGCATGCATTTTTATTCATATCTTGTTTCTGTCTTTTCTGGGACATTCATTATGAATTAATATTCAGTCTAGATGAGTTAATGAAAAATAAATATTTTTATAAAGAGGCACTAAACATTTAATTTATCAATATATCTGTCACTATTTGTCAGGGCTGTGACTTGAGCCTAATGATGGAATGAAGTGTTTGCCCTCTTTTATACCCATTAATCTAATTCTAATTTGATGTCTCTTTAAACTGAGGGGCTTGAGCACCTATTTCCAAAAACTCATTACCTCAAGATGTCAGTCATGGCCAAGTTTTTATAAATTTGTTCTTTGTATTCTTTACTATATTCATGGATACACTCGCACTACATAGAAAAAAATATCCTCTGTGAAACTTAGGTTTATGGGTATAGTCCCATTCTCCTTTCCACATCTCTTCAGATTGCATGTCTGTGTAAAAACCCATTCATAGATTATTGCTACTCCTATAATTTATTTTGTTGCCTTTTGCCTTGCATTCTTTCCAGTGTTTTCCTTTGCATTATTTTGACCTTGCTTGCCACCGTGATCTAGTGGTGAGAAGCTATGGTGCAATCCCAAAGACACAAGGTTCAAATCCAACAGCTGCTTCATAGAAGGATAGGTAGTCTCCTGTGTGATTATCTGCCTCTGAAAATCTTCTGGAAGGTCAGCTATGGGTTAGTTCTAACTTGATAGTATACAACAACAACAACAACAACCCTCTAATGTAGGGAGCTCTGGTAAGAAGCTGTGCTGCAATTCCAAAGGCATGCTGCTTGAATCCTTCCTTTGTTCCATGGGAGAAGGATGGGTTGACCAATCTCCTCCTGTGTGATTTACTGTCTCTGAAAATCCACTAGAGGGTCAGCTATGGTTTGGTTCCGATTCAACAGTAAACAACTCTCTAAGTTTCCTATCTGTAAATATTGATATTTTTATAGCAGTGGCCTCACTTAACATTTATTCCTCTTTTATTGATTCATTTCACTGGCATACTATCCTCCAGGTTATAAGATGATTTGTAGTCAGTATTTTCTCATTATTATTTGTCAATATTGTATAGTATTCCACTGTAGATATATGCCATAGTGTGTTCATCCATTTAGCCATTTATCTCAGGATCTTGTTCATATTCTGGTGGTTTTTCAGCTCAAAGATGTTGATTTTCCCAGATAATTATGTCTAGCACAGTCTAGTAGAGTCCTTGCTTACAAAAAAAAATTTCTATTTGTCCTAAGATCCCAATGGAGATTGTTGGAACCCTTTCTCTGAACAGTTTCCTTCCCTTTAAAATTTTTAGACAGCTAAATTCTAGCCTCTTCAGGAACTCTGAACATCAGTTTCTTTCTCCTTAAATACACCTCCTGTTTTTCTTCTTTCTTAGCCCACAGTTCTATCTGATCCTTCCTTTAACACTTAGATCTAAAAAGTCAAAAAGCTAAGTCAATGGCAACACTCGTCTTTATTTATTCCTCTTTATTCACAGCCATAGTACTTGATTGTATGTTTTCAAACATCTCAAAATGGTTTGTTTTTCCAGATTTTTACTTACTTATAGTAGGAAAGTAAGCTTAGAATTAATTACTCCCATCCTGGTAAAACAGAAATGTCCAAACCATATTTATTTTGTTCACAAGTTAGCAAATGTGTTTTTGGAAAACGTTTGAAAAGATCTATTTTTTTTTTCCTGAGAATAATTTGAGTATAAATGAGGGGAAAGCAGGAATGCATGTAGATTTTATGTATGAACATATAAGCATATTAGCACTAACATAATTAGATTTCAGAAAACTGCCTTGTTTTACTATATAGTTTAACATTTTCTTTCATCCATAGTAATTTTCCTCTTTTACACTAACCTATTCTTCCAAGCATGATGTCCTTCTCCAAGGAATAGTCACTTTTGCTGAGATGGAATGACACAGTGACTGTGGCAATGGAGTAATGTGTGTCAGAGATGATAAAGTTGGCTCTGTATAGGGTATAAAGGTTCAGAGCTATTGTTCAGAGAATTGTGATGAGTCACATGACATATAACAACATAGCTATTTTAATATACTCAAAATTACCATAGTTGATAAATTTGTATCTAATTTTAAATTTATAGTAAAAAATGGATTCTTTTTGTTATGAAATCAGCTAGAAGTAACACCCACCTTTCCATGATGTGCTCAGTGAATCCTTATTTAGCATGGATAGTACATTTCAACATGTTCTTGGAGATAAGAGAAAGCAATACTGTTCTCACATAGTTAAACCCTCATATTGAAAAGTACTGATGAACTGCAATTTTATACTTTCATTGAAATAAAGGGATTCCATAGTATTAATATCATGTCAATAAAAAGAAAACACAACTCTTCACAACTGGACCAAAAAAGAACATCATAACAAACAAAACATAATGAAGTTGTCAAAGATTTCCTTTTACTTGGATCCACAGTCATTGCCCACAGAAGACATAGTCAAGTAATTAAATGATGTTTTGCACTGGGAATGCAGACTGCCAAGGAGCTCTTTAAAGTATTCTAAAGGGAAAAAAGTCACTTTGAAGTCTATAGTATACCTAACTCAAGTCATACATTTTTAATACCTCATAAACATGACCACAGAGCAAAAGAAGTCACTGGAAAGTGCACAAGAGTAAAATTCCAGGCATATATTATTACATATGCAGTTTTGCAGTAATAGCAACAGCAAATATATCTGTAAATAAATATATAGACAGATATGCAAGCTGAACATATGAGGGATGATAAATGGGGGTACACTCATAAGCATATGTAGGTTTATTGTTGTTATGTATTGTCAAGTCAGAACCAACTCATAGCTGGCACTCCAGCCAATTTTCAGAGGCCGTAAATCGTTAGAGAGGAAATTGTCTATCTTCCTCTTGCAGAGGAGCCAGTGAAATTGAACCATATTCCTTTGGGTTGGCAGCACAACTCCTTATCACTGAAGTATATTTCTACATAGAAATGTGTATGTGTTACAAATATATTCAAGATATTTCAAAGAATACAGGAGACAAAGTTCTGAACATTTCTTAGCCATGGCCAAATTCTTTGATAGAATGTGCTAAGGAATTTTGGACCACAGACTCAAACAATAGCCAGGTCAATTTACATAACATAATCAACAAAGACAATTTATGCATACTACTTTCGTGCGTACATAGCTTCTCACTGATATGCAATTATCAGTATTTAATTTGGAACAAAGAATAATAAATAAAATGAAAGACTCCAGGAAACAGTTCATGGGACTAGTCTCAGGAGCTCTGGTGGTCTAGTGACAAGAAACTGCACTGCAATACTAAAGTCACATGGTTCAACATTACCAGTGGCTCCCTGGGAGAAGGATGGATAATCTCCTCCTGTGTGTTTAACTGCCTCTGTAAACCACCAGAGGGCGAACTATGGGTCAGTTCTGATTTTATAGTACACAAAAACAACAGTTCTTGGAAAAGCACACCATTCCTGGGAAGGTAGAGGATCAATGAAAGAGAACTACATCTTTGAGGAAATGGATTGACACAGTGACTGCAGCAATAGGCTTGACTGTGTCCGAGATGATGAAGGCGCAGGTTAGGACAGTGTTCAGATATGTTCTTCATAGAGTCACTAAGAATTGTACTCAGCAGCCACTAATACCAGTAACAATGGCCAAGTGAACCACAGTCTCTGCCACCTTTATACCCCAAAGCTACCAATTTCTGCAGTTGTCATTTGATCAAACATGCAATCAAGATGCCTTGATACATTACTGGAAAAAAATAGTGGAAAAGCTCAATATGATTAGGGGGACAACTGTTGAACAGATTACCAACTTATCATATACAAGTTAAAGTTGATGCAGTATAATAGAATAATTCCATGAGAACCAAAACACAACCTTCATTATTTCCCACCTGAATTTAGAAGTCATCTCAAAAACAGATTTGGATGAATGGCATTCCAAAATCTCTGTAGATGTTCACTGAAATGAAAAATAAATAAAAAGAACTCTTGCAAAAAAAAAAAACAACACAGATTTGGCACAGGGAACACTGAAGATTGAACACTTACTTTCACATAAGTGAACATATTTGAGATTGAAGATGGTCTTTGTACTATTATCAAGGACATTATATGATGAAGAAAGCAAAGGATTATTACAAAGAATAGCACATGTACATTACCGCTGATTTAATTCTAGAAATAAAATGTGAAATTAAGAATAAAGACTATTAGTAGAGACTAAAATAGACATTAAAAAAGATTAAATTTACACCCCAAGAAAATGAAAACTGAGGCACAAATGGAGACTTGTACACCAATGTTCATAGCAGTGTTATTAATCATTGCAAGAACATAGAAACAGCCCAAATGTCCAAACACAATCATATGGATTGAGAACTAATGGTACATTCATACAATGGAATATTAATGCAGCACTCAGGAACAATGATTTTGTAAATTACTACCTAAGTTGGGAGAGGCTGAAGAGCATTATGCTAAGTGAACTAACTCAGTCCCAAAAGGACAAATACTGTATAAGACCATTATTATGGAATGTGTATGAGATCCAGGGAGGTAGGGCAAAAGTAGAGGGGTGAGGATGGGTAAGGGGTGGTGGTGTTAATCATAGAGTTGCAGAATTTGATTTGGTGGGCAAAGGAACTGTGAAAGATCTGGTGTGAAAAACAATGTGAGCTTTTAAGTAAACCAGTATATAATAAAAATTTTATTTTAAAAAAGACTAAAATTTGCTTTTGAATATAAAGAAAGTAATGCAAAAGGAAGAATTGAGGAAGAGAGCTTAACAGAGGATTTCAAAGGACAGCTTCAGAGGGGGAAAAAGTATTAAAATGAAATGTGGACTTAGAAAACCAAAAGGGAAGAGCATTTCTCAATATAGAAGAACCAAGAGGAAAAAAAAAATTAAGCCTTGAATTTCAATAGTAATGGAATCACTATTGTAAATACTTTGAGAAATGGACTATATTACTGGGACCCATATCAGACTTCTGGTTGTTATGTGTCATTAAGTCAGCCCTGACTCAAAGTGGCCCTTTAAAGAGAACAGAATCCTGCCGGATCCTGTGTTATGTTCACAGTCTAGGAAGCTATGGGCCGTGCTTGAGCCCAATGTTGCAGTGACCAGGGCGAACCATCTCCATGAGCCTCATCCTCTCTCCTGTTGACCCTCTAGTTTGCTGACCAATTCCTGTCCTTTCCTGAGGACTGACCTGCCTAAGAAGATACCCAAATATATGAGATGGAGTCTGATATCCCTTGCTTCTAAGAAGCACTCAGTCTGCACTTCTTCCAAAACAGATTTGTTGTTTTTTCCAACTTGTAGCATATCCAATATTCTTCACCTGCACTATGATTCAAAGACCCTTTTTTCCATCTTCCCTATTCACTGTATAATTTTCATATGCATATGAAATAAATGCCATGGTTTGAGTCTGGCATATTTTAATGTTTAGGTGATAGGTTTGCTCTTTAAAAAAAGTGCTTTAAAAAGTCTTTGACTGTTGATTTGCCCAATGCAGTATGTCTTTTGATTTCTTGACTGAGGCTGTCTTGGGTTTTGATAATGGATCCAAGTAACATGAAATAGTATCATGATGTTGTATATTGGTCCAGTAGTGAGGATATTTGCTTTCTTTATGCTGATGTGTAATCCACATTGACAGATACAGTCATCCTTCATCCAGTGAGACAAAACCTCTTCACTTCCAGTAAGCAATCTGGACCATAGTTAATAAATGAGCACAAACACTGGCTTATTAACTTTGAAAACTGTGTGATAATATTGTAATAATACTAGGAAAAAAACCCAACAAAACCTGATGGTGTAATCCACAGTGAGTTTTCAAATTATTTCTCTCATATATGCCTAACACTGATATGCTCTGAAGAAATAAGAAATTGTTTGCAATAAATTCCTAGAAATTGTTAATTCTAAGCTAATTTGCACTAACAGATGTAAGATTCCAATTTTTGGAGCATTTGACTTTGGGCTCCCTTCTTGCTCAAAGCATTCAAACATACACTGCTATATGACCACATTTTCTCTAGATCATTAAAGTGAAAAATTTTGAAAGGAATAATTTAAACATTAGATTTTTATATTAAAATTTAGATCTTACACAAACACTGTGCAGTGACTGCCAAAGACTGGTTTGCTTCCAGAGAATCTTTGGCGAGGTGAGAAGTCTGGATGTTTGCACGCATTGAATGCTTTCCATTTTCTGCATCCAGCTGCCTAAAAGCTTCCCTGAGGAAAACTCCACGTAGATAATACATGCAAATGAAATTATTCCTGGCTGAAACGATACTCTGTTGCTAGTAAGCAGAGGGAATTTGGAGTCTTTAACTATGACAGGCAGTGAACACATGTCCAAGAACCTTCAGCAGATTCAGCTCCCATTTAAGTAAATGAGCTACAGATGCAAAGCAACCCAAACAGCAAGTTGGGTGCAACTTTATTTACTTAATTCATACTAGCAAGATCAAGACTTCCAATCCCTTGGGGAAAATGCACTTCAGCAAAATCAAACATATTTAGCAACTTTTTCTAAAGTTGGAGCACTCATTGGTGCATTCAGAATTGGTAATTGTACATATGAGTAGCTATTTTGTTCTGGTGAACATCTGTTAGCAGATCCAAATGTCCTAGTTAATGAGAAGGAAGATTGCTGAGAAATGGTAACATCTGTCTTTGGAAGATTTACTTTTTATAGTTAATACACAATACATAACTTTCCACTGGTACCTAACTATATAATTTATGCCCTTAAAGCATTTCCTCTTTTAAAATTTGAAGAAGAATCATATTCTTGAGGACCTACTTTCTATGTTCTCATCTATTAACAAAGTACATATGGAAATATGGGGTGCAATAGCTGCCCTTGGAAAAATTAGAATATATGTAGAAAGATAACATTAAATGTTCTTAAAATACCTAAATGCTAAAAAACAAAACTGAAAATTAGCAGTTCAAAACTGAGATTTTGCAAAGCATCTTAAGTGCAAAGGATAAACCAAAACAAACCTACTGCTATTGAGGTGATTTGACTTAGTAACCCTGTATCAGATTCCCAGATTGTAAATCTTTATAGGAGGGGACTGCACGTCTTTCTCCACCTAAATGGTTGGTGGATTAGAACTGCCTGGTTTTAGGTTTGCTGGGCAACTTCTTTTCCACTAAGTCATCTGTATATTTGTTGTTTCCTCAGCATCCTTACAATGCCTTGTTTAAAAACAAGTTCTCAGAGTAGAGGAACTAATAACCAGAGAAGAGAAAAATAATTCATCAGTAAAAATGAGAATCACACCTACCTCCTAGTGTTATTATTAGATTTGTTGTTGTTATTGTTTACCATTGAGTTGGAACTGACCCATCGTAGACTGTCCAGCAGGTTTTCAGAGGCAGTTAATCAAACAGGAGGAGATTGCAGATCCTTCTCCCAAGTTGCAGCTGGTGGTGGCCTTGAAACGCGTGCCTTTGGCATTGCAGCACAGCTTCTTGCCACTAGGCCATCAGAGCTCCCTAAGAGTGTTACTCTTAGATTTAAGTGAGTTTTAAAAACTTACAGCAGTGCCTATTTACATAATAAATGTTATCTAAATGTTAACTATTGTTTACAGCAAATGTAATGATTTTTAAAAATATCTGTGTATATTCCAGCACCCAACTTCACCTGTAGAAATACAGTGATTTGAATGGAGGACGTCAGAGGCTGTTAGAAGCTAAACTAGGAAAGCAGAGTTATGGGCATCACCTGTTTTCTACTTCTGTGATTTTTTGTTTTATTTTGTTTTTCTGTGAGATGTGTCAAAGGTAGTCTTTGAATCCACCAAGAGAGCTCTAACATAGACTACGACCCACTAATTTTAATGAATATGATGATAAAAACAAAACTGAAATAAATGATCCAGGTTCAGGGATCATTCTAAAACTAAAAACCTGAACTTTAACCATAAAATAGTGATTTTTTTATGATTCGTAAAAATACCCTGGCAAATCTACATAAATAAAGGTCACTAAAACACAAATTATGAGTTCCTGAAAATCACAAACCGTGCTTTATTTATTTTTGCACTTGCACTAAGCATTTTAAGAATATAAACAAATAATTGAGTAATAGTGATAAGAATGAATATTTTACACATATACTCTCCCCTGTGTGAATCCTCTAAATATGAGTAACAAAAGAGGGGAATCAGAGTATTTCAAAACACAACAATTGACTGTTTTTGTTTACTATGATCTCATTTTCTGGCTTGAAAGTCCAACCAACAAAATTCCCCGACATGCCCCAATATTTACCTGGATGATCCTATTAGAGTCAGAACTGAGTAAATCAGGCAAAATGAGGTGAGGCTGGGTGGAAAGACTGTGAAAGCAGATATCAGCAAGATAAAGAAGGCAAAAATTCTTGATAAAGTCAAAAGACAGGTAAAGTAGCTAAAAACAAGTGAAATTCCTCTGGTAGAGGGCAAGAGTTGTAAAAACCAAGGAACAGGTGACATTACCATATAAGGAAAACGTCAGTGTCTCAGAGGCCTGACATTTGCAGCAATGACTATCCTGAAAGCAACCTTATCAAGCCAGTAAGGTAAAGAACAGCTGACTAAAGTAATAAGCCCACCAAATTGTTAATTTCCTGAGTCATCATCTCACTGGTCCAGACTCAAGACCATAAGCATGCCCAAATGAGGAAGTGAGCCAGGTAACCTCTGGGGCACACTGTCTTCTCCATATCTTTATTTTCTAAGAACAATTTATTCTTCCTTCTGGAAAGAATGTTGTTGTTTTTGTTGATTGCCTATGAGCAGAGCATGACTCATAGCAACCCTATGAACAAAAGGCCTGAAGCCTTTCTATAACTATCGACATTTATCAAAGTTCATAGAGTTTTCAGAGGCATGTTTTCTAGGAAGTAGATGTATATTTTCTAACAAAGCCTTATTTACTTCCCCCTTCAATCTCATCTCCTCTCCTTTTCTCTTAGTCACCCGCTCTAACAAGAGTTTAGCCCAAGCAAAACTCTTTTGAGCAAAACACTTGAAATCAGAGTGTCAACTGCATGGTAACAATTCCCTGACAAACAAAAATAAAATAGAGCAAAACAAAATCCATGATATTTCTGATTTCTTTCCTAAGGAATAGGGGTTGTTGCTGGATGTCAGGTCTAAATAATGACAATTAAGGAAAAGAAAAGCCCTGCAGGGAGTGAACAGGAAAGCCTAGGAAGAATGTTAAGTGTGGCTCTCCAACAACAAATGTACAGAGGTTTCCTGGGGCTCTGTCTCATGGAGAGGGTTTTTCAGGAGTAAAGGGATGTGTGTTTGCACACCTTCCATCAGATGACTGCAGCTTTCCCACATATCCTAGGGCAATGGGTCTGTGGCAAGAGCCATTGTGGGTGTGGTACTTGCATCACTCTGGCCTCTGGTCCCATTTCCCCTCATATTTTAGGTTACTGCCTGGCCGGTTAACTGCTTGTTTGAAATCCAACTTCACCTATTCTTATTTGTTTTATTAAAAAAAATGCCTTAAGCTTTAGTTCCTAAGACCATACCTCTTAAAAGTTAAGACAACTCCACTTAAAACCATGCCCTTGATGTTTCTTATAAATTTGTGTATGTTTTAACACATCCTTACTTAGATGTATGTCAGTCAAGGTGCATAAGCCAGAATGTTAGAATGTGTGGATGTGTGCAAGAAGGTTCCTTTGACTGTTCCTCTGACGTTCCTAATTCCCTATATCATAATGGTGCTGCTAACTATGTCCATGGACGTGTGTTTATGTGTCTTCAAAATATCAGATTTCCAAGGAAGGGCAGATTATTTTGCCCAATAACAGGCTTTCCCACTGGCCCTTTGAATAGCATTTATCCATCAGGAATTTAGAGTCGTTAGTGAATTAAATTAATCAAACTTTACATAGCATTATATCCAACAAAACAAATTTGCTAGAATTTTTCAGTGAACACTTTATATAATTCTATTCTATTCTAGTCTAGTCTAGTCTAGTCTATTGTTACATTAATTATATCTCCACTAGGCCACCAGAGCTCCAAAAATATTAGAATAATTTTTGTATCCAGAATCAACACTCCTGGCATTAGCAGTCAGGAAATCAAAAGACAAATTGTTTTAGGTAAATCTGCTGTCACGACCTCTTCAGAGTACTGAGAAGCAACGATGTCAGTCTAGAGACTAAGATGTGCCTAATCCAGGCCACGGTCTTCTCAATTACTTGCTATGCATCAGAGACACGGACAGTGATGACGAATGACAGAAAAATCAATGCCTTTGTGTTGTGGTGCTGGAGAAGAGTCTTGAACATACCATGGACTGCCCAGAAAACAAATATGTCTGTCTTGGAGAGGGTGTAACCAAGTTTCTCATTGGACGATAGGATTTTGAAGCTCCATTTTACATACTTTGGAAACATGGCCAGTAGAGCCGTCCTTAAGAAAGGACATCATGCACGGAAGGGTAGAGGGACAACACAGGAGAGGAAGACCTCAAGAAGATGGATTGACACAGTAACTAGTGCAATGGCTGTAAGTATGTTGGAGTCAGTGAGACTGGCTCAGGACAAGACAGGCTTCACAGTTGCTATGAATTGCAGGCGACTCGATAGCACATAACCATAACAACATATTCAAATTCTATCAGCATCTATTTTCCTACATGTTTCTTTGGTGACAAAACTAAATGTTTTAGTTATACAGTGCTTATTTTTGGCTTCAGTTTGTATTTTCTGAATGATGTATAGAATATTCTGGGGATTTTATAGATATCAAAGTAATTAACTGCCTTCATCATATTTTATATACTCTTGCTATCCTTGTTGCAGAAGAAAAAAACTATAATCCCTGCAGTTGAAAAAGTCAAGAAAAGTAGTTTTATCTGCCATACTGTATAAAATGAAAGGGGGAAGGGAGAGACAGAGAGAGAGAGAGAGAGAGAGAGAGAGAAGAAATGAGAAACAGGGAACTGCATCCAGCATAGTTCCTCTCAAGATCAAAATTGCTACTTCTTTTTCTGGAATTTATACAAAGTCAAATGAAAGGATAGATAAAGTCTCATTTTTTCCCTTATTGTGCTAAAAAGGAGTACATACACACATTATTTACAAGTCTCTTTACTAAGAGGTCACCTTTTGGCAACAAGGCAGTCTCATCAATGCACAGGATGTTCACAGATACAGAAGGCTGTGAAACAAAAGGCACAACTTCAAGGGTATTCTTTTGTTAATTGCCCAGGTGGGTGAGAAACATAAGAGAATTGTCTTCCTTAGTCCAGCCAGATGTGTGGCTATGATGTCAATGAAACAGGACCTAGTTTGAGTGTTCCTTTGTTTCAGAGAAGGTGCTTCTATTTGATCTGCTAAAGCTACATTTATGCAAATTTTTAAAGAGTGTTTCTAAAGGATGAGTAAGTAAAACTCAAAGATAACTTACATGGAGCTCCATCTCCATGCCATGGACAACTAAAACTTTTTGTCAAAGCAACACTACATGTAAGTAGCTGGGGGTTTTCTTTGCCAGATATACCAACAAGTGCCTTCATCTAAGACATTGTTCTGTAGGTAACCTGTAGCACCCTAGCTAGTGAACACATTAGGCCTATACATACAGATAGTGGA